>NC_091458.1:51228635-51544019 GCF_027789765.1 Dendropsophus ebraccatus
ATAAATTATCTTTAACCCAAAATTTGACGCTTCTAATTTTTTTTCCCCTCATTCTTCAATGAATTTAATACACAAAACTTATGTTTCTAAGAAGCCGGGTCAGTAACAAACTGCGGGTGAAGTAGATAACCTTTCATGACATCTGTTGGTGTAAGAGGTTTTTGGAAGCAAAGCGTCAGTTTTTGGCGTTTTCTGAAAACGCGAAAAGGGCAAATGTAGGCATCGGAGCAACTTTTGAGGGCTTGGGTTGTGATGGCTAGTATCTGGGTCAGAGCATTTATAAAGTAGCAGATCTTGTGGGGGGCTTGTGATTCACTAAGGCCCCACCTCACAGTTTTCACCGGACTTGGTTAAAGATTATTTAATAAAAGTTTGACATGTCAGCAACCAAATCCCCAATCCCCGCAACCAAATCGGTTTTTAAAAGCCTGGAAAACCCCTTTAAAGAGTTTGACATGTCAAAAGGTTTGATCGGTCTGGGTCTTAGTGCTTAGACCATACCAATCAGTTGATAGAGCGGGGAGAAGATATGCTGCAGCCAGCCACACTCCGCTCTGAATTAAAAAAGGAGTCTGACTTATAATGTGCTTCTATGGAGCCCGACTCTGTATAACTACAGGTACACTTTAAGGTATAAATGGTGAATACCTATATGGATGACTAAAGATCAGTATACAGCAGCCCAGGAAATCCGATTGTACAGATCACCGTCGGTTAGCACTGCAGCTCTGTTAAGCTGTAAAAGTATTTTAATTATTTTTTTTTGGCTCCCTACACTATTTCATATTTCTTGGAAATATTCCCAATTTAATAAAATGAAATTTTATTAAAGAGTGCGTTAATATACTTGGCCTTTAATCGAAAAATTATTTATTCATTTTTAATGCACTTCCCTCTATAATATTTTATGAGAATGTTTTTACCCTTGAAGAGTCACCTCTGACTGGTATGTTCGTTCTATTTTCCAATGTATCCTACTTTTTATAAATTGTAGATTCACACTTCTGAGCAGTTTTATATTCAGAGCAGTTGTTTGGCTGCCTGATTGAAAGCAAAATCATGGAGATTTTCACTTTTTTTTTTTTGTCATATATCTATTTCATTTTTTTCTGGCACACTTCACACAAGGAATCTTCAAATCTTAAACATGTGAGCATACACGTCTAAGAAAAGACAGATATTTGTCCATTTCAACACAATCTAAATAAAGCATATGGTTGATCTAGTCTTATTTCAGATAAGGTGGGGACTGTATTCAGTGTCTCAGTATAGACTATCAGTACTGGGGTTTTATTAAGCACTAACACTGGTGTATCTAAAGATAACACACGCAGTATAGTTGTCTGAGGAGTCATTGGTAAGCGTTGCCTTCCGCACCTTCTTTCCAAAGTCAAACACCTCAGAGCATACCTTTGCTAAATCTGGACCGGACCATATGCCATGCAAAAGATTGGCCTTCTCCAGTATGCATGAGTGACTAGCTCTCATAGTGAGTTGGGGCATCTCTGTAGGACAAATCGAATGTTGCCATGTGCATCATACAGTGGTACATTTCCTCCACTGCTCATTCACAATCGCCCTTCTCACTCCATCCCTTTACGATTTGCCCAGGGAGCTCTGGGTCCTCTAGTTCAGTTGCCAATTTTTGAAAGACAACATCTCTCTCTCTCTGAAGCAGAAGCTTCCTCAGGGTGGGGTGGAGGAGAGAAATAATGCAGATCCTTTTGGCTCCATAGGATCAGCGCTAGGGCTTTCAGCTTTTGCTAGAAGTTTGACTCCAGAGGCTGCACCCTTAGGTGTACTATTGCACACACTGTGGGAGATTTACTCATCTAGTTTGATAAAAGTTTTGCAGATTATTCAAAATGATGTATATATTATGTTTTTATACAACCACACTGAGGATAAGACACTTCAATATAATGTAAAGAAGTTGGTGTACAGAAAATAATACAGCCATTAATGTCTAGACCCCTGGCAACAAAAGTGAGTACACCTAAGTGAAAATGACCAATATGTGTCTTAAGTGTCAATATTTTGTGTGGCCACTAGACATTAGCGCAACTCAAGAATGATCGGGTCTGTTGGAACCCAAGCAAGCAGCAAAGCGGTGGCTAAGGAAGTATGATGCAGCCCTAGGGAGATAAAAACAAGAACAAAGCCATGGGCTGTATTCATGTTTTACAGCAGTGCTTCTCAATTTCAGGCCTCATCAACAGGTCATGTTTTGTGGATACACCATACAAAGAACAGCTGCGATATATCACCTATAATTATACCACCTGTGAAATACTAAGGAAATCCTCAGAACATGACCTGTTGGTGAGGCCTGAGGACTGGAGTTGAGAAGCACTGATTTACAGGACTCCCTAGGGCTGCATCCAACTAATCAAATGCAGCACTCTTGGTTAGCACCCTCTCTAATGGTCACCACTATTTGCCAGAGCTGCCTTTTAAAGGGGTAGTGCGGCGGTAAACAATTATTCACAGAATAACACACATTACAAAGTTATATAACTTTGTAATGTATGTTATGTCTGTGAATGGCCCCCTTCCCCGTGTCCCACCACCCCCACCCGTGTACCCGGAAGTGTGGTGCGCTATACATACCTGTCACGTGCCGACTCGTCTCCGATCTTCAGTCAGCGATGTCGTCTTCAGCCGAATCCCTCCGTCCGTCCTAGGTGCCGGCCGCCCTCTGCCGCGTCATCGGCTGCTCAGCCGCGATTGGCTGAGAATAACTGTGCTCAGCCAATTGCGGCTGAGCAGCCGATGACCCTGAAGAGGGCGGCCGGCACTCAGGACGCTCGGAGGGATTCGGCTCGGCCGTCCGAAGACGACATCGCAGACTGAAGATCTGAGACGAGTCGGCACGTGACAGGTATGTATAGCGCACCACACTTCTGGGTACACGGGTGGGGGGGTGGGACACGGGGAAGGGGGCCATTCACAGACATAACATACATTACAAAGTTGTATAACTTTGTAATGTGTGTTATTCTGTGAATAATTGTTTACCGCTGCACTACCCCTTTAACTAGTGATGGGTTCAGACAAACTTTTAATTTGACATGGAAAAAGCCACAGGCTGTATCCATGTTTTCCTGGCAGCCCGAGGGCAACAACTAACTTCCCCTGGTGCCTGTAGTCAAATGTCAAGCACTTTGGTTTGGAAAAATATGGCCGAACCCAAACTTCTAAACTGTTCGCTCATCACTACCCTTAACTCTTGGGCATGGAGTTCATTAGAGCTTCACAGGTGGCAGCTGTAATACTCTTCCCTCCTCCATGACTACATCAAAGAGCTGGTGGATGTTAGGGACCTTGTGCTCCTCCACCATCCGTTTAAGGATGCCCCACAGTTGCTCAATAGGGTTCACATCTTGAGATATGTTTGGCCAGTCCATCACATTTACCTTCAGTTTCTTTAGCAAGGCAGTGATCATATTGGAGGTGTTTGGTGTGGTTAGCATATTGTAATGCTGCCCTGCTGTTCCGTTTCTAAAGAAAGGGGGATCATGCTCTGCTTCACTATGTCACAGTACTAGAGATGAGCGAACCGGGTTCGAGTCGATCCGAATGTTCGGCATTTGATAAGCTGGGGCTGCTGAAGTTGGATAAAGCTCTAAGGTTGTCTGGAAAACATGGATACAGCCAATGACTATATCCATGTTTTCCACATAGCCTTAGGGCTTTATCCAACTTCAGCAGCCACCGCTAATCAAATGCTGAAAGTTCGGGTTCGGATCGACTCGAGGTTCGCTCATCTCTACACAGTACCTGTTGGCATTAATGGTTTCCTCAAACTGTAGCTCCACACTGACAGCAATACTCACGTATCCCCAAACTAGAACATTCCCACCACCATGCTTGACTATAGGCAAGACACACTTGTCTTTGCACTTGTCACTGGGTTGCTTCCACCTCAACCCAATAAATTTATTTTGGTGTAAATTGGTGAAAGATCAGAAGCAACGTGAGAAAATGAAATTTTATTCAAAGAGTAGTATATGCTGGGAACAAACTTTCAGTAGATGTATTAGTAAATCTACAATAACTGAATTTAAAGGGGTACTCCAGCGCTAATTTAAAAAAAAAAAAAAAATCACAAACATAGTTTTTACACTTATCTTCCCTCCTGAGTCTGTCTCCGTTAGAATTTTCTGCTGTTTGCAGGTCCCTGAAGCTCCAGCTAGTGTCGTCTTTTTGTTTCCTGGTTTGGGGTGTCCCATGATGCACTTTGTCTCCTGTGATGTCTAACTGCCTCTGCAAAACTGTTAGATGGCTTACATCTTGCTCAGCCAATCAGAGCTGAGTAACCTGAGTCATCTGACAAAGGGAAGTTGGCCTAACAGGGCTTAGACCCGCCTCCCTCTTGATGATGTCATCGTCACAAAATGGCTTCCTGGGGTCAACAGTCATTAGGTAAGAATGGGTTTACTTTACTTCCTGGTGGGGGTTGAGGGGGGGAGGGAGATAGGGAAGGGAGGCAGATAAGTGACTGAAGCATATTACGAAGTTATATAACTTTGTAATGTGTTTCAATAGCAGGGAAAAAAGCTTTTAGCTGGGGTACCCCTTTAAACCTTCATGGAACAGACATAAAGTCATATCTATCCTAAGATAACAAGTAAGGGTTTACTAAAACGTCAGACTAGATGGACCAACTGGTCTTTTTCTGCCGACAATCTTTTATGTTTCTATGTCTTCATCAGACCACAGGACATGGTTCCAGTAATCCATGTCCTTAAAGTGTACCTGTCGTTATAACTTTCAAAATCTAAATCCACGGGGTATGTAAAATAAAGCAAGTTTGCAATTTATATTCAATATATATATATTATATATATAATTTTTTTATTTATCATGGAAAACACAGCACTTCCTGTGTTTAGATTCCCTTCCTAGAGTTTAAAGCAGTTTAAAAAGAAATGTAATTTGCAAACATTCTTTATATGACATCTACTGTTGATTTAGAATTTATAATTTAATAACGACAGGTACACTTTAAGGTGGCCATAAACCTTTAATAACTACAGGCCGGACGACCCTTGAGTATTTGATTAGTGGTGGCTGCTGAAGTTGAATGTAGTCCTAGGAAGTCCTGGAAAACATGGATACATCCTATGGCTCCTTAGGGCTGCATTCAACTTTAGCAGCCATTGCTAATCAAATGTCACACGCTTGGGTTTGGAGTTTATGCAACTCTATTTCTGTGTTCTCTATGGGGAGGGGTAAGCTGCTCTTATAAAGGGGTCAGGTGGTGATTTTCCCAATGCCCAAACTTAAGGATGTACTAACTTTTGTTGCCATGTGTTTAGATATCAATGGTTGTGTAAGTTTTTTTTGAGAGCACGCCACATTTACATAACTATACAAGTGGTACACTGACTACTCTACATTGTATCCAGGGGCGGTCTTGCCATTTCTGGGGCCCCAAGCAAAGTCATGTCTCTTTTAACCCTTCTACCACCATACAGTGATTACATATTGCCTTAAAACGGCTCTGAACAAAGAAGAGTGATATCACCAATGATGCCATTACATAATACCGCCACACTATGACCCCCATCACTACAACCCTATAACAGAGTGCAGTTATATCCAGTCACTCACAGGGGGCGTCTTCTCTGATCAGTCTTTTACTCTCCATCCAGCGTGGGCCATCTTGAAGTCTTCTCACGGCTGTGAATCCTCTAGTTAGGTCCCCTGTACCCCTATATAGTAGTTACACCCCTCTGTGCCCCCACAGTTTTAAGGTGTCCCTGTGCCCCCACTTAATAATTAGGTATGCTCTGTGCCCCAGTATAGTAGTAAGGTATATAGGCACCTCTGTGCAGTCCCAATGTAATATAGATTGCTGTGTGTTGCTGCCAGTAGTATTGTATCACAGTGTCATATCTTCAGTGTTGTCCCGTGAAAAGATTTTAAAAAAATTGCAAACATTTGAGGGGTGAGACAGTTTGTCGAGAAATGGCACATATCCTTAAAGGACAACTCCAGTGGGATATAAAAAAAACCCACAGACACACACTTC
Organism: Dendropsophus ebraccatus; assembly: GCF_027789765.1. Taxonomy (NCBI): domain Eukaryota; kingdom Metazoa; phylum Chordata; class Amphibia; order Anura; family Hylidae; genus Dendropsophus; species Dendropsophus ebraccatus. The sequence continues at coordinate 51,234,673 of NC_091458.1, forward strand.
ATACTCACCATCCCTCTGGTGACAATCTCTGCTTGAATTTCCTGGTGGCCGCGTCCCCGGCACCTCCGGCCGGCATCTTCACCTCCGGGTTCCAGTGAAGTCAATGGCAGAAAAAGGCTGCCAGTGCGCTGAGCAAGCTGGAAGCCATGTGATGTGCTCCAGCCAATGGAGACACTTCAGGAGGGGTCGTGGGTGAGAGATTGGGAACGGGGCAACATAGCTTATTAACACACGTTACAAAGTTTTTTTTTTTTTTTTTGGTTTTAAATCTTTCTTTATTACAAAATTCACCATACAAGCATTAAAAAATCCCCCCCATTCATGTCTGGATACCATCTCAATTTTTCTACTACTTAAACCAAATATCTTCTTAGGTGTTTCATCTCATAACATTTCAATAGAAATTTATCATATCATTCCTCCTTCCGAAGGGTGCTTATCCATGGTCACCATCAATTCACTACCTCTCTTTTAACTTTTTCCCCTCCACTAAATTTCCTTTAAACCTACGTGCCCCAGCCGGTCTCTTCCTCCATGCAGGGGACCGCAGAAGGACAGAACTCGCCCCCACAGGCCCGGTTATACCCCCTGCCCCCCAGGCTCCTGCCTCCGCCGGGTCGAGAAGGAGTACAATCACCAGCATCCATAAGAAGAAAAGAAAAAAAAAAAGAAAAAAAAAAAAAAGGAAACCAACCAAAACAAACCATAAACCCTATTATTCTCGTGTCCAACCTTATACATACTTCATACATACTACATACTATTCAACCCCCTCTGGAGGCTCAGCCCTCCACGGCACCGAGCCACCATTGGAGATTTCTTTTTTTTTTTTTTTTTTCTTTCCTCCTCCTTCCTCCAAACACTCCAGCACCACCGCCCACATATATTATATGGACTTGTGGCGTTACCCCGGAGCAGGCTATCTGGAACCAGTAAAGGAACCCCTCGCTGCTCCATCTAGCCCACTCCAGCTTATTATCTCACATTGACTCAACCACCAGTGGACCTCCGAGTAATAATAAAATAATAACAAACCGAGCAAAAAAAAAAAAAAAAAAATTTTATTTCAGCATAGTAGCACCCCTCCTCTTTCTCCAACCGAGACCTGCGACCTGAGACTGAGCCCCACGACATGGGGCCCCGAGCCCGGAGACCAAGATCCAACCCCCCACAGTCCTTCCACACAGGCCTCAGAGACCAACCACGACCTCTATCACCCATCTCCATTATTTCTCATTGGTGTCCAGGAACCACACCCCCGGTTACAATTAACATCTCCCCTATTACATTTTCTACCAATTGCTTTTCGGTTGTGCCCAGACATGATCTTAACCCTACTACCCAAACCCCTTCCCCCCTACTTCCCCCCCACCCCCACCCCACCTCATCCCACCTACCCCCCTCCCTGGGTGCAGAGAAACAAGAGGAAAGAAAAAAAAAAAAAAAAATTCTTCAGCTCTCTCTTCCTCTTAAACCAACCACCAATCCCATCCTCTCTTGTTGATCCATTTTATCCAACCACGGGTCCCAGATCTTACAAAAATTCACCCTCCTCCCTCCTTTTACCATCAAACAAAACTCAAAATTAATCATCCTTCTAACCTCTAACAAAAATTCCTTAAGGGTGGGACTATCTCTAGACATCCATTTTCTGGCCACCAACAGCCTCATTATCATCAAAAGCTTCCTTACTAGAGTCTTCTTATTTTTCCCTGGGCGGACATCACTCCATACCCCCAACAACCATCTCTTTGCCGGTTCCCAACCTTCCAGTTGGAGTCGATCTTTAATAACCTCTAAAATTACTTGCCAACTTCTCTCCATTTTCCTGCATTCATAGTATAGATGAAAAAAACCAACCCTTGGCATATTACAGCGGGGACAAACTATTTCTTTATTAGGGGCCATTTTAGATAACTTACTTGGTGTATAATATAACCTATAATTAATAAAAAATTGTGTAATCTTGTGCGACGCATTAAGTGATATATATATATAACTTTGTAATGTGTATTAAATTAGCTAGAAAAGCAAATCGCTGGAGTTGTCCTTTAATAAGCTTGCTTTTTACTACATTTTATACCGCGTCCCCTTCATAGTTGCTTCAAAGTTTTTGATACTTAAGAAATAATGGAAGGGCATATTGCGGTGTGAATGACCCCTTATTCTGTTTTTTTTTTTTTTTTTTTAAAGTTTTGAAAGGTTTATAAAGTCTGGAAACATAGTTCAGAACAGCTTGAAAGACAGGTTGTCACCTATCTGTAGTTTAGCACACTGGGTAATGGGTGCTGTATAAAAATAGCAATAATTATATAGCAGATTGATAAAGTAGCTATAGGGCCGTAGACTTATTGCTGCAATCTCCCCAAATGGAGGAGATCCTTGTGGAACAGATGTGATAATAGTTGAATGTCACAATTTTCTTTGTGCTGATAATCACAGATTGAAGTCTAACCTCTGGCCTGTATAGCAGAGATAAGAGCCAAAAACCCATCAATTTGGCATGAGCTCAGCACCATTAGCTGCAAACTTCCCCAAAACCCCTACAAACAGATGCAGTCATTTAAGGCGGCATTATCACATCTTCTCCTTTTTTAGCCTTTAGTACAACTGATGTAAATCATTTACCACATGTGCATCAGAAGAAAGCGCCAACAGCCTCTAACCGTCCATTTAGATGAATTTAAATATTTAGCACAGGAGTGTTAGAGAGAGCAGCCAAATCCATCGTCTGACTTATTCCTATGTGTTGTTTAAAGAGCTTTTTCCTCTAAACATGACCTGAAAGTTAGTGATTCTCTTGAGTCACAATGTTTTTTTTTTCAGCTTTATGCTGGGTTTCCAAAGACGGCATTACCAGGTCTATAGGTGTTCTCACCTGGCGGTTCTCATACCTTGATTGGCTTTTCCATTGTTTTATAGGGTGTATAAATTTCTTAGGGCCCATTTACACAGAAAGATTATCTATCAGATTATCTGCCAAAGATTTGAAGCCAAAGCCAGAAATGGATTTGAAAAGAGGAGGAATCTCAGGCTTTCCTTTATGACCTGTTCCCTGTTTATAGTCTGTTTCTGGCTTTGGCTTCAAATCTTTAGCAGATAATCTTTCTGTGTAAATGGACCCTAATGGTACTTTTACACGGAACGATTTACCGTTCGAATTTGCACAATAACGATCGAATTCGAACGATAATCGTATGTGTAAACGCAGCGAACAATCAAACGACGAGCGAGAAATCGTTCATTTTGATCTTTCAACATGTTCTCAAATTATCGTTGGTCGTACGCAAAAAATTCGCAGATCGTTCAGTGTAAACAGTCTTTCAACGTTTTCACCTATGTGTGAGATAGGCTTAAACGATCGCATAACGATTTTTCCATACGATGTATCGTTCCGTCTAAACGCTGGTCGTTATAAAAAAAAACATTGTTCATTCAAAATCGTTAATCGTGCGATCGGGCGAATTATCGCTCCGTGTAAAAGTACCATTAGTGTAGTAAATATAACAATGAGCATTCAAGACGCTATAGGCCTATATGATTGGACTCCACTTTGCTTTTAGGTCATAGTAAAGGCACATTAAATGGCTACATGGGCCTGCAGGTCACCACTGATCCCAGTACATTGTAATTGGCAGCCACAATAACATGCATGTAGGAGGGGTTATATGTGAGTGGTGGCCTTGTAGTAAACCCCCCTGTGTATAGTATGATGACCTCTTACAGGCTACTGATAGTATTGCATTGGGTGACCACTAGAGATGAGTGAAAAGTGAAGCCCTTTGTTAGCCCAGCAGTCAACTTATCAGCTGTCTGTCTTTGAACTCTGTATCACTCCGCAGCAAGTGCCTGGAAAAGTTGGATCCAGTCCTGGAAAACTTTTCCGCGACTGGATCCAGCTTTTCCATGCACCCGAAGCAGATCGGCACAGAGTTCAAAGGCAGAAGGCTGATAAGCAGACTGCTGAAGCGTTTTGCTTCGTTAATACTGTAAATATGCTCATCTCTAGTGACCACCATTCTGTAGTAGTGGAGCAGCAATCTTGCAAACATGGAACACTTGACTTACATATATATTTCTCAATACATGATTCTCAGTTGGAGGAATACATTTGAATGGCTATAACAATAGCCATTTCTGTAGCTTGCATTTCTGTGTGGCACTGTATGCATCTGTACTCAGAGCCGCAGTCTCCTGAGCCTAGACCATAGTGATACTCAGTTTTCACTTAGACCCTTGAGCCAAGGGTTTAATGTCTCAGTCTTAGCACTAGGTTCCAGTACTAAGGCCATACTGTATAACAGTCTTTCACTCTCTTTCAGATGATTCTGTATCTCGGCTAACAACGCTCAGTCTCTGCCCAGCTTCAGCATCCTTAGGTGTTATTGTTACAGAAGGTGCTTGTCTGACTCCTACTCAAGGTGCCCTCTGGCCTCAGCTGTCCTCCCTACACTAGTTTGGATTTTGGCACAAACTTCTAGCACTAATTTAGCTATCAAATAGATGATGTAACATTACAGTACTATGCAAAAGCTTTAAGCAGGTGTGGGGAAAAAAACTTCAAAGTAAGTTAAACACCATCAGTGAGGTGTCTGATTGGCTCCATATTTTTATTCAGCAGTAGGCCCATAACCCCAAACACAAAGTCAATGTCATAAAGGACTAGAATAATATTGTAATTGACCAAACACAGCTATCTCTCTTGATTCCCTAATACACAAACACCATGCATGCTCACATTCCCTCTGGCAGATGCTGAGTGTGAGTCGGATAGACCTTATGTACATGGTTAGCCAGTCACACCAAATTGACACGATCAGCTTACTTATGTCTAAAGTGTATGGCCAGTACCCATTTGATCAGCTGGGGACACCCCCCACTGATCAGGACCACCAACCCAAGAACTTGAACATTTCACTTTGAAATAACTAATTGCAAATTAAAACTTAGTCCAAATCCGCAATGCATCTGTGGGTTGTAAAGAGTTTCAAGCAACACCATGAAGATTTCTTATTAAATTTGCTCTTTATTTTATTTTTTTAAACAAATTGGTAATACATGTTTTAAAAAAAAGGTAATTATTGGTTAATGGAGGGAAAACTCTCCCAGAAGTGTTATATGCTATAGTCATTTATCTTGATTTGCTTTATTGGCAGAATTAAGTCAGAATTTCCATGGCCACAGTACAGGAGTTTGCTGTATGTAGCTTTTATATGTTGAGTCCTCTCCCCATCTTTTCATTGCCTGTCTCTCAAGAATCGGGATACCACTGACATAATTAAGGAGGAACCACACAAATAGTGGGGATATGACGCTCAGGTACTGGTAGCCGCTTAGCACTGCAGATGCAGACAGAAACAGCCCGCTCCATTGCAGGATCTCTCCCAGGTAGTTCGGATGTCGACTGTATGCCCACAGACCACTCTGGATAAATTTACCCTATGGAAATTTGACAGACGACATAGAGGCATGTTACTTCATATTAAATAGTGTGCAGATAATTTATTAAGAACATACTAGATATTGGCACTGGACATTTTTCTTGCAGATACAAGCATATATTATATTTGGTAATATTATTTAAGCCCAGTAGTTTAAGGGATTTTCATAAGAAAGAAGCCAGGTCGCTGGTAGAGAGATCCTCAGTGGGCCTTGGAGGTGGCCCCCACCACACTCTCATAATCATACTATACTGTGCATAGGGGACCAGTATTTTTAAATTAGAAAACCCCTTTATGTCCACATTCACAGTATTTTGAATCAGTATTTGTAAGAAAAATCAAGATTGGGTCTAAAATACAGAATAGGCACAAATCTTTTCTATATAATTTGTCTCTGTTTAGCTGGTTTTAGCTTACAAATACTGAGCTAAGTGATAGTGACCATAGTGTAATATATATTCATGAGAATTAGATATCTTATTGGCGTAACATACTATGCCTATAGTGGACACTTAAAGCATGAAGACAACCCCTTTAAAAACCATCAGTTCTCTGTTGATTTTAGCAATTGGCTACCATTGCCAGGAGAGGTTTTGTCTTGCCGTACACTTAGTATTAGATGGTGCTCATTTAAATACATAGATGACCAACGCTACCCAAAAACATCTATGTGCCCCAATAGAGCATATGGGGGTTGTCTTCATGAGATGATCCTTTATATAAGCTATTGACTGCTAGGAAAACACTGGCAATATCCAACTATGCCAATGTCTTACAGGAGTATTCCCATCTCCAAAAGCAGATGGACCCCACCAATCAGATTGTTATCCTATATCCTGTGGATAAAGGGTTACTTTTTGAGACGGACATTCTTGTTTAAGGAGGCAATTTAACCTACATTAACCTAATAATATTTATTACAAAGCTTCTTCCATTCATACATACTACTGCTTAGAAGGTTTGTTTGTTATTGTGATATGAGTTATATGGCATGAGCAGTGACTATGACTAGGAATGGTAAATCAGGCTATCCCCTGTCCCACTTGATTACCTTTCCCATTATTTCTACATGTCTGGCACGGTCGTCTTCCACCACTTTACTACCATAGGGATCTATAATTCATGTTTGTTTTGTAATTCACTCCTAATTACACATCTGTGTCTGCATAATTCATTTTTATAGTCAGTCATAACTATAAGGAGAATATATTGATTATCGATAAATTGCGGCAGCAATTATACAATAAGAAGTCAGATCACTCACTGCATTATCGGGGTCAGCTTTAAATGTCCGCTTCTGCTCATCAGCAACTGCTTGGATCAGGAATCCCACAGTCCACAGTGTCCACCCTAAGTAGTCAGTCAGCCCCAGAGGCTTGTTTCTTTTCTCAAGATTTAGGATTAAAGATGGAAGTAATGTTACAAATACCCATATGCCTGGGGAAGAATAAAAAGACATATCCGATACTGGTCAACATTAAATAAAACTCCCCGTGTCCTTTGTCACTAATGAATCAAACTGATTGTTAAACAAGCTTACATCATAAATCGGAGGACCTCCACTGGGATATACAAAGCTGATTTACAGTAACACAACATTAAAGGGAATCTATCACTCTTCTTGATTGACAGGGTTCAGCCTCCAAATCTTGCTCCTGTGCTCTGAATTGTGTGCAGATGCAAGATGTGGTGGCAGGGGAAGCAAGGAGTTACAGTCCTCAGCTCTCTAGGGGCTTGAAAATGCCTCTGACTCCTGACACAGGAAAATAAAAGCATTTTTTTTACATCCTGGAAGCACAGACAGATATGAAAGGTACCATGTGTCTCCTTGACATAACAGCTATCTAAGGGGACTATTACACAGAGCGTTTTTAAACGACTAGCGATAAACAATCGCAAACGTGATTGTTTATCATTAACCTGAAATTGTTCACCAAATTACACGTTATCGTTAGATACGATCGTTACTACGATCATTATTGCGATCGTTACTATGATTGTTTATTCCTTCTGATCCCAGCAAAACAATGACCAATGTGCAATTACACTGAACGATTAGTGAGCAAATGCGGAACTTGAGCGAACAAATGTGGAATTACAGTGAACGATTAGCAAACAATTAACGATAATTTTAGGTTCAGATCTAAATCAACGACATACGAAAGATTTTTTGATCGTTGCCTGCAATTACACAGGACGATTATCGTTTAAATTCAAACGATATAACGATTTTTTGCAAGATAATCGTCCCATGCAATAGGGCGCTTAGGGTGGTTTCACACTATGGAATCCGCATAGAGAAGTTTTGGTGGATTCCATCACTCGTAGTCAATCGCGGCAGCGTGCATATCCACCCGTGCCATAGACACCATCCTATGGCCGGGCGGATTCTGCATTCCGCTGAAAGAACTGACATGTCAATTCTTTCGGTAGAATGTGGCTTCGGCTTGGCCATAGAATGGTGTCTATGGCACAGGCGTGCCCCCACAAACGGGTACGAGCGACAGAATCCGCCGGAACTTCTCCACTTGGATTCCGTAGTGTAAACCCACCCTAACAGTGTCAGCAGTTTGGAATGTGAATTGCAGTCAAAAATTCTCTCTAAAGGGGTATTCCGGGAAAAATTTACTTTTCCCCTATCCACAGGATAGGGGCAAAGTAGGAGATCATGGGGAGGTCCAACTCCTGAACCCCCCCCGGAAATCTCAGCATCGGACCCTGCTGGCTCTGTTATGTGACCCCCGGCTCTAGTCATTCCTATGGAACAATGGAAAGAGCCGAGTACGGCGGAAGAGCACTGTACTCTGCTATTTCTGTCACTCCATCTGAAATGGTCTATAACCCAACCCCATCTGTTACTGGAAGGATGGAAGTCGTAACCATAAACGCTCCAATATTTTACATTTATATAAATTCAACTATATTCCATTTGCATCTCCTCACCTTGCACTGTCCAGTATACCAAAAACGTTCCGGGATTATCTCGTACTTTATCAAACCTCCTGTCATGGCCATCTCGAAGAATTCGTAGAAACAAAAATGCACCAAGACTGGAACAAGAAAGACATCAAATTACTGACATATTCATTTAAATTAGTTTTTTTTCCAGGAGGAGGAAACTGACTCTTGTGCCAGCTATGGGTGGTTTACACATGCCATAACTTCCAATATGCCCTTACCGTATTCCCCATACTGTGATAAGACCAGTCTGGACTTGCTGGCGTAAAAACTTTGTCCCTGTCCATCGCAGGCTGAGATGTGACAGAAGTATAAATGTTCCACTACCTATTAAAAAAAGTTTCAGCAATTAGTCCTATGGTGTGTGATATAGGTCGGTGAATGGCTGTCCTCGAATTGGAAACTGGTTAAATTTCCGCTGCACTGTAATGACGTGGCCGCGTCATCAGCTGCGATTGGCTGAGCACAGTTATGCTCAGCCAATCACGGCTGAGCTTCGGATGACGCTGCAGAGGGCGGCCGGCACTCGGGAAGATCCGCCGGCCGCCCGAAGAAGACGTCACTGCTGAGGATCGGAGACCGTGGTCGGCACGTGACAGGTATGTATAGCGCACCACACTTCCGGGTACACGGGTGGGGGTGGTGGGACACGGGGAAGGGGGCCATTCACAGACATAACATACATTACAAAGTTGTATAACTTTGTAACGTGTGTTATTCTGTGAATAATTTTTTAGCGCCGGACAACCCCTTTAGTTCAGATGGTCCAGTGTCCAGTTTATCTCAATGGGGCTTAAACAAATCCATGCATGTGCTGCAGTAACAGGCCCATCCACATGTATGGAACATTCTGCCGCATGTGACTAGACCTTGGAGGCCTTGGAGAGGAATGTAGCGGTGAGAGAATCCCATTTCGGTATGTGCTTCTTTTCTGTTAAAATGACATTTGCTCAGACTCCCCTGACATTCAAGTCAATGAGGTGGATGGCACGTTGACATTACCGACAGCCTGTATGGTCTGAGAATCAATTCCAGCTTATGATGGAGCCCACTGATGTTATCCCCTGACATCCCGTAATGACAGGAAAGTCAGAAGATAACGGAAGGAGGAATTTTCACTATTGGTTCTTATTATATATCTCGGTATGTGCAGACCCCTACACACTCTCGCAGTGGCTCAGAGGATGTAGCACTACAGCAGCGGGGTCTCCACATCTGATAAGTAGAATATCTGTAGATTCTGTATGTGTACTGTGGTTTCTCTCAGTCCTTCCCTTATACATGCATCCAAAGAGACTATCTCTAGAGTACATGCATGTGGGGCTAGGGCAGGTCTAAGTAACTACAGGGCTGCATAGTATGTCTGCACTATGTAAACAATTATAAAGAACTTTATATGATGGTCACATCAGCTGAGCGGGTTCTGAATCATCCTCATGTGGCTACTGCCATCAAGTTAACAAGGCTACAAGTGACCTTTGGTGATGTCTGTTCTGGTTGGGGCGCCTGCAGTATCTTCTGCATCAGCTGGGACTATGTGTGTAAGGGCCCTTTTACACGGAAAGATTATCTGACAGATTATCTGCCAAAGATTTGAAGCCAAAGCCAGGACTGAATTTGAAAAGAGGAGAAATCTCAGGCTTTCCTTTATGACCTGGTCTCTGTTTATAGTCTGTTCCTGGTTTTGGCTTCAAATCTTTGGCAGATAATCTGTCAGATAATCTTTCTGTGTAAAAGGGCCCATAAGATGTTATTGGTTCACATTTAGTTGGGTCTTAAAGAAGCAGTTCACTTTTTTTGGGGGGGGGCCCCCCCGGTAGCCTGTGGCATGTATACTTACAGAAGATGATCGGTGTCCCGCGGCGTAGATCCGGTCCCGTCCCGCGGTGCCGTTCAAATCCGGCGCACGCTCACTTCCGCTGGCTGCTGTCAGTCCTCTTCTCTGTCCTGTCATTATACGCCGGAAGTCACTCGCTTCCATGCATTCTCTATGGAAGCACGTGACTTTCGCGTTCAAATTACAAGGCCGAGAAGAGGAGTCACAGCGCCGGCGGAAGTGAGCGCGCGCCGGATTTGTACGGCACCGCGGGACGGGACCGGAGCTACGCCGCGGGACACCAATCATCTTCTGTAAGTATACGTGCCACAGGCTACCGGGGGGGCCCAAAAAAAAAAAAAGTGAACTGCTTCTTTAAGTATTCTTAAAGGGGTACTCCAAAGACTGAAGTTTTTGTTGTTGTTAATTCATTATTTGCTTTGTAATATAACTTCATTATCATGAATGTATACATTTTTCTTTCTGTATCCACTTCTATTGAGTGGCAGTAGTAACGGATAACACGACCAAACTTTGTGTAGGGAACTGCAGGGCTGTCTAAGCTGCTCTGATTCAGCACTGCCGCACACCAGTATTGAGAGCACAAGCTCCCCTCCCCCCCTTTATTTTTATAGCACCAACAGATTCTAGTGATGGGCAGCCTCCCCTTGGGTATTTTATATTCTAATAGGAATATACAGTACATGTGGTACTGCAGTTTTATTAGCAACTCAGCTTCCAGAGTACACCTTTAAGTGTGGATAAGTGTTTCCTGTTGCTTTTGTGCCCCTCTACTCAAACAAATATATAAGAATGTCAAGGACAGGTCAGGTACAGTATAGTCTGTTCCAGGTAAGGGAAACAGCTGCATGGTTTCAGTGCAAAAAAAAAAACCTAGATCATGAAAAAAAAAAAATCCACACTGTTTCTGCCAATCTGCTGGATTTCCACAGCATAATATGCATACTGTGTATTTATTGTGGACTCTCACTTCCTAGGCCCGTAAAGTATAGAGCATGTCCTATTTTCAGGTGGAGTTCTAGGTGCGCTGCTAGCCAGCCCAGGCTCATATCGCAGCGTGGTCCTGCATCTGGACATTTACCCTGTGGCCCTGTGTTTAACAGGGCAATGAGCTATTGGCTCCCTGCCATGTCAGTCAATCAGTCAATCTGGCTGGAGGCAGCATCTCTCCTTCCCCAGAGATACGGTGTATAAGTGATGTCACTCGTGTGTTTGCAGAGCAGGTACGGAGAGGAAGAAGCCGGAGGAGAGCACCACTGCAGCAGTTAACTTTTTTTTATTTATTTTTTTTGCTTTTTTTATCTTCAGTTTTTATGGTCAGAAGATACTGATGTTTTTCTGAATCCTGCTGAAAGTATTAGTAAAATTAGTAAAAACTGTTGTAGATGTATGCATAGGACCTAAGGGTATATTCAAAAATGCTGTAGATCTTTCTGACAAAAATCCACACCTAACTGTTTGGTATTTGCAAGTTAAAGGGGTATTCTGTTAAAAAAGAACTTTTTATATGTTGCTGCCCATGGTGAGACTAACAATTTTAAGTTCCATACTTATTATTGTTATTATCTACTCAGTCTCCTTTCCCCAGTTCTGAACTTCTGCTTTCTGCTGAAGACACAAGAATAACAAGTATGCAATGAATTGTTAGTCTTACCATGGGCAGCAACATATGAGTGGATTACCCCTTTAAATTAAAAAAAAAATTAGTGTGGCTAAGTTTTTTTATCTTAATCTCATCCACTCCACTGCTAAATTCTGTGGATTTCATGCTACCTGTGCTGTTTAGGGCATGTACACAGGGGTATCATCTGTATTCTGTATTCTTTGGGCCACAGGCGGCCTGGGGGGGGGGGGGGGTCAAACTCTTAACTTCCCCATCATTTCACAGAAAAGAAGCAACATGTCACTTCTTTTTTTTTTTTTTTTTTTTTGTCTCCCATTGAAACAAATAGAAGTGTTTTTTTATGACACTGCATGTTTGGGTTCACACTACGGAATCCGCGCAGATAACATCCCGCAGATTCCGCCATTCGCCCCCACACTTGACTCTCTGCCCGTGACATGTCAATTGTTTGGGCGGACGGCAGTATCTGCCCCAGCATAGAATTCAGTTCCATAGTGGGGATGCACCCTTTTAAAGGATTACTCCAGGCGGGGGATATTTTTAGGGTATGGCGGGGGAAGGGGTGGAAATAGAGGGTGCGGGTAATTTACCTCCCCGGTTCCAGCGCCGCCCCGTTCTCCCGCTGCTTCCAGCTCAGACCAGGAAGCGGGACGGGAGAACGGGGTGGCGCGATCCGGGACCTGGTGCTGGAACTGGGGAGGTAAGTTACCGGCGGCCTCTATTTCCACCCCTTCCCCCGCCATACAATAAAAATAACCCCAGCCCGGAGTAATCCTTTAAAGCAATAATAGACCCCATTTCTGCAAACACCCCAGTTATGTGAAGACGCCCGTATTGCGTTTAGGAGAGCAGCAAGGGTTTGGACATATTATGTAGCGCTCTTGTGATGGACTATTTACAGCATTCATTTACAAATGTAACACAGCAAAAATGTAGAAAGCACAACAGCGCACCTTGTGAACACAATGCTGCGTTTACACGAAACGATTATCGTGCGAATTTGCACGATAACGATCAAATTCGAACGATAATCGTACGTGTAAACGCTGCGAACGATCAAACGACGAACGAGAAATCGTTCATTTTGATCTTACAACATGTTCCAAAATCGCCGTTCGCAAAAAATTCGCAGATCGTTCCGTGTGAACAGTCGTTCACCAATTTAACCAATGTGTGAGATAGGCTTAAGTGATCGCAAAACGTGCGGTCTAAATGCTGACCGTTATGAAAAAAAAATCGTTACGCCGACATCGTTAATCGTACGATCGGGCGAATTATCATTTCGTGTAAACGCAACATAATGCTACGTTTACACAGAACGATTATCGCGCGAATTTGCACGATAACGATCGAATTCGAACAATAATTGTACGTGTAAACACAGCGAACGATCGAACGAGCGAGAAAGCGTTCATTTTGATCTTTGAACATGTTCTTAAATCGTTGTTCGTCGCTCGCAAAAAATTCGCTGATCGTTCCGTGTAAACATTCTTTCACTGATTTTACCTATGTGCGAGATAGGCTTAAGCGATCGCAAAACAAATTTTCTATATCGTTCCATCCAAACGCTGATCGTTATAAAAAAAATCGTTACTTCGAAATCGTTAATCGTACGATCGGGCGAATTATCGCTCCGTGTTAACGTACCATTAGTTTCATAGATAAAAAGCTGCAATGTGTTACTAACAACCCCTGCAGCAGGCCTGCCATCTCACACCCCATAATGCACACTGCTGTAGTATACTATTGCACATGCGCACTAAGCTTTACATAACTTTTAAAAACTCCGCCCTTGGTTACTAGGATACGCGAGAGCGTCCATCACGTGATACGCTTCAGGCGCAGTAAATACTACAACCTGTATAGTGTGAACTGACTGTGCGATAACGCAGAGTGACCGCGCGAAGCTCCGGGGATCAGCCCGAGACCACGGCGAGTGTAAGCGTGTGCGGGGGGATGGGGCTAGGAACCGTAACTGCACCGGGAGCCGCGCGGTTCTTACCTGCCAGATCGTAGAACTTCTCAGTGTGGAGAAGAGCCGCTACCGCCCATAGCCCCCACTGTATGAGCAGGCTGAGCAGCAGGGACAGGGACAGGGCCTGCAGCATGGCTGTCGGTGTGCGGAGTCCTGTGCCCGGTCACTTCCTCCTCCAGCATGGGGCTTATGTGCAGCTTCCCTGTAACTGTATACAGAATACTCAAGGGACATCACGTGATTAACACGTGACCTTTAGGATGTGAGCAGACAGAAGCCGCATGCAGCTCTCTTGTATCTGTGCGGTTTTCATGTGATCCCCCTGCGTTATTGTCATAGACACAGCAGTGGTTTCTCCCCTGTCTATTGGGGGAAGCCCTGCTGTTTCTTACAGCAAGTATACCATCATGTTCTTTACCTGAATGGATCAGCACCCACGTGGAGATGGCGGTGGCGCAGGCCTTTTTTTTAACCACCCTCTGGTTCCCGTGCCCAGGGTGAAGCTCTGGAGGTAGGTCCGCCTGCCCCCAGTGTGACACAACCCCCTCCCCTCTGTGATGCCCCTCCATTCATTCTAGTGGAGCCGCGTCACAGTGGGGGCTGGCGACTGCCTCTAGTGCTCTATGCCGGGCATAGACGGGCGCTGTGCGCAGGAATCGGGCGGCGACTTCTGATGGAATAACATAATAACATAAAGCAGCTTCTCCTGTGTGTGCAGTGAATGCAGCCAGTCTCCAGCCTCCATGTCCTGAACAACTCACTACTAACTAAATATCCACCAGACACAAAGGAAACTGCCAGATACGTGTGATATAGTGGTCAGCCATAGTGATAGAGAGGTCAGCCATAGGCCCAGATTTATCAGCTCTCTGTCAGCATCCACGCTCCTCAATCAGCGCAGCCCTACAAGAACCCGCTCAGCCAATAACTGACTACAGCTGTTTTCCTCCTCACTCACTGATTGGGGCCATGACATCATATGATTGGGAGCCCGGCCGGGGACGATGAGCCGTGACCCTGAACTGCAGGGGCTTGGGGATGGGTAAATAGGGCTTCTTTATTATGAGCCCACCACCCCTTGAACTGATTTTTCACTGTTGCCCTTTAATTTCTGTCCCTCGCTTTCTCTCTCTCTTTCAAACACACGCAGCCTGCTGCAGCTATAGCACACTTATGGCTTCTCCTCCAGCTCTGTTTTACATCTTCATATTACACTGCTGCTCATATACAAGCATCCAAGAAGAGACCAGCAGATCTCCCCGCACACAATGGACTCTTCCAGCTCAATGCACAGTGGACTGCCAAATAGTGACGGCCAACTTTTCCCCGACCACCCTTATCTAATAGGACCAGTGCTGTATTGCAGATATATGGAGGAAATACTTTACCCTTTCTAATTAAATGTATGGGAGAAAGTGTTTCTCTGGTCGTTATAAATAAGGGCTTTAGATTGATAGAACATAAACTATATTAAAGGACAACTCCCGCGGGACCCCCCCAAAAAAAAAAAAAAAACAGACACACACAGACACCATACTCACCATCCCTCCGGTGACGATCGCCACTCGATTTGCCCACTGCCGCCTCTCCGTCGCCGCCGTCCAGCGATGTCTCTGACTTCCGGGTCCTGGGGATGGAAAAGGCTGCCAGTGCACTTGCGCACCGGCAGCCTTTTCATTGGCTGGAGCGCATCACATGGCTTCCAGCAACTTCAGCCAATCAGGGCTGAGCAAGCTGGAAGCAATGTGATGCGCTCCAGCCAATGAAAAGGCTGCTGGTTCGCATGTGCACTAGCAGCTTTTTCCATCCCATTCACTTTCTATGAAGACGCCGAGGAGGAAGAAGACCCGGATCTCCCCCAGCCTCTGACGTCGTCTTCACCAGATGCCGCCCGGGAGAAGAGGACCGTGACGATCGTAATCGGTAATGTATACATTCTCTAACTTCGGGGGGTCCGAAAGTGTGTGTGGGGTGGTGTCTCGGGGGTCCGAAAGTGGGGGAAGGGGGCCAGACCGGTTATTTAACCACATTACAAAGTTACATAACTTTGTAATGTGTGTTAAATAAGCTAAAAAAAAAAAAATTCGTGGGAGTTGTCCTTTAATGAGGAACATTGATAAAATTCATATAAAAACTCAATAATAAAAGTTTCTTTTTTTTTTTTTTTTTACAGCTGGAGTTGGTAATTTTTTTTCCAAATCCCACTCCAAGCAAAACTAGCTCTCACTCCACAACCCTGCCAGTAACGCTATGTATGAACATATAGGGGAAGGCGGCCCTCTATATAGACAGATGCTAATAATGATCATGATTTTTATTAGTGGCTGTTTATATTAAGATACAACCACATTTCCTCGCTTTGTTGTCAAAGTAGGAACATAACCTAAGGCTTCACGCGCTAAAACAAAGGCAGAATACAACCATAATTTTGAGGTAAAAATATGTCCACATTTTCAGTATGAGGGAATGTGCACACTACGGAATCTTGGCGGATCACCTGCCGCAGATTCCACAGCTCACCCATACTAGCAGCCGCGTGTATCTCCGCTGGTCCCATACTATACTCCGCTGGACTTCATTCTATGGTTTGGCAGATTCAGTAGTTTGCCCGAAGAATGAGCGGATTCATTTTTTGGGCGGACGTCAGAATCTGGCAAACCATAAAATGAAGCCTATGGGGCCAGCGGAGATGCGCGTGGGGGCGAGCTGCAGAATCCACGGTGGGTGATCTGCAGGTTCCGCCACTCGCCCCCGATCACCCGCATCTCCGCCAGTGCCATAGACTCCATTCTATGCACAGGCGGATTCACACGGTTTCTATAGTGTGCATGTACCCCAAGGCTATGTTCACACGGCGTGTGAGACCGGCCGTTCTGTGACCCTGGACGGGTCACGGAAAGGCCGGTCTCAGCCCGGATCATCCCGCCGGTACTTAAGTACCGGCCGGGTGATCTTTCCGGCCACGGAGCTCTGATGCGGACGCATCAGCGTGCGCCCGCATCAGAGCTTTCCATAGCACACAGTGAAGCGAGCGGCTGGAGCCACTTGCTTCACTGTGTGAACTGACATGTCTTTCTGCGGCCGGAATTCACTGAATTCCGGCCGCAAAAAAATGACATGTCAGTTTTTTACTGACGCCGCATGGGATCCCGGCCAGATCGTATACGATGTGTGTACGCTCCGGCCGGCATCCCATTGAAAATAAGGCTATTTTCCACCCCTCAAAACTATGGCCGTAGTTCTGCTGCGAGAACTACGGCCGTAGTTTTACGTAGTGTGAACATAGCCTAATAATGCTTTCCATTGAAGTCAATTGGAAATTTCCTGGCAGTGCACACACCGTATAGAATAATAGCTGTATTTGATTACAACCGTCCCAATAATGAACATGCTTACTATTAACCACCCGTTTTGCAAAATATATATATTTTTTGACAGCTTTATTATGAGTAGCTGGCCCTTCAATCATTCTCCCACTGTGCAGCGCTGGCCATGCAGCATGGGTGTGCCCCCGACTTCCGTCTTGATTGTACAGTACATGTGCCCTAATAAAAAGCCCACCTTGATGATAGGTTCCTTTGCATACAGTGAATTTTCTCCTCCGCCTGACAATGTGATCCATAATGGCGGCCTCCGTTGCGTGTAGGCGTCTGGCCCACTTGAATCATTGTGTTATTTGTCACTGGCTTTCTTCTCATGTCAGCCAACTCTCTAGTCATTTTTCTGTCACAGAATCATGTTTTTCATAGTCAGGATTTTTTTTCAGACTTTACACTGCAGGGTTTCTCTAATTGATACTCAAAACCCAAAGTCAGGAAAGAGACAATTTACATTTCCTTTCTCGCAAGCTGATCACCAGCAGCTTCTGAAATTGCTTGCTGGCTCTTAACATAAATCAGAATTCATCATGTCAACAACAAACTAACAAGTTAACTACTGTACTCAGCCCCTTGTCACTGGCTCTGTCGTACGCCACACTGTGCTATGAACCTGCTTCTGGTTCTTGTTTTTTATGATATAATTGTATAATCTTTTGGGCGCTGGGGGGGAAACACGGTGGAGCGAGCTGTTTATGAGTAATCACATACCGCCTTGTACCTCCCTCCTAATAATGCCTGTATAACAGTTAAACTATTTTAATCCCCTTTGATATTTTATAATTGGTTTCATATTATTACTGTACTGTTTATTAGAGCCATTGTTACAACACACATTAACATACGTAGGAGATATGGAACCTATGTGACTAATAGAGGAATGTGGTACTATGTGATGCTTTATTAGCTATGGATACCTTTGCAATGAATATTTTTTATTGCTTATTTACAAAATGCAGCATGAAGCAACTTTCTAGTATTGTCCTACTTTTTCGCTTTTGTAGAATCTATCCAACTCTTTTACATAGTTGGTTGTCCTGCTACTTCTAATATAGATATAATAGCACAATGCTTCTGGCTGTTTTGGCTTTGTTCCCCCCCCCCCATTTTAGGGATAGTTATGGCAGCATGGATGAAGAGTCGGATGTGCATAGCAGCTCTAATGGTGCGTTTACACGGAACGATTATCGTTCAAATTTTCACGATAATGATCGCATTTGAGCGATAATCGGCACGTGTAAACACAGCAAACGATCAAGCGACGAGCAAGAAATCGTTCGTTTTGATCTTTCAACATGTTTTCAAATCATCGTTGGTCGTTCGCTGAAAATTTGCAGATCGCTTTGTGTAAACAGTCTTTTACCAATTCACCCTATGTGTGAGATGGGCTTAAGCGATCTCAAAACGATTGCAACAACGATGTTTTCAAACAGTTTATCTCTTTGTCCAAACACTGATCCTTATAAAAATACAATTGTTGCCTTTTAAATCGTTAAACGATCGATTGGGCGAATTATCGCTCCATGTAAAAGAACCATAAGATCTCAGGAAGTGGAGATCACGCAGGTACTTATAACAGTGTAGATTGGGATGAAAGCATACACAGCAGTATGTGAGGGTATGTTCACACTACGGAATACGTGCCAAAATTTCAAGCGGAAGCTGTGTGGCGGAGTCCGCTTAAAGTTCCACCCTTCCCATTGACTCAATAATATTGTCAAGCTCAGTCCGACAAAGAATTGACATGTAAATTCTTTGGGTGGACAGTGGATTGAGCTTGAAAATATTAGTGAATCAATGAGACAGATGGAACTTCAAGCAGAGTCCCACGCACATCCTCCGTTTGAAATTTCTGCACGTATTCCGTAGTTTGAATATACCCTGAGAAGTAGCGGACGACACAGGTTGTGTACGAGAGAGGGAGTGGACAATCACACTCTCCCCAGCATCAGGCTCTGTCAGAACAAGAGAGAGCAGAGCCCTTGTGGGCTGTAGAAAAGGAAAATAGTACACTGATATGGCTGTCAATGGTACTTATAAAGTAGTGAAGACAGTAGCATTCTGGAGTCACCAACATGATGGGAAAATTCAGGAACTGGAGGAAAACATGGGTGCAGCCTATGTGACTGTATCCATGTTTTCCAGGACTCCCTAGGGCTGCATCCAACTCCTCCAGCCTTTGAGAGTCAAATGGCAAGGGTTCAGGTTCGGGTTTGGCAAGTTTCTTATCACTAGTCACTATGGGGGACAGTTACTATTGAGTCTAAAATGTGGTATTCATTGGTTTTTAACAAGCCGAATAGGACTAATTTGACAAATATTTATATATTTGTGAATAATAATAATCGCAGAATATTTGCAAAAAATTGCGCTAAAAAAATTACCTGTTTTGAGTACTGTATATAATTGTACAATCGCTATATTGGGTGGTTTTTGCAAGAGAGAAAAGGGTGGGGGTGTTTTTCTTTTTTTCAGTAAGGATAGTGAGAGGGACATTTAAAGAGCAAAGAGCGACTTATATTAGGGACTGTACCTTTGAAAGACAGACACTTGGAAAATATACTGCTGCCACCATTTCCTGCAGGAGGAGGATCAACACAGGGTCAGATTTGTATCAGGCTGTCGCTGGTGCATTCACCTGTAGACCTGATCCCTTCTTGCTTCTATTACACCCTCTCTCTCAGTTCTTCGATCAGGCCATAGAAAACCTGATCTTTTTAAAGGAATACTGGCTGCCTTGAAGGTAATGTAGTGTATTTACAAGGGTGAGGAACTGTTATGTAAGAATAGAACTATGTGCCTACAGCTGTATCCATGTTTTCCAGGCAGCCTTAGTGCTGCATCCAACTTGTTTAGCTATCGGTAATCAAATGCCGCATGCTCGGGTGCATCCAAAACCGAGCGCCCTCGAAATTCGCTCATTTCAGCGATAGTACCATTCACAGCATATGATTCTACAAATAAGTTAACCCCTTCCACTATTATATCTTATGTAATATAGGGGACTGTGTGTGTGTGTGGCACATGTTCACCAAATGGATTTGTCAGGTGGTAAGCTTAGTGAGGATTTATAACGGGTGCACTTGGTATCCACTAGGTTATAACCATTTGAGCACCCTGTATATTGCCAGCTTCATAGTTCACATATCTTATGACCTTACTATTTCACCTAAATTATAGTTATTATGTAAACTGATACACTGTGGGGCTCCTGGCAGTATATAACGTACTGTACATAGAAGTATAGAACCTGGAGTATGCTGATACAGTGGTACCTTGGTTTAAGAGTAACTTGGTTTAAGAGCGTTTTGGTTTAAGAGGTCACAGTTTTTTAAAATTGTGACTTGGTTTAAGAGCATTGCTTTGGTTTAAGAGCTCCCTGTACTGAGTGGGAGCGCAAGTGGAAGAGGGTCATGGTCTGCATAGCGGGGTCTACAGCACTGTACTGTGACCCAGGAAGTCTCCCTCACCTTCCAAATCATAGCAGATCCACTTCAAGCTGGGGCTTACATCAGGGGACAGAACTGTGGAGGTAATCTCTTCATAGCTGTAATCCCTCTCTCCCCGGACAGAGAGTGCTGCATGTATGTGCCCACATCTGCCCTGCTCATTCCTTCATGCTCCCTGCAGTCTCTGTCAGCCCTTGTGTTTCCCATACTCTCCATTACTGTACAGTAACTTATAATATCACATATTCTGCTGTTTTTGAATGTTTGTTTCATCTGTTTCACGTTATTCAGAATAATAAATCATTATTTTTGGGGTACGGAACCAATTGTCTGCATTTCTATCATTTCCTATAGGAAAATTTGCTTTGGTTTAAGAGTGGATTTGGATTACAAGCACAGTCCCGGAACGAATTATGCTCATAATCCAAGGCACGACTGTATATACCTTGAACTCCTCTATGCACATCTTTATGTACTTGATACATGCACATGTTACATTAAATTGACTGCAATAAATTATGGTATTTCAAGGTTATCAATTCACATTATAGTCAAAGAATATTCATTGCAATGTATTTATCTCTCACTTTTCTGCCAAAATCTGATATCTCTTTGCTTGCATAAGGCATTAAATAACTGAATAACCGTGCAAGTGACAAAAAATAATTGTCAGACTGTGACAAATGACTAAACTAAAAGAAATGTCTGACCTCCGTTCCCTGCAAGGATAATGAAAACGAACTGAGACACACTTTAATAAATGTTTTGTGACTATAACATTCATCGACTCCGAGTGTTCCGCAATTCTATAAAAAAAAAAAAGTAAACAAAAAAAAAACCAAAAACATAAAAACATGGGGGGAGATTTATCAAACATGGTGTAAAGTGAAACTGGCTCAGTTGCCCCTAGCAACCAATCAGATTCCACCTTTCATTTTCCAAAGAGTCTGTGAGGAATGAAAGGTGGAATCTGATTGGTTGCTAGGGGCAACTGAGCCAGTTTCACTTTACACCATGTTTGATAAATCTCCCCCATTGCCTTTGCCAAATTTTTGAATATCTATTCAGCTAGGCTCCCACTTCTGCCTAGGCTCTGTTCAGGGCCTCTGTCAGAGAGTCAGTTCAGTGCCATAAACTAAGCCAGGCGGTCCATTTAAAAGGCCTTTTGCACAGGTCAATTGTCTTCCAGGATCATTACAAGCAGCCGATAATCGACCAGCGTAATGCTGGGTTTACACGAAACGATAATTGGCCCGATCGTACGATTAACGGTGTCGGAGTAACGATTTTTTTTCCATAACGATCAGCGTTTAGACGGTACGATATATCGTACGGAAAGATCGTTTTGCGATCACGCACCCGCAGCCCGGCCCCCCGCTCGCAGCCCGGCCCCCCTGCTCTTCCGCAGCCCGGCCCCACGGTCAACCGCAGCCCCCTGCGCTGCCCCGATCGCCACCCCCGCCGCTCCGATCGCCACGCCGCCGCGCCGATCGCCACTCCGATCACCCAACAACCCCCCCGCCGCTCCGAAAGCCTTTGGCTTCAAGTCTTTGGCAGATATTCTGTCAGATAGTCTTTCTGTGTAAATGGACCATAAAAGCAATCACCTGAGGACAGGGAATAGGCCCGACCCTTGGGTAAAAGTGTCTTTATAGCAGGCTTCATAATTTATCGTTATCGCCTACAAACAAACTCTGTGTAAACAGAGTTACGAGAGGCAAACTGACATCACTGATATACATACATCCTCAATGTTAGTTTGCAGACCACACAGCAGTTGCATTACCTAGTGCGCTGCTGCTGCTTAGATCTGGCATCCAGTTATCCAGCTCTCCCATCTAGCTTCTGTATCCTCAGATCACCATCGCCTCAAGAATGATTGACAGCCAGAGGAGGTGGGGCCTGAAGACACAACGGTTGGAAGGGAAAGCCGGAGAACAGGATGCTGGATCACAGCAGCAGCGCACTAGGTAAGTAGATATCCTGAGTAAGTACGTACTGGTGTGTGATATATAAACTGACAGCACACATATATATATATATATATATATATATATATATATATATATATATATAGTGCTGGCAGTTTCTATGGCTGTATGGACAATACAAGGATCATTCGTGCAACACAGCTGCCTAATTTCCCTTGCCAAGTAAAGTCACTGTAAACGAGTGCCAATCTCGCTGATTGTTGGTCATTTGTGTCCACCAGTGGCTGAGAAATCGTGTAATAAAAAAGGACCTTAAGAATGGATTCTAACTAATGCAGGCAAATACCAGAGAGATCTCAATGACCTTAATGGTTTCTGTCTGGTGTCAGTTCATTATGCAGGATTTGAGCAGACAAAAAAATTACTGGTTGCAGGATTGTTTTATCTGTTCAGATCCTGCAAAATAAATGGAACCCACAAAGGAGCTCCTTGAACGGAAGCGTGACCCTAGCTTTATTTGCTGTGAAGCATTTTCTGAATTTCACAACGCTTGCACTTTGTAAATCCCTGGTCCTTTTATATTAAACTTAAAATTGTTGCAAATTCCAGTTCAGAACTCTTAATGAGGCTCCATAGACCTATATGGGGCTCTTCTGTATATTTGTAGTCCTTCTATTTTAAACGGAGGCATATGAATTTGTCAGGGAAAATAATTAATTCCTCTACTATAATAGAGGAGCTGAGCAGTTTTATATATAGCTTTATGGGAAAAGTTCTAGGATAGGCTTTCATTTATTTATGTAAATCAAATTAGTCAAACGGGCAGTGTCCTCAGTAATAGACAGCTATCTGTTTATAGGTCCACAGATACATAGAGCTATCAGTCACTGAGTAGGACCACCCACTTGACTGCTTAGCCTAAAATGAGCAGAAATGAACAGGAATAAATGACAAATTATATTTAATCTCTTCCTATTAAACAGTATATCAATCTGCTCAGCTCCTCCTACTCTATAAAATGGTGTTTGCAGGACAGACAGTATTTTCCATGTTACAGTGTTACAGGTTCCTTTCAAATATTGCAATCCAAAACCACATGAGCTTGGTCTCTTACGACTATACGAGTGCTTGCATGGACATTTATAGCAATAGAGTTTCCAAAGATAGGATTGTTTCATCCTTTTCGGCATGTAGTCTCTTTCCAGAGTTTAGTAGTTAAATGGATTAGTAGAATCTCTTTCTGTTTCATATATATGTAGAATAAGTATCATCCTTGCTATAATATTAAGGTATAATTCTACACGGTTTGCGTGATTGACACGTGAGTGCTCTAAATAAAGAAAATAGGAAAATAATGTTCCTGACTTGTCAGAGCCGTCACTAATCAAATGTCTCAGGTGGAGCAATTTTGCAGAGGTGCCGAATAAAAATGAAGCTAAAACTAGACAGAACAGAGAATTAAGTAGTAAAATGAGAACATTTTATTGTTCACTGTTATTCATACAAGTCTTTTATACATTCATCGTGCAATGGAGAAATGCTGGGAAGCCAGAGAAGATGTGACGACAGATGACAAGAAGCAGATGTCACGTGTCATGGTGCGATGCCCTGGCCCCTGGGGGCCACTTCCGCAGTGCTGGTGTTATGAGCGGGCAATGACCGGGGCAGCTGCAGGGGTTATACTTGTCACGGTATAGGCCTGAGGGCGGCTCAGCTGTAGGGCCGGTCTGTGGAATCTGCGGGTGATGATGGGCATGCGATTCTTCGCTGCACCTAGTCAGGGCACCAGTTAGTGGACACCAATGCCAGGGTTCAGTAACAGCGGTTTTATTATAGATGAGGTAACTAGTAGCAACAGTTCTGTCCGGATGCAACCGGGTATATAGCAGGCTTTGACAAGTAAAGCAGGGGTGGTGCTGCATAGGCTGTGAGAATACGTGCCGGATGATGGGAGTAGGAGTATGAGAGAAATAGCGTTGCTGGGTAGTATAGCTTGAGAATCATACTTGCTGTGAATCCTTGCAGCGATGATGAGAGATAACGGAATGACACCCAGATGAGAGAGAAGGAACTCCGGACACTTGAGCGGGCAGATACAGCCGAAGACTTGAACACAGCAGAGCACCTGATCCACACTTCTAGTGGTGAAGTGGGAGCTGCAGAGAAGAAGCCCAACTCCTCTGAGGCAGGAGAGGGACGACACACATCCTCCTTGCTTGGAAGCAGGGGGAAGACTAACTTGTTAGGAGGAAGTGGGAGGTCACATGGTTGCTCCTGGCCAGAGCTAGTCGGCCATTGGAGGAACCATGGTTACAGGGCACTGGCACGGTCACGTGATCAACAGCCTTGCATACCACTGTACAATGTAATAATACACAGGAACACATGAGAATATATATGAAAAATGCACATTACCAGAGAATACTAGGGGAAAACCAGCAGCAGTTGCAGTGCAAACACTTACCAGAACAGGCATTGACACAGCAAGAGAAATGGCCATAATAGGAGTAGTAGTCTGCATGTTCTGGGACACTGCAATGGCGATTTGACATATAATGCTATCAGGAAACGCATTGATCGTAACATTTATTTGATATAATATAAAATAGTCATTGCCCTATATACAGAACCCTCTAGTAAACACAAAAACTACAAAAACATGGCCATTTTCTTCCAAAGACAACACCATTCTTGTCTCCAGTTTGGGTGGGGTTTGCAGCTCGGTTCCATTGAAATGAATGGAGCTTAATTACAAACCACATCTGATCTGGAGACAAGAATCATGCTGTCTCTGGAAGAAAGTGGCCATGTTTTTGTAGCGCTGGATAACCCCTTTAAAGCGGTTAAAACTTACCTGTTCCCTATCCACTGGAAAAGTAAGAGATTGCTGGAAGGGATTGGAGTCCTATCTCTATGACCTTCAGATCTTCAGATCATTTTCTATGGAGCCCTCAGAAAGAGCCGAGAGCTGTACTCACCCTATTCAGAACAAAGCAGTCGGGGCTGATCTAGAGATCACAGAGGTCGACCCCCCTGTAATCTATTACTTGTCCCCTATTCTGTGCATAGGGGACAAGTATGCTTGATCGTAAAAACCCCTTTAAGTTTTATATCCATAACCTGGATAATAAAATACAGCTGCATTTTAAAGGGATTATCCAAGATTAGAGAAAACACAGGTACTTTATTGGAAAAACAGCACTACCCCTTTACTCAGGTTGTGTGTGGTATTGCAATTCAGTTCCATTCACTTCAATGGAACTGAGCTACAAAACCACACCCAAACAATGGACAGGAAAGATGCTGTTTCTAGATGTTTTTCTAAGCCTACATAACCCCTTTTAAGTTTTTTGAAGCCTGCCTAAATTTGCTATAAAAAATTTTTTTTAAAACAATACATATAAACCTTCATGTGTGGAGTCTGATAAAGTTGATGAGAATAATGCTTCCTTATAAGTTATTTAGTCATAAAACAGCAATTATATCATACAAATCCACATTATATATACTGAAAATACTCAACCTAAGTTTATACATATATTACATTTACCAAACATCTTCACATTATCATTACAATTTCTTTGGTGTATGTAGTATCAAAACAAGGAATATCATTCATGGGTTATACATAGGTACTAAACTGTACAATTAAATATGTTGGTATGAAATTTAATAGTAATAAAAATAGTATTAATGTTCCAAGTAGCCTAATAGATGTCATTGTCACACACGTGGATTCCGCCCACAAAATGGTAGTTGGGGTATGCTTTAATACTTTGTCCATTGTATTGTTTATAATGCCACCTTTTCCCTTTGTGACGTCACACTTTCTCTGTACTCTTGTGAAAAGAACTCAGTTCCACAGATTGTTTGCGGTGCTCCTCTCTCTCGCACTCGTGTTCTGGGTCATAGCTTTCTTGCAGGATGGACAAAGGATTCTTCATTGGTGGGACCAGTATGTAATTGTAGATCAAAGACCCAAAGATGGCGCCACACATGGGACCAACCCAGAAGACCTGGAAGTAAGCATGAAAATTATGTTTATTTACACAGGTCAGGAAATACTGGATTTGTTACCAGGTGTCCTACCGGCAAACATCTCATGTGCCCTTGTGGTCATTACACAGGTACTTACCATTACTCTTACCTTCAGATGTTTTTCACATTATAATTAAAATTGATAATGAATTTCTTGTCTTTGGCCAAGCTGGGAATGTCTTCTTGGATGCTGTTTATGTCTTAAAGGAATTTTTCTAGTTTTAAACAAGGCACTTCTGGCCTCTCCTCTGTAGGCTGTCCGATCAACAGGATAGGGGACAAGTAAGAGACCGCCAGTGTCCAACCTCCATATCTTCCACCCATCTCCAGATTGGCCCCCTTCTCCTTTGTTATGAAGACAGCCATGGGTACGGCACATGACCCGCGGCTCTTTCCATTCCTATGGAGCCGCTGGAAAGAGCAAAGTGCTGTGCTCACCTCTTTCTGGCGGCTCTTAAAGAAGGAATGGAGCCCCTGGAAAGAGACGAGTACAGCACTCGTCTCTTTCTGGCGGCTCCATAGGAATGAATATAACCGCGGGTCCCATGCTGTACCTTCAGCTGTATTCATAACAAAGGAGTTTGGGTGGTATCTTGCAGATAGGGAAAAAGTTAATTTAAGGTAGACAACCTCTTTATGGCTGCCTATAGACGAGTGTATGTCATGCGCATTTTGCTGTCTGTGTTATGGAAACAAATCCCAATCTCGCTGGTTTCATGACCCAAAATGGCAGCTGTCCGCTTTGGACATGAGACCCACAGTGAGACACATGACATAAGTGGGTTTTGTAGATAGGCCTTGTCTTGTGCTTACCCAATGATAGCTGTACAATCCCATTATGATAGCAGGACCAAAGGACCTCGCTGGATTCATTGAACAACCAGTAAAATAGATCTGGGGGAAAAAAAAGAAAATTGCAGAAAAATGTCAGATCACAAATATGTATCTAATGACATTGTAGATAGAATGAAAGTAACAATCGAGCACTCATTTATAAATCTGCTTAGCACCTTGTGCTCCATAACATGCTGCCCGCACACTGGACTGCATTTTCAGTGTGACAGGTCACCTTTAAAGAGACATCTTTGACTTGTGTGATTTATGTTGGTAAATTATACATAGGACATGCTGCGCAATGTGTTAATAGAATTTGCCACATAATGTCTGATACTGCTTTGCAATTAAAGTAATGCGTGGCATACTCACTGATCATAGTACCACATGTTTTCCCTTTTTACCAGCTAGCCATGTGACTACTTTTACTCACGAATTAGAACTTTTCTGCTTTATAGAAGTCATTGAATAAGCAAATAAGACTGTCCATGTATGTTCATTAGCATTCTTTATTTCATGTATTTTGAATAAACACATTAAGGGTCTGTCTAGTGGGTGCAAGCCTACTGATTTAAAGGAGCATGGTTGTGTTTGCTTCTTACATACCCCAAGTAGATGTCCTAAAGTAACTGAAAGACCAATAGATATAGCTGGTGATCCAGTGTTGTCTGTTCTTCGACTGTCTGTTGTACCAAAGACACACAAGACAAGCTGCATGGTGAGGAAGAGCTCCACTGCCACAGCCTGCCCAGCACTGGTCTCTTCATTGACCTGAAATACACAATATTATATTACTTGTATAAGATGAATCCTATAGGAAGACATCATCATTCTGAGGATCATGCAATCTGAGGATACTTACTCCTTACTACTTCTGTGGACATGCAGCTTTAACAAGATCTACTGTTACTAGAAGCGACTAATATGCTTAGATTCAGAAACTTGACTATTTGTTTTTTAAGTGGTTAGATAAGATGTAGACCTGCTGCTCACATTATAGTATATAGCACAAGAGAGAAGTAGACCGTTCCAATATTAGATCATCATGCTCATTATTTATCAGGTACTGTACCTCGCAATGTGCTACAGGCATTCCTAGATGCTTATGATAAGAGTTATATAATCAGGTTAGGGCTATATGGTGACTTTGGCAATGTGTGTCACAACCAATGATTGTACATGTGTTCACGTTGCCGCACACAAGTTGCTCCAGATGTGTTGAGACAGTGACTGACAATCCAGACCTGCTAGATTTCTGGCAACAGAGCCACAGGACTGCCATATATAAT
Organism: Dendropsophus ebraccatus; assembly: GCF_027789765.1. Lineage (NCBI taxonomy): Eukaryota > Metazoa > Chordata > Amphibia > Anura > Hylidae > Dendropsophus > Dendropsophus ebraccatus. The sequence continues at coordinate 51,263,426 of NC_091458.1, forward strand.
GGTCCCAGAATGTTGCCTGTCCATGCATGGTGGGAATTGTAGTTTTGCAACATCTGGAGGGATAAGGGTCTGAAACCACTAGTATTTAGTATCAACTATAAAGAAAATATGGATTTTCCAACAATAAACACTAAATATCCTATACTCACCCTGCTCTGCTCTGTTCTGTTCTAGATGATGCAACAATCAGAAATCCTCCTAGTCGGAGGTCAGGGGTCCAATATGACCACTAATACCTGTCCCACAGGCTGTGAGGCCCGTTGAATAGAGCCCACTTAGGGACCTGACTAAAACCTCACCATTTATTCAATTACTTTAGAAAGTTTGCTAAGAAATTTACCAAAAATATTAAAAACACATACTCCAGTGCTCATGCACAAGTGCACCATTTTTTTTTATATCCCTAGTTCTCCAGATATATTATATACATAATCAGTGACAATAACATCTAAAATATATATGTAAAAAAAAAATTGCACTTTTGCATGAGCAATGGAGAATGTATTTTTAATATTTGTGGGTAAATTTCTCAGGAAACTTTTTTAAGTAATTGAATTAAAGCGAAGTTTTAGTCAAGTCCCTAAGGGGGCTCTATTCCTCCAGCCTCACAGCCTATGGGACAGGTGTTAGTCTCCTGGATGATGCGCTCTCACGGCTCTCCTGATGATGTTCCTGATAAACACATTGCAGTCAATCCCTGAGGCAGAACACCAGGAAGCTAGGACAATGCATCATCAGGGCAAGTAAACTGGGACTGGTGCTGGACAGGTGAGTATATACAGGTGGGTATACCTTATTGAAGTATTCAGCATTTGTACACAATCCATACTTTAATTTCCATGTAGTGAGCTGAGCTATAGGTTATGTTAAGGTAAGCATATAAATAAAAGTGTAACAATAAGATATATACATGTACTGCTTGATGATGATTTCTATGGGCTAACATATTTTCTTCTGCCTGTTAAAGTAATAATTAACTTAAAGTGCATGTAAACATTCTAAAATCATATATAACTAAAATATATTCAGAGAATCATTTATGACTATAACACAAGCAGAGACAAATCAAAGGTCTATATAAGGTGTAACTAATAAATGGAAGCATATGTTTCCTCCCGTCTATTCATCTTTCACTCACCGAGTTGATGGCAAGATTCCCTCGCACTTTGGATGGGGTTAATTCATAGAGTAACCCAGCTCCGGCCACCGCTCCTAACATTTGTGCCAGGATGTAGAATATGCATTTGAGGAGGGAGATCTGTGATCCCACCAGGAATGCCAGGGTCACTGCAGGATTCAGGTGAGCTCCACTCACATGCCCTATCACCTGAACAAGGGTTCCTATAGCTAAACCAAAGGCTAGGGAGATTTGCAATATAGTGGGAAGTGCAGATGGCCATGCTAATGCACTACCAAGACCAAAAAATACAAATAAGAGGGTGCCTAAAAACTCTGCCATGACAGCCCGTAAAAAGGGCCCTGAGCACAGGTTTTTTAACATGGTTCCTATTTCTAGATTGGAATTTCCATTTACCCCGCTGTGGATTTTGCAGCTCTGCTATATGATGAGGATACATGGACTTCACGCAGGTATATATCTCTTGAGGGTGGAGGGAAGAAATCCATATGCAGGTGTGGCAATAAGCTATTCATATCAAATGGAAATTTTCCCATACTGAACTAGTTAAGAAAATAATTATATGTCTCCTTACAATCTAATTAACACTATGTTGTAGCAGATGAGAATAACTGTAGATAACAGGCAATAAAGGGCAGACACCCGTCTCTGGAGATAGGGAAATACTGTATATCCATAGTTTACTGTAGCTGATCAGTGGTTATGCCACTCACTGTCCACTTAGCAACATTGTCTAACCAGTCATGGGGTACGTAGCCACTTCTGAAAGATTCTTACAGTGTTTGTCATGTATGTCTGGCTATACATTCATTGGCCATTGGCCCTTGTATCATAGCTGGCAACACTGTCCAGTATAGGCATGCCATACTGTCATGTCTAGTGAGTGGTGAAGGGTCGCCACTCACCAATTGTGAGTAAATATTTAGATTTTTGATATTTTTTCTGCTTATCTGATCACCAAGAACAATACCGCTCCCATAGTACGTTTTTTGGTTTGGGTTTATAGCACATGGCATCATGGCATATGTAGGATCACTGGAGCCCTATAAATACAACTAGTGTATGCACTGGGAACTTTCCAGGCACATATGGTGAATATACACCAATAACACAGTGTGGGCATAGCCTTTGCTGTGTTTCTGATCTAGTTGTAGGCCAAAACTCCATTATGACATTCATGATGACAATGTGATCGCTTTTTATTCCATGTTTTCTGGGATTTTTTCATATTTTTATTTTTTAGCCTCTCTGGGGGACTTGTACAAGGGATTTTTGATCACTTGGACAGTAAAATGAAATACATTTCTGCAATGTATTATTGCTGCCTGTCTATGGCATTGAGGGGGTGATCAGAAGCTGACAGGACCAGCACCTGTCAGATAACTCCCTAGATGTCTTTGTCATCTAGAATGTTCTTACCTCAAGATACATGAGATATAAGGAAAACCTATAATCTCTTAAACCCCATCCCGACACATGAGGTACATGTATGTCATCTACCTGGTGGGGAGGAATGGAGCAGATCTAGGATAAGCAGCTATCACTAACCATCATTGCAGATCAGTCTGATGCCAGGCACTTAACTGTCCTCATGGTGCGATAAGCTGTGATTCCTGCATCTAGTCGGGTATTTGTGAATTGGTACAGGTCATGAATGGTATACCCTCAGTTAAGAACTCAGTGAATGGCATGACAGATCTGGCATAACAAGGCTCTACTAGTAGAACAACAATGTAACAATACAATGCTACGCAATAGCATCTGCTACATGCAAAAATGTCCAGAGCTTTAAAATATAACATGAATAATCCTGCTTGCTGACCGGGCAAAAGTAATAAAAAAAAAAACTAAAGAAAAAAGCTAGAAGTGCTGGTTTTGGTCACCTAATAAAAATAGAATATAAAGTGATCAAAAAGTTCCATGTATCCCAAAATAGTGCTGAAATTACAGATTTTGATGTAAAAGTGAAATTATGACACAGCTGCATAGATAAAAAAAATAGTTAAAAGTTTATATGGGTCAGAAAAATGCATTTATAAAAAAAAATTGTGCAATTGCCTTTTTGTTTAGCGCCTGTTTATATTACAAAAGGTGGTATTACATAGTAGATGTTGTCTTGCAAACAATGAGCCCTCATTCAAAAGAAAAAAAACAAACTGAAAAACAAAAAGGGCAAGATCTGCCCCACTGCTCCTTGGTAGCTTTCTACACTCTTGTCCAGGGCAGATGCGGAAATCAGTGAGCCACATTGAAATTTTTACAATGGGTCCCTCATTGGGAGGGTGCTCTAATAAATAATTTTGCCTTCACGCAACCTCCACTAGAGGGAGCCAACAGCATATGGATTTCTACAGGAGTGACCACAATGGAGATATTGTAACTCTGTAAGCAGGGAACTCCCTCAATGGTGGCTATAGGTAGCTCCTATTGTATATCTGCAAATAGGAAATAGTTTGATGCAAGGCCCCCACCTTTCAATGAGAAGTCCCCAAATAAAGACACTTTTGCTTCCTTTATGTTCCATATTAACTACAAAAGCCAGGAAATCAGGAAAATGTTTCTTCCACATGGCAATTTTGTATGTTGCACATTTTTAATATCATTTACAATAGATTGTGTGAGTCTGGATGATACATTTACATTGTGGTACAAGCCAAACTGCGTTGTATTAAAAGTACAGATTGGACCTGGGAGAGAGCTGGCAGTCTAGAGATTATGCAAACTTCAGGCCAATTTTTGGAGGGCAAACAGGTGTTTGCCTCTCTAATCCAATGAATATTTCTAACAATGTGCTCGCTCCAGTCCTTTATAATAAAGTTTATTTATGGAAGCAAATTAGTTTTTTTAATGTAAATGAGTGACAATTGAGCAGCTCCACTGTGCAGGAGGAACACATTTTTGATCTTTTAGTAACTGATTTAGGTCATAGATACTTACCCTGCCCATTCACAGTATGAGGAATCAGGGTATGTTCACACTGAGCAATCGGCATGGAATTTCAATCCTATAATGCGTCAAAATGTATGCGCAATACGCTTGAAATTCCACCATAAAATATGAACATTTCTATTTTCTATTATGTATAATGGCCTTTCCGCTCATTCCTGCACACGGCGGATTTCGGTCAGGAAAATTCCGGCACTGATCCGCGTTCCGCCTAAATAATTGACATATCAAATCTTTGGGCTGATTCCGTCAATGGGGCTTAAATTCTGCTTGAATCCCTCTTGCATTCTGCTCCTATTCTGTCACAGCTGAATAGGCAAGAAATTTCAAGCAGAAAACTTTGCTCTTCTATTTCTTACCTATTCCCCAGTTTAACATGTCAATTCTTTGGGCGGACACCAGCAAATATCAATGAGTCTATGGAACTTCAAGTGAAGACAACGCGGTGGAATCCACTTGAAGTCTCTGTGCGTATTCTGTAGTGTGCACATACCCTAAGCGTCTAAATGCAGGGGTCCGACCACTGGGACCCAACCGTGATCTTAAGAACAGGCTTCCTGAGTGGCACCTTTTTTCTCGTGACTCTGCTTCTTCTTTGACTTTGGATTTATCAAACATGGTGTAAAATGAAACTGGCTCAGTTGCCCCTAGCAACCAATCAGATTCCACCTTTCATCCCTCACAGACTCTTTGGAAAATGAAAGATAAAATCTGATTGGTTGCTAGGGGCAACTGAGCCAGTTGTACTTTACACCATGTTTGATAAATCTCCCCCAATGTGTTGTTATGGGCCTAAGGTTAGAATAGCATTACATTGAACCACAAAGTAGCAGCACAAGAACACATGCACACATATTATGGATCTGCTTTTTTTTTTTTTTTTTTTTTTTAAATAAAGTCATAATTGGGTTTGCATAGAAGTGTATGATAGGTGTCCGATACCATACAATGGCACATATAGGCTTGCTCCTTCATGGCATGTTCCTTCAGATAGAAACATAGAAGATTGTCAGCAGAAAAAGACCACTGGGTCCATCTAGTCTGCCCTTTTAGTATTTTCTTTCTTATTATCTTAGGATAGATATATGTCTATCCCAGGCGTGTTTAACCCCTTAAGGTCAAAGCCAATTTTCGTTTTTGTGCTTTTGCTTTTTCCATTTTATGTTTAAAAGTCCATAGCGCTTGCATTTTTTCACCTAGAGACTTATTTGAGCGCTTATTTTTTGCGAAACCAATTGTACTTTGCAATGACAGGCATTATTTTTCCATAAAATATGCTGCGAAACCGGAAAAAAATCAAGCGCTGTCAAATTGAAAAAAAAAGAATTTGTTTTGATTTCGGGGAGTTTTGCATTTACGCCGTTCGCCCTATGGTAAAACTGACTTGGTATGCATGTTCCTCAAGTTGTTACGATTACAACGATATGTAACATGTATAACTTTTATATGATGTGATGACTTTTAAAAAATTCAAACCATTGTTAACAAATATATGTTCCTTAAAATCGCTCCATTCCCATGCTTATAGCGCTTTTATCCTTTGATCTATGGGGCTGTGTGAGGTGTCATTTTTTGCGCCATAATGTTTACTTTCTATCGGTACCTTGATTGCGCATATACAACTTTTTGATCACTTTTTATTACATTTTTTCTGGATTTGATGCGACCAAAAATGCGCAATTTTGTAATTTGGAATTTTTTTGCGCTGACGCCATTTACGGTACGAGATCAGGAATGTGATGAATTAATAGTTCGAGCGATTACGTGTGCGGCAATACCAAATATGTTTATTTGTTTATTTAATAATTTATATTTATAAAATGGGAAAAGGGGGGTGATTTGGACTTTTATTAGTGGAGGGGAAGCAGCCGGAAGTAAACGAGTGCCTATCTCATGGATCTCTGCAGCATATCTATGCTGCAGAGATCTCTATAAGACATCAGAGCACTTAGGCCCCGTTCCCACTGAGGAAAGGTAGCAGAATTCCACGACGGAATTGTCCGCCGCGGAATGCCGTTAGCCTCCCGCTCATAATGGGAGTCTATGGGAGACACGCGCTCCTGCCCTGTCCGCGCTGAAGAATGAACATGTTCATTCTTCAGCGCGTACAGAGCAGGAGCGCGCGCGTCCCATAGACTCCCACTATGAGCGGGAGGCTAACGGCATTCCGCGGTGGACAATTCCGTCGCGGAATTCCGCTACCTTTCCTCAGTGGGAACGGGGCCTTATACTAGAAGTCCCCCAGGGGGGCTTCTAGTATAAGTGTAAAAGTAAAAAAAAAAGTGTTGGTAATAGTAAAAAGCCCCCTCCCCTAATAAAAGTCTGAATCACCCCCCTTTTCCCAGGTTATTAATAAAAATAAATAAATAAATAAACAAACATGTTTGCTATCGCCACGTGCGTAATCGCCTGAACTATTAATTAATCACATTCCTGATCTCGCACGGTAAACGGCGTCAGCGCAAAAAAATCCCAAAGGGCAAAATTGCGCATTTTTGGTCGCATCAAATCCAGAAAAATTTAAATAAAAAGCGATCAAAAAGTCGTATATGCGCAATCAAGGTACCTATAGAAAAAACACATCATGGCGCAAAAAATGACACCTCACACAGCCCCATAGATCAAAGGATAAAAGCGCTATAAGCCTGGGAATGGAGCAATTTTAAGTGACGTATATTTGTTGACAATGGTCTGAATTTTTTACAGGCCATCAGATAAAAGAAAAGTTATACATGTTATATATCGTTGTAATCGTAACGACTTGAGGAACATATACAACAAGTCAGTTTTACCCCAGGACGAATGGCGTAAAAACACATTGCAAGTGCTATGGCCTTTTAAGCACAAGGAGGAAAAAACGAAAACGCAAAAATTGGCTCTGTCCTTAAGGGGTTAAGTCTTTCCTGATATGGTTTATGCCTCACACCCTCCACTATTTTTGTAGCCCGTCTTTGGACCCGTTCAATTTTATCAATGTCCTTTTTTAGATGAGGTCTCCTGGATGCTATAAGTAAAGAGCTATTCTCCCATTTTCTAGGGGAGAATATCTGTACAAACACAATGCGACAGAGCCTGCACAGAAGTGCACAGAGCTTTTATAGCTATCTGCACATTGTCTTACAAATTCTAATTATAAATCAGCAATAGTAGAACACGACTGGATGGTGTTTTATAAAACCCTGTCCACTTAACATGAAGGAATCAGGAAACTGAATTTTGATATTAATTCGACCCATATTCTTTGTGGTGATCACTATTGGACACTGCTACAGGGTCTTACTATTATTGCTGATCTGTATATACTGTTCAATATATAGTGTATTTCTACACCAGTGAAGAAGGAAGATCTGGAATAACAGAACAGAGCAGTAGTCCCCACTCAGATAAATGAGATGCACTGGATTAGACAGATGACAGAGACGTGTTAGATGGTAGTAAATAACTATGGATGATAATATTTGTCTGCAATTTATGGGATGGGGAGGACAAATAGTTGGGACTGAGAATAAACCTTGGCTGCTCCAAAAAAGTCTCATTGATTTGTTTCTGAGCGGAATGTTAGGAAGAGAACTTATTGCATGACCATTTATTATAAGATCTTAATAATACGCTTCCATATCATTCATCAAATTATTACATTTTGTACAGTATTATGTCAGGTACATGTTTTGCAACCTATGTTCAGGTTGGGTGTTTCAGTGGACCTGGCAGTCACCCTGTGCAGTTTCTCTCTAAGACCCAACCCATGTTCCTTTTACATGTCATTCTGAACTAACCCACTGCTAACAAAGCTGGTAAGGCAACCAAAGGCCGCAACGTCATGGAATAAAGGCTAGGCCCAGCCTAGGTATTCTGTTTACCATTTCTGTGTCATCTGGTTAGAGTGTAAAATGAGTGACAAATCCTATGTGTTTGGGTGAAGTGCACAGATTAAAGATTTGGTACAAATCAGATTGGCTCCCAGTGTCTCAAATATTTTGAATATGTTCGAACTGTTACTTTTTTTTAAAATTTCAGACTACACTCATCCAGGAAATGGGATTCATGTCAATGGCAGGAGTTCTTGTTTCTGTACAATGAGTGGCCTTCAGGTAAGCGATGATGTTGTACAGTCATGGCCAAAAGTTTTGAGAATGATACAAATACTAATTTTTACAAAGTCTACTGCTTCAGTTTGGCAATTTGCATATACTCCAGAATGTTATAAAGAGTGATCAGCTTAACATCAATTACTTGCAAAGTCAATATTTGCCTAGAAAATGAACTTTTTCCCCCAAAACACATTTCAACATCACTGCAGCCCTGCCTTAAAAGGACCAGCTAACATTGTTTCAGTGATTGCTCCATTAACACAGGTGTGGGTGTTGATGAGGACAGGGCTGGAGATCAATCTGTCATGATTAAGTAAGAATGACACCACTGGACATTTTAAAGGGAGGCTGGCGTTTGGCATCATTGTTTCTCCTCTGTTAACTATGGTTATCTCTAAAGAAACACGTGCAGTCATCATTGCACTGCACAAAAATGGCCTAACGGAAGAGTATTGCAGCTATAAAGATTTCAACTCAGTCAACAATCTATCGCATCATCAAGAACTTCAAGGAGAGAGGTTCCATTGTTGCCAAAAAGGCTCCAGGGCGTCCAAGAAACACCAGCAAATGCCAGGACCGTCTCTTAAAAGTGTTTCAGCTGTGGGATCGGGCTACCAACAGTGCAGATCTTGCTCAGGAATGACAGCAGGCAGGTGTGAGTGCATCTGCACGCACTGTGAGGCGGAGACTCTTGGAGCAAGGCCTGGTTGTCTCAAGGAGGGCAACAAAGAAGCCACTTCTCTCCAGAAAAAAAATCAAGGACAGATTGATATTCTGCAAAAGGTACAGGGAGTGGACTGCTGAGGACTGGGGTAGAACATTTTCTCTGATGAATCCCCTTTCCGATTGTTTGGGACATCTGGAAAACAGCTTATTCGGAGAAGACGAGGTGAGCGCTACCACCAGTCTTGTCTCATGCCAACTGTAAAGCATCCTGAAACCATTCATGTGTGCGGTTGCTTCTCAGCCAAGGGAATCGGCTCTCTCACAGTCTTGCCTAAAAACACAGCCATGAATAAAGAATAGTACCAGAATGTCCTCCAAGAGCAACTTCTCCCAACCGTCCAAGAGCAGTTTGGCTATTAACAATGCCTTTTCCAGCATGATGGAGCACCTTGCCATAAAGCAAAGGTGATAACTAAATGGCTCAGGGAACAAAACATAGAGATTTTGGGTCCATGGCCTGGAAACTCCCCAGATCTTAATCCCATTTAGAACTTGTGGTTAATCATCAAGAGACAGGTGGACAAACAAAAACCGACAAATTCTGACAAAATGGAAGAATTGATTGTACAAGAATGGCCTGCTATCAGTCAGGATTTGGTCCAGAAATTGATTGAGAACATGCCAGGGAGATCCTTGAGGTCCTGAAGAAGAAGGGTCAACACTGCAAATATTGACTTGCTGCATTAACTCATTCTGTCAATATAACCTTTTGTTACTCATTATATGATTGCAATTATATTTCTGTATGTGATAAAAACATCTGACAAACACACATTAAAACCAGAGGGCAGCAGATCATGTGAAAATATAATGTCATTCTCTAAACTTTTGGCCATGACTTTATGCATCTCAGCTTCTCTAACTTGACTGGGACGGGCCCAGAGAATGTGCAATTGCAAGTACTGTATAGTCCCTTTCTCCTCTTTATTATTTGGTCAATAGTAGAGCAATAGGGTCACTTTCGTATTTCGTATTTAGATTTGCCAAATTGGACCCAAATTACCAAAACAGATCTTTACCAGGGACCTAAATTAGAAGTCCTTTGTCACAATGCAAGATTTATTATATTGTAAAATAAATAAATAAATATATATATATATATATATACTGCATCCTCATGTAGCAGTTACCTTTTGGGAAAATAAAAGTATTTACAGAGAGGAAATCTGATAGATATGACTTATGGGGGCCCTTGCACACTGAGTAAAAGAGGCTGAATTTCTGAGTGGAGTTCGTGTGTTGGATTCCACTTGTCATTGTCAATGAACATGTTCATTCTTTGAGCAGTGGCGCAAGAGAAATCTCATTGAAGAAATAGGACAGGCAGAATGACAGGTGGAATACACTGTGCAGACTCTGCTCATAAATTCAGCCTCCTTTACTCAGTGTGCGAGGGCCTGAAATAAGCAAACGTATCTCCGTAGTTTACGGGGCAGACAGCAATACAGAAATACTCCCTGCGTATGTGCCGAATAAATCAATAAAATGTAAAAGTACAAGCTTATAAGCTTCTAACACAAGCTTTATATTTCCATATAAATATCTGCAATGAGTACTCCTATACTGGGTTAGTACTCCTATACTGAGTTAGTACTCCTATTAGTACTCCTATACTGGGTTATTACTCCAATGCAGAGTTAGTACTCCTATACTGGGTTAGTACTCCTATGCTGAGTTAGTACTCCTATACTGGGTTAGTACTCCTATGCTGAGTTAGTACTCCTATACTGGGTTAGTACTCCTATGCTGAGTTAGTACTCCTATACTGGGTTAGTACTCCTATACTGAGTTAGTACTCCTATACTGGGTTAGTACTCCTATACTGAGTTAGTACTCCTATTAGTACTCCTATACTGGGTTAGTACTCCTATGCTGAGTTAGTATTCCTTTACTGGGTTAGTACTCCTATACTGAGTTAGTACTCCTATATTGATAGGATCGAGCAGGGATCAAGCAGGTTATTAAGTAAGTTCTTACAGTATGTAGTCAAGCTATAATCCTGTTGCTTATGTCATATGTCAGTAGAAGGCCATGTAAGGTTAGTTCACTGTCATAATTACTTAGATAGTCAGAGTACTGGCTCATAAATCCAGGTCCTTGGGGGAAATGTTTATTTTTTTTCTAATTCACCCAATCACACAAGAAAAAAAATAACTAATCTGATCTACTTATAGGAAGACAGGTGTTGGGGTATTTGCCCTATGACTTGCCAGTCTAGAGGATAGGCTTACCCGCCTACACAAGGATTCAAAGATAGCTCCCGCTGGTCCAGATTTACTAACACTGCCTAATTCTCAGACAGTGCAAACTTAGGGTCCTATTACACAGAGCGATTTTTATTGATTAACGACTAACAATAAACGATTGCAAACGAGATTGTTTATCGTTAACCTGAAATTGTTCACCGTATTACACAGAATGATAGTCGTTAGTTACGATCGTTACTATGATTGTTTCCTCCATCTGATCCCAGCAAAACAATGAACAATGTGCAATTACACTGATTGATTAGTGAACAAATGTGGAATTACAGCGAACGATTAACAATGATTTTAGGGTCAGATCGATTGTTGCCTGCAATTACACAGGACAATTATCGTTTAAATTCAAATGATATAACATTTTTTCACACGATAATCGTCCCGTGTAATAGGGCCCTTAGAATAGACTGTCTAGAAATGTTCTAGATTTTTTGCTGTATGATAAATTTTGGTGCATTTTTGGTGCCCGGTGTTGCCTTTCATATACCGCCCCCTTAGAGGTAAGGATGTTCTACACCAGCACAGAAAGAGATTCTTTATTGTAAGAGCAGTTAGACTTTGTAACTCTTTCCCAATCTCTTAAGTTGATTTGTTGGATTATAGAAAACTTAGCAACAATATCTATTGTGTAATATCTTTGTAAGATGGACAAACTGTGGAAAGTATGCTTTGGAAAGTAATCTCCTAGAGAGGTGTGCCATTTTGTAGAAGAAGAAGAGTATCTAGTAATTGTTTAGCTAAACAAGTAGTCTTCCCAATAAGCTGGTCTGTGAAGCAGTTTTAGGAATTCCAGAACAACCTATTACAAAGTGAAATGGTCCTAATATTTACTAAAGTTAGAACTTTCGGCTCTGGATATCAGTAAAGCTTAGCTCCAGGCCTTACACTATTGGACTTTGCTGCATCGTTGGTTAAAATCACTGGAAAAACCCTTTAAATTCACTAATTTCACTAAATTTGTTTAAAGCCATCCATCTAGCATGTGAATGAAGGTATTTGTCATTATATACAGGCTATTTTATAGGTGTCACATAAACAGATCTAAGGTAATAGAATTTGCCAAGAAATTGTAATAATCCATAAGTGCTCTTACCAGTTTGTGATTCAGTAATCACGGCGGCAGCTTCATGGCTGATTGATGCCCTGGAACGATTGTCTCCCAGGATTATTATGGTAATTACCTGTTGATGGAATATTTCTGTCAAGATGGAAGGAAATTTTTACACTTCGTTGTTTAATCTCTTGTGCAACTATCCAGACACAAGAAAGGTTTACCTGTGTGCAAAAGTGATGGTTTCTATGTGTGGATAGCTGTTCTATGTGTGGATAGCTGTTCTATGTGTGGATAGCGACATATTACAGCAAACGTGTAAGGCTATGCTTCAGTTTACGAGATGTAAAATGTCCCTTTTATGTCTTTGTTGACATATTGCGTTGAGTTGGTAAAATGTCTGTCAGTTTACATTCAGTTTAATTTTACATCTGTAACTATTACAAACATAAGTTCCAAGGACGACTTTCGGGCCTTTCAAGGCTCAAAATGCAAGAATATTTTAGACTTTTTTGATTCTTTTCTGGTCCGTTTACAGTCTTAAGAATCACCAGTTTGCAAATCGTGTAATGTCATTTACTGTATGAAAAAATTCTAATAATTTTTTTTTTTCAGGGAATTAAAAAAAAATGCCCCCCCCCCCCCCAAAAAAAAAAAAAAGTCTGTGGGTTTCAAAGATCTGGGGGCATTCAATAGGCCCTAGGATGACTATTATTTAGGCATTATGTAATTGCAGCTCCTGGCCACTAAATGCATTCTTAGGAAAGTATCAACAGAAAAAAAAAACACCTGGTTATCTAGTTCATCCTTTATAATATTTCCTTTTATTTAATTTTTTTATTATCTTAGGATAGATATATGTCTGTCTTAGGCAGGTTTACATTCAGTATCAGCTCTTTTCTATCTGCAATCTTTTCTATTGAAGTTAATGCAAATTACAGGTGATCGTACACATACTGAAGCCATTGTTCGCCAGCATCCATACAAATAATGTTCATGTCAATTTTTTGTGGCTGGTGTTGCGTTACCAATGGACGTTATTTTATTTTTTCACACACAGTAATTAATTTGAACCGTTCTTTGCATTAAAGTCAATGGAATGTTATTACAGGACACACCCAAATGGGCCAGCAGTCAATATTGAGGCAAAACAATGTTCCTATTGCTGACATTGCAATGAAACATGCTAAACAACGGCTGTTGTTTGACACTGCAAACAATGGACTTTTTTTGAGTGCCAAACAACGGCCATCGTTAGTACGTTGTGTGAACATAGCCTCATTGTATATTCCCGTGCAGAACAGTGAGGGACAGTCTCCACTGCCTGTGTGGGAAGCCTGTTATGATTCTTCATAAGAGTATTCATGTGAGGTTGATTAAAGTAATGATCACTGCAACCCCAATGGCTATGCAACTAACAGGTAGCACCTCATGTACGCCATAAATCAGTGATTGATCAGACAATGGATGTGGGTTATGTCACTGCTGGTACTTCATGACTGTTATGTCTCATATAACATGTTCCACGTATGAGATGAATGGCTACTACTATATACTACTTCAAAATTAACAGAAAATTAATTAAAACTTCTTGACAATGGGAGCTCCCTATGAATTAGAACAGTGCCCAGGCACAAGGCACCTCTTATTTCTGCCATACAGTAAACCTCACTTGAGTTGTGCACCTGTTAGACATTGGGGAATTTCCTCATACTCAGACTTCCCCATCACCCAATAAAGGCCAGAAAAGGGTTGCTTTGGCCTCTGTATAGGTGGTTCCTATCTAGTCTGTTTTTCTGCTGGATGGAATAGTGTAGACCTCTGTATTATTCCATAAAGCAAAAAAAAAACAAACCCACACCCTATACTACGTACAGCAATATAAATACAGGACAGAAAAAACAGCAGTCTGTCCGGGCTCTAAATAAACAGGTTCTCATGCACTAAATATAAAACCATACAATGGGGGAGATAAATAAGAAGTGTATTCAAAAGGAATAGGAAATATAAAGGAAGGACTTATATTTCTTCCTTCTGCTGAATCCACTAATGGCCTCTGTACATTTACTGCTGCAAAACATTTGCAGCTTTCTGCCATGTGTGTTCCTAGCCTTAAAGGGATTATTTAACAAAAATCTTTTTCTTTCAACTGGTCTTAGAAAGTTGTATAGATTTGTAATTTACTTCTATTTATAAATCTCACGTCTTCCCATACTTAACAGCTGCTGTATGTCCTGCAGGAAATGGTGTATTCTTTTCAGTCTGACACAGTACTCTCTGCTGACATCTCTAACCGAGACAGGAACTGTCCAGAGCAGCAGCAAATTCCAGTAGAAAACCTCTCCTGATCTGGAAAGTTCCTGTCTTGGACAGAGGTGGCAGCAGAGAGCTCTGTGTTATACTGGAAAGAAAACAACACTTCCTGCAGGACATACAGCAGCTGACTGTGGTGCAGAGACTGCAAGGTTTTGTCCATGTGCATATGCCCTTACAGTGCCCTCCTCTATGTCAGCCTACAGTAATAGTACTCTTTTAGTGCCCTTCGCACAGTAATACACAATACAATATCGTAATGATACCTATACAGAGCCTCACATTAAATAGAAGGTTTTTCTACATCAGCTGTTATAGATTAAAGAAGTTAAATATTTTCTAACCTAATCTCTATGTGTGCGCTATCTTTTAGCAGTCAGACAAAGTACAATGGTGCTGTGACGTGGATTTTGAGTAAATCATTCCTCATATGTGCCAGTACATTATAGGTTATTGCAGATGGTACAAAACTATTGATTTCTATAAAAGCAGACAAGTAACAGTCTATGCTCACTTGAATATCAGAAAACAATGTCATAAAAACAGCTACAATTGTTCTTTCTCAGAGACCCATATTCATTAGATGAGAAGCAGTTTTCCCAGAGCGGCTGAGCAGCCTACTCAGCGGCATAAAATTACAGAAAGCAGATTGAAAGCAAGAACGAGCTGCTCGCAGGGTTTTACACTTCCCTGGTTCCGTCACACATTGTTATTTGCTGGTGTTTTAAACTGCATGGAAAACACATAGTTTTGTTCATATGTAATGTAATGTGTTTTCATGTAATTTTTTTTAGTGACGTATTAGATTACCATGTTTTTCAAGTCATTTAGGCTGACTTAAAAAAAAACAAAAACGCCCAAAATGTGGCATTTTAGCATAATCGCCGTGGCGAGATGTTCTTCTCTCCTGTCTAGTGTTTTTGTTTGTTTCAAAATGCAGCATGGTGAGAATTTGGCGTTTTTTTCTGCAAACTGGCGTTTCTCTCCCATAGAGTTTAATATAATTTGAACTTTTGTTCGTCTTGTAAACGCCATAGGCCAAAAAAAAAAGCCAATCACACCTAATGTTAAAAACACTAGAAAAAAAGAAAATATAATATTTGGCAGTTTTCTGTCGTTTTTTGGAGAAAAGAGAAACACCACAAAAAAGCTCTGTTGAAAAAAAATACTTTGCTAAAAAAAAAGTGCCATCTGAACTGAACCGTATGATGTTTTAAAAATTGACCAGCATCGAGAGACTGCCCAAAAAGAAGAAAATAAAGGGGCACATTTATCTTTGGCCTTGATAAATCTTTTACCAATTTTTTGACTAACAACTGAGTTAAAAAAAAAAATTATGCCAGTGTGTGAATTGTTTTGCGCAAAAATGTAAAAAAAAAAAATCACACATGATTAATTTGGCTGATAAAGTAGCTAACATGAAACCCACCTGGCCCCTCCGAATGAAAAAAACAGGTGCACCCAGTGTAAACTGCTAAAAAATAGTGCAAATATCTTGATAAAAGTTGTTTAAAATGTTACACTGTTAGAAAAAAAAAACGCCACCCCAGTACAACACATGGTTTTTGCGATGCTGCTTTTCCCCTTAAATTTAAAACACAATAAAAACATACACCAACATTTTAAAAAAATCCATCACATAAACCCAGACAAATTCTGCACATTGGTTGTTTTGGGGCTTAAAGGGGTAGTGCGGCGCTCAGCAATTATTCACAGAATAACACACATTACAAAGTTATGCAACTTTGTAATGTATGTTATGTCTGTGAATCGCCCCCTTCCCGTGTCCCCCCACCCCCGCACGTGTACCTGGAAGTGTGGTGCGATATACATACCTGACGCGTGTCGACCCCCGTCTTCTTCGGGAGGACGGCCGACTCGCTGCAGCCGTCCCGCATGCTGGCCCCCCTCTGCAGTGTCATCAGCTGCTCACCCGCGATTGGCTGAGCATAACTGTGCTCAGCCAATCGCGGCCAAGCAGCTGATGACGCATGTCGCGTCATTAGCTGCTCAGCCGCAATTGGCTGAGAATAACTGTGCTCAGCCAATCACGGCTGAGCACAGTTATGACGCAGCAGAGGCGGGCCGACAGGAGCGGGTCCGCCGGCCTCCCGAAGATGACGTCTTTGAAGAAGATGGCGGATGGGGTCGTTGACACGAATCAGGTATGTATAGCGCACCGCACTTCCGGGTACACGTGCGGGGGTGGGGGGACACGGGAAGGGGGCGATTCACAGACATAACATACATTACAAAGTTGTATAACTTTGTAATGTGTGTTATTCTGTGAATAATTGCTGAGCGCCGCACTACCCCTTTAAAGCACATAGTTCATGCCTTTTGCCAATTTCTATTAGCAGTTTTTATGGCGTTTTCTAATTTTAGTACTAACTTTCGTTTTTCTCTCTGGTGTTTTATCCTTTGCAGTTTTTTAAAAGTCATGTAATTCATTATCATGTGATTCTGTTTTTCATTGAAGAATTGAGGAAAAAACACCAGAAAAAAACGCCAGTATATATATAGACATAAAATTTTTCTGCCTCCCCCCTTTATGAAACTTTGTGATGGAAAAAATGCCAGTGTTTCGTGGAAAAATGCTGAACACAGGGCTGTGATTTCGCAGAACTGTAAATGAACCTAAAAATGCCAACCTGTCCTTAAAAAACACCATACCAAAAAATCTCCTGGGTGTATCAGGTTTCATTTTTCCCCATTGACAGTGTTTTCGACCTAAAACCATAAAAAAACATAAACTGAAGGCCAAAACCAAAGCCTTGCGTGCTACTGTAAATACTGTGTTCAGTAAAGCATTAAACATGCGTAATATTCTTTCTAGTGTTACTGCAACTCTCAAAAGGTTTAATGCCTTCAGGCAATGAAATTTAATCAGATTCTGGACATCAATAAGGTGAAAATTTAAAACCCTAAATAAAAATACTAATTACAATCTTTATTCATATAGACGCAACATGTACTGCAGCAGTATACAGGAAGGGATAGTAGGTAGAGTGCTATTTCCATCACAAAAGGTGATGGCGTGTAACCAGAATATGACATCACTTTGTAATTGGTGCGTTTCCAACTGCTGAGACCTGAGAATAATCCTGAGAATAATGGGGGGTTGCAAGACTTGTTTAGCGCTATATAACCTCCACTGCTGGGAATAGGGCTGTGATGTAGTTACCTTTACAGATGATGGATGGCAGCACAACTGTGTAGGTAAAAATTGTGCAAAGGTAGCTGTCATGTCATAGGCCTGTGTTTAAAGGGGAACTATCAGCAGGTTAGATTCGTCTGCACCCTAGTGGGCATGGGGCGCTAAGGTATGTCTGTTACCTTCATCCTCTGCGCCATTCCTGTGCTATTTGTTCTGAAGTTTTCACTCCGGTAAGACCGTTAAGAGCACTGGGAGTGTGGTTACCACCCCCAACCAGAGCTAGCTGCCCTGATCCGTTTCGGGGTACTCAAGGGGCTGTAGCCACGCATCAGTGCTGTAGTTAGACCCCCCCCCCCCCTCCCCCCGCACACTGATCCGACACCGGCCGGATTGTTGCTCAGTGCTCCTAACGGTTTTACCGGACTGAGGATTTCAGAACAAACTGCACAGGAACGGTGCAGAGGATGAAGGTAAGAAACATACCTTCATCCTCAGTGCACTGTGCACACAAGGGAGCAGGTTGAATTCATCTAACTATCTAATTTTCTTCTTTAAAGGGGCCCAAATGCTCCTTTGCACAGTAAGTGACACATAATAGGTGCCTGCTTTAGTCAAAAGTGGAACTTTACTTGGATGCTTTAATCCATGATTACTGTAACATAGAAGATATTTGCATTGGACTTTTTAAGGGAGAGTTTTTAGTTTATATTGCATTAATTGAAGTGTGTCAGGAAAAAAAAAATACAGAAAAGAAAAGTATAAGTAATTGAAAAGGCGAGTTATTAGTCATCCTGTTGAAGATTCTGCGTAGGCTGCACATAATCTGTACATTCTCCCCTCGCATAGTCAAGAAATGGCTCTTTTGTTTGTTTTAAACTGTTATTTTTGCTTTGCATGTGTGAAACAAGGGAGTACAATGTATCCAGAATGCAGTTAAAGGCCCAGGGTTTTAAAGGGGAACTCCGGATAAGAAAAACTTGTTTTCTATTAAAAGTACATTAAAAGTTATATAGATGTGTCTATACAATGTATTACTGTATCTGTACGGTTCTGCCACACTGGTAGCTGATAGAAATCCAGAAAGTGAAAAAAAAATGGCCTCTGTGCCAATTCACATTGTCTCCTGTTCCTGCTGCTATCCCCCTCTAGGAGACAAATCTTCCATGCCTCTGTCTCACATTGTGTGTGTTTGCTGAGGACAGGCTGATGATGCAGACAGGGGGCAGGGCGTGATCTCACAGGAGGCTTGGCTGGATCACCCAATCCCCTGAGTGATTCACCATCTCTGTCCGGCCAGAAGCAGGTGCAGCATCTTTTTACTGATTGGGATGGGTGGGGGGCTGTGATTGTCAGCTGAGGGAAAGCGCTCCATTCTGGGAACTGCTGAACCAGGAAACATAGAAACACAAAACAGAACAAAACCCCTTAAACAAATGGAGTTTTGGTAGTTTCAAAACTGGGATAGACAGGTAAGTAATGCGTTATGCTTCTGCAGAAGTTTCTTTTTTTTTTTAACCTCTACCCGGAGTTCCCCTTTAATGTTGAAATCTTAAAGTGTCACTGTGGTTATAACTTTCAAAATCTAAATCAGCAGTAGATGTGAAATAATAGGTTAATAATAATAATAGTAATGGTGATGTGTGGCTAACAGAAGCTAAGCTGTAGTTACAGGTTGCGCCATTCACTGTGAACAGCTAATCGGTGCAGGTGCCGGTCCCTGACTGATGAGCTATCCTGTAGATACAGTAGCTCATATGGAAAAACTCCTTCTCTTGAGCAGAATTTACTGTTTAGTGTAGTATAAAGCAGAAAGGACTCGGGGAGCCACTACCCAGGTTCTGTGTGTAACATTTCTGTATTTTTCTATTACCATCTGATAATCCAAAGTGTCTGATAATCCAGAGCGTATATCAAGTCCTACGCAAGATGGATTAACAATCTGACATATGCATTTTCCATTACTACTTCTATGTTTACCATCTGGCCTGCAACATTTTTTTGGGAAAAAAAGTCTTAAAGCGATTATGTTAAAAGACTACTTTGAGTAAATCCCTTTAGAAGCACTGCTATTTATAAGGCAAAATCTAGAAGTCGTAGCAGGGCTGATATTTTTACAGAAGGCAGAACTGTAATTGTTTGATGAATGGTAAACAGAATTTCTGCCATGTAAATCCTGGCATACCCCTGCAGTACATACCAATCCTCCCAGCTTTAATAGCTACTAAATCTTGGCTTGCAGATCCTTTGAATTTACTGAATATAGCAACAATGCCGCTTAGTCACAGACTCGAGAATTTTTTTTTCTTTGAATATTGCAACACTAATAGTGCCCGTGCTTAGTCTACACCTTTCTTCTGTAATGATAGACAAACCAAAAATGTCACAACCCTGTCCTTATACTTTAATAACAGTGTACCAATGGCGGGTCTGTCAGCCGAAACTGCATACGACGCGAAGGTATACCGGAGGTTTGTCCACTGGTGTCCGCTGTGTTCCTAGTACATTTCACCCAACCCTTTGTCTTTGTTTTCAATTAGCATCACCGCTGACAGGTTTTGACATCCTTTGTATAGGTCAGGTGGATTATGTGCATTATACCATGTGTCAAAACTGTAATCTCTAGCTATAACCCCCTATAATCACTACAACCAGCACAGGTCATTGAGGGTTACAGCAAAAGAAATGTAGAAACTGATATGAATTAATTCTGGCAAGATGACAGTGAAAGTGGCCGAGCATCCCTTACAGGCTGTCAGCCTCAATGTATGTGCATAGCCATCAAGACACTCGCTCTGCACAGCCACACAGAAAGTGCAAACACAGCAGTTTTAAACTATGCTTTGTCCATCAATAAATAGGCACTATATTCGACTGACACTCTTATTTTTTTATTTGTAATTTGTTCTATTTACCAAGGAAAAAATGCATATTGGCTATGTTATATATAATATTTTTGCTATAATATGACCTCCACTTTGACAATATTCCAATAACTAAAGGAAAGCTATCAGCAGGGTAGAAGCATCTAACCTGCAGATATGTCCCTATAGGGCGCTGGGAATGAAGGTCAGTTTATTACCTTCATCCTCTGCGCCCTTTTCAGGATATTCACAGTTTATTTATTATGTTAATGAGGCGTTTTGGTGCACTGGGGGTGGGACTACAATTCTCAGTGCACCAATCTGTCCTGGCTTTCCTGACCCTCTCTGGTAATATTAGCTGGAGGGGTGGACCGGCTGGAGCAGATCATTGCACTGAAGGGTGGTAGCCCTGCCCCCAGTGTATCAAAAAACATTATTAGCATATGAAATAAGCTGCTAATATGCCCCAAAACAGCGCCAAGGCTGAAGGTAAAAAAATTACCTTCATCCTCAGTGCCCCAAGACCTGTAGGGACATATTCCCTTTAAAGGGGTACTCCTGAGATTTTTTTTCTTTTCTAAATCCATTGTGTTATAAAGTTATGCAGATTTGTAAATGACTTCTATTTAAAAATCTCAAGTCTTCCAGTACTTATCGGCTGCTGTATGTCCTGCAGGAAATGGTGTATTCTTTCCAGTGTTCTCTGCTGCCATCTGTCCAGAGCAGCAGCAAATCCACATAGAAGACCTCTTCTGCTCTGGACAGTTCCTGACACAGACAGAGATGGCAGCAGAGAGCACTGTGTCAGACTGAAAAGAATACACCACATCCTGCAGGACATACAGCAGCTGATAAGTACTGGAAGGTTTGAGAAGTCATTAAAAAATGTTTATAACTTTCTGACATAAGTTAATTTGAAAATATTTTTTGTCGCCGGAGTACCCCTGTAAACAGATTTCACACTGAAATATTTATCTGCAAGTCTTTGCTATTCCTCTTTACTATAGCTCGGTTCTATTTTGAGTGAAATGTAGCGCCCAAGCATCACTCATATGAAAAAGACATAACACAATGCAGAATACAATTCAGGGCAAGTTCAAATACGATTAACTAGATGGTAAAAGTATAACAAATAAGCCATCATATGGCGCTGTGAACGGAAAAATATCGGATTTAGAGTTTAGACCAGGAGGAAAAAATGAAAACAAGCGTTACTGCGGCAGGAAGGGGTTCATAAGGGAATGGAAAGAAGAGCAGAGGCACCATATAAAGTATGCCACCGCCATATGAAGACACAAGAGCAAATAGAAAGGCAGGAATCAGGCAGCTTAGATCAGCAACAATCAAGATCCGCCTGAAGTGAATTTAACAGACTGAGAAAATAACATTTTACTCCAGACGTAGAGCCCAGAAGCTTCAATGTCCAGGTTACCTGGAATCACCAAAACCTGTGGTTTAGAACACAGTTTAATGCACATTTCTTATTTCACCAGAAATAGAAAAGCAGGAAACAACAATAACAAGTTGCAAACATGCAGAAGCGCTGAGCGGCCGTCATTATGTGCTTACCATCGCACTCACCAATGCATCTTTATTTGAAAGATAATAAGAAATGGTTGGCTGACTGTTGACCTTCATAGTTGGTGTGATATTTGTAGATATGAAGTAATGTAAAGGGGTGCTCTATCACCAGGTAAAAAAATATGCACATAGCATTGCTTACCTGTGTGCCCCAGTTCTGAAACCTATAAAAATCCATTTGTTTGGGGCGTCTCAGTTTTGTATTTCATTGTTGTACTTCCTGGTTGAGTAGTTGCTCAGTAAGACAGGGACATAGTGGTCAGGAGACTGGAAGGGCTGGTGAGAGACGATGACATCACTCAGTGGTGGGGCTAGAGTTCAGGGGATGACATCATGGGATGATGTGTTGTCTATGAACAGAGGAGTCAGGGAGCTGGAGACAATACACGTTCTGTAGTTCTTTTTTCTACTTCCTGTCAGGGAGAATCGCATAAAGCCATCCTAAAGCCAGTATTATTAGTGATAAGGCTATGTTCACACTACGTAAGTTCCGTAGTTTGCAACAACGGCCGTGATTACTACGGAACTCACGTAGTGCTGGAGCTGAGGGAATCCCAGCCAGAGTGTATACACATAGTATAAACTCCAACCGGGATCCTAGCGACGCCGCAAGAAACTGACATGGCAGTTTTCCACGGCCGCTATTCATTGAATAGCGGCCACAGAAAACCTGTAAGTGCACACAATGGAGCGTGCGGCTCCGGTCGCACGCTCCATTCTGTGCAGTGGGGAATTCGGATGTGGACAAACACTGATGCGCCCCCATCCATGTTCAGCGGCAGTGAAGATCATCTTCTCTGACACCGGCCGTTCCGTGTCCCCGGCCAGATCACGGAATGGCCGGTGTCTTACTCTGTGGGAACATGGCCTAACACTGTATTAGACCTTTGTACAACTGAGTGGATTTAGATCCTAAGGTGATAACTCAAGGAGAAAAGCAAGAAATCTGGGGGAAAAAAACACTAACATTTACACTGGAGCCTGCAGACAACTTGTAGTACTATAAATAGTAGAATAGTAGAGAAAGTACTGACTAAGGTGACATTGTATTCTAAGGTACTCGTTTAGATTTTTTGTGGCATTTCCTTAGAGGCAGAGGTGAGAGGAATTACAGTAACCTAACACAAAACCAAATCAAATGTATCGTCTGTTGCTGAGGTACTTCTGATACCCTTCCCCCTGGTTAGGGGTATATTTTTGTACACTGATGCCAATTTGATTAAAGTTTTTAGGATGGGGTCTTACTCCTGGTGCCCCAGGTATCCACGCTGCACTGACAAGCGCTGTGACCCCTTCATGTTTTACCAGGCATCACACTAAATGCTTGGTAAAATTCCATTCACTTAAATGGTGCAGTGACACTAGAAAATGTATGGTAATGCGCCTGGAAAACAAATTACCCTGCTGCCCCCCCCCCCCCCCATTAAAATGCATATGTACCTGATCCCTGTGGCTGGGGCCATCTTGTGTCCATGACGGCTTCACACTGTGAGGCGTCAGCAGATGACTAAAAGTTGCTCAGCTCCGATTGGCTGTCAGTCATCTGACGCCACTGGCTGAAGAAGAAGGAGGTGCTAGAGGGAAGAAGATGGCAGCGGGAGCTCCGGGGACCTGTGTTCGACTTGGAATTCAAATTCGTTCGCCATTGTTTTTTGTTTTTTTTTTACCTTTACAGCAGATTTGTCCTTTAACATGGTGCTACATGGAGCTGTATGACCCTTCAGTAATGGAAGGGGCACCAGAAGGCAGATGGAATATCCTATAGACCAGGGATGGGGAACCTTCAACTGTTATATAACTACAATAACTAGTTTTAGAAGCAAGTGACCAGAATGGCAATTACTATGGGGTATCAGCCATTATTTAAGATGCTTTGCAATGGCTATATACACTATGCTGTTTGGATAAAGAAATAACATATGATGTTAATGTAATTCCACTGCAAGCAATACAATTACAGTCCTTGTGACACTAATAAGCTGAACGATACCCTGAAATTATAATGGCAACTTAATTACGAGTGACTAAAACAAAGCATTTTGTTAATTATTGTCTCCTGCTCTATAATTATGACCAGCCCAGGCAGGGAATACATTGGGACTTATGAAATGGTTCCGTAGTATGGAAGGCCAGGCTCTCTACTATGTACAGTTACAGGGAGGTCTAGATTTATGGTGAGTGTGACGGACCTGACGGCCACAGAGGGTGTGCTACTTGGCATGTTACACCAGGTTCCCAAAAGGTGCAGGAACTGATTATGACATACAAATGACTGCTAATAATTATATTACACCAACATTCATTTATTGAACTAGTTTAACACTCTTGGGGGGTTTCATTTTATAAGCATGTACTGTGAAACAGATTCGGTATTCTTTTATATGAGACATGTATTTCATGTAACGGCAATGCTTATTGTTGTAACAACCTGCAGGTGGACATACTGAATCCTCAAAATTTGGTTATGGGCTCCATAATCCACTCCATGGACAGATACCTAAAGGCACCATGCTCACTAGGGGACTTCTAGCTACAGCACACTGTCAGCATCTCGGGTAGGGCTCGGATGCTGACAGATTCCCTTTACAGCAAATCTGTCAATCTGCATACAGAGCTAGCGGCACTGCTAATCGCTGCGGGATCTGTTGGTGCTATTCAAATAAATTTATTATTATCATCATATCATATATCTGTGAACTCCAGGTCTGTGTTTTTATATCCATAAAAAGCATGTTTATTGCAGACAGTATAATGGAGGTGGAGCCTAGGATTTCCTATGTCCCAGGAACTTTACGTCTCACAGTGCTGTATGGCCACCACCTTACATACTTAATGTCATCACCAAGGCTTGAGAAAACATGTGCATGCGCCGTGTCATCTAGACTTTGGTGCAAGCGCAGTAAAGGTTTTGAATCTGCAGGCTAAAGGGCTCTATTACACTGGCCAATGTGGAAAATCACTATATCATTCGAATTTAAACAATAATCGTTCCAAGTAATTGCAGGCAACGATCGAAAAATCGCTCGACTGTCGTTGATCAATCATTTAGATCATCTGCATCTAAAATCATTGTTATTCATTCGCTGTAATTCCACATTTGTTTACTAATCGTTCAGTGTAATTCCAAATTGTTCCTTCTTTTGCTGGAATCAGATGGAGTAAGCGATTGTAGTAACTATCCTTGTAACGATCATAACTAACGACTATCGTTCTGTGTAATATGGTGAACGATTTCAGGTTAGCGATAAACAATCTTGTTTGTGATGGTTTATCGCTAATCGTTAATCGCTTAGTCTAATAGGACCCTAACTTGTCAGCTTTACTGTGCCTGTTAATCCTGCACATGTCTAGCAACACAAAAGGTTATGGATTAAAATTTTAAATGGTACTCCCGAGAATTTTTTTTTTTTTTATAAAATCAACTGGTGTCAGAAAGTTATACAGATTTGGAAAAGACTTCTATTTAAAAAATCTCTAGCGTTCCAGTGCTTATCAGCTGCTGTATGTCCTGCAGGAAGTGGTATATTCATTCCAGTCTGACACATTGCAGGAGCAACAGTAAATGTGATTACCTCTCTGTTCACACTTGGCCCAAGACACCTTAAGAAGGGTTTGGTTTCTTAAGAAATTAAGCATAAACTTAAAACTTAACTTTAAACTTAAAGTGTCACTGTCGTTATTTTATTTTTTTTTGCAGAAATCAATAGTCCAGGTGATTCTAAGAAACTTTGTAATTGGGTTTATTAGCCAAATATGACATTATCTGCATGTAAAATGCCTTTTCCCAGGTCCCCCCCTCCTCTCCTTTCTGTCATCCACTCCTCAGAATCAGGAAATCTCGACTGTTTTTTCATCAGTCAGATCTGTCTGGTCTATGAAGAGGGGAAGGGGGGGAGGGGGAAGGAGCAAGATTAGCAGCTGAGAGTCGAGAACAAAGGATTGCACAGCGGGGGAGCTATTCAGAGCCCTAATTAGAGGTCAGAGAGGTCCTTGGTGACTGTCAGAGGAGAGAGCCCACAATGTGAATGTAAATGTCCTGTTTTGCTGCTTTTACTTTCTCGCTCCATAGGAAAACCATGAAGACAGGGGGGAGAGCTTCAAACTGCTTTTTCATGATAAAAATTCATTTTTTCGGCTAATAAACCCAATTACAAAGTTTCTTAAAATCGCCTGGGCTATTGATTTCTGCAATAAAAATTTTAAGGACAGTGACACTTTAAGAAGTGTAATGTAACTAGTTTTGACATTGTTTGAAATTTCTGGAACTTTGTTGCACAGACTTTTAATAAAATTCAATATGTGTTAGTGTTAGTGTGTCTTAGTGTTAGTAGTTGTGTAAATATTTATATGCCCAGGAATGAATAATATGTAACACAAATCAAAACTAACACAATATAAGATATAAAAAAAAAATGTTGGCAACATATTGGCAACATGGTACTCTAGTGGTGCCTTGGATTACGAGCATAATTCGTTCTGGGACCATGCTTGTAATCCAAATCCACTCTTAAACAAAAGCAAATTTTCACATAAGAAATCACTGATATGCAGACAATTGGTTGCACAGCGCAAAAAATAATCATTTTTAAAATTCTGAATAACATGTAAGACAAATGAAACAAACATTGAGGAAAAGCTGAATATGTCATATCAGTTACAGTACAGTATAGCAATCAGCATGTGGTGTATAATGTATAGTCAGTGCATAACCCTGAAAGAACAGCCGCAGTTTGTAGATACAGAATGGAACTGCAGATCCCCATAATGCAGTAGCGTAGTACAACAGGCTAGAATAGAGAAGCAGGGCTGCTGTCAGAGGCCTGTGTGGTCACATGACTGCAGTGGGGAAGGGGTGTGTGTTCAGAATGGACCAATCAGGAAGTGAGAATCAAAAAGCTGTGCAATAGGACAGTGATAGAAACTTTTCTATACAGCAGTGTGTATAACTGAGTGTAAGTGCAGGCAAATTATAGCAGTGTGTATAGCTGAGTGTGAGTGCAGCCACATTATAGCAGCAGTGTGTATAGCTGAGTGTGAGCACAGGCACATTATAGCAGCAGTGTTTATAGCTGAGTGTAAGTGCAGGCACAATATAGCAGCAGTGTGCGTAGCTGAGTGTGAGCGCAGCCACATTATAGCAGCAGTGTTTATAGCTGAGTGTAAGTGCAGGTACATTATAGCAGAAATGGAGAGGATGGGAAACACAAAAGACTGCAGGGAGCATGAAGGAATAAGCTGGGCATATGTGTACACATACATATACAGCTATGAAGAGATTACCTCCACAGTCCTGTCCCCTGATGCAAGCCCCAGCCTGAATTGGATCTTCTATGATTTGGAAGGTGAGGGAGACTTCCTGGGTCAGATTACAGTTCTGTAGACCCCACTATGCAGACCATGCCCCTCCCCCACTCCCGCTCCTACCCAGTACAGGGAGCTTTTAACGTTTCAAAAGATTTATTAGGGTTTTTCACAAATCATTTGTTTCCCAAGACAATCAGTCATTAAACTATCGGTAGCAGAAAGAAGCTATAAGGAGGAATGGAGGGGGAGACGAAGGGGGGGGAGAAGTGGGGGGGAACAACGGAGTAGGGGGGGAGAGTGGGAGGGGAAAGATGGAGGGGGGGAGGGGAGAGGAAAAAGGAGGGGAGGGGAAGGGAAAGAGGGAGGGGGGGGAGTAAAATGGAGGGGGAAAAGAGGAACAAAGGGAAAGGGGGGAAGGAAAAAGGGGAGGGGGGAGAGAAGGGAAAACAACGGGATGTAACCATAGCGTATAACGTTGCCTGAGGAGAAGGGAGGGAAGGGGAACATACATGCTAATACAGTAACATAAGAACAATGGAGTTATGTAAAGCAGTAACATATATATATATAGCATTGTCGCACTTAGTAGCATATAGACGATCCTTCACAGAGCAAAATCAGGAGATAGATATATCAGTCGTAGAGAACCTGTGAGGTGACAGTAATAGGCACAGAAGTATAGCTGTAAAAACAATGGTAGCATAGGCGGGGAAACAGACATGGGGTACAGCATAAGCTGAATGTGGGAAACGGAGAGGACGGGCATGTGTCCGCAGAAGATCAGAGACCATGCGCTGATCTATAACTATGGACCGGGGCAAAGGGGCACAAAGTCAGTTTCAGCCGAGGGGAGAAACAAATAAGTATAAGAACAAGAGCTAGTGGAGTAGTCGATCAAGCGAGAACTAAGATTGGAGACCAGCAAGCGAGTCCAATAGTCCAATGAGCATGAATTTCAAGTTGAGCAGTATGCTGTCAAGAGTTCACTGCGGATGAGAAGCCAATGAAGAGTCAGGGAGGTTCCAGGATTGCAGTAGTTGTAGTCCTTCGTCGGGGTCACTCAGTACGATAGAGTCAGTTCCTTTTAGGACCACGAGGCCTGATGAGCCTCGCCAGCAGTATAGAATATTCTTAGAACGTAGGGCCGTTGTGACAGGAGCGAAGGATCTGCGAAAGTTCACTGTGGCTGTGGAGAGGTCCAGAAAAACCGATACAGCGTTGTAAGGAGCCGGCAAATGAGTGGTCTTCCGCATGGCTGCGAGGAACGCCAACTTGGTTGGTAAATGTCGGATACGCACCAGGGCATCTCTCGGTGCGTTTGGGGGTAAATGAGACGGCCGCGGCAGGCGACGCGCCCAGTCCACTGTCAGCTCCTCTGAATGACGATCAGGCAACGCAGCTTTCAACATATTATAAGTGAAACTGGGCAAATCAGTAGTAGCGACAGATTCCGGCACTCCCCTCAGTTTCACATTGTGCGCTCTGGATCTGTCATCCACGGCAGTTAAAGTCGCGCGGAGAGCACACACCTCCTCATCTAGACGCAAGTGGGAGTCCACCAAAACATTATACTCATGCACAAAGTCAGTTATTTTATCCTCCGCTGTCTGTAGCCGCTTCTCTACCTGCACCACAGTGTCCCTTATAGCAGCAGTGGCATTGTCCAGCCTAAGCTGAATAGAGTCACGGAAGGCTAACAGAATGTCTCTCAGCAGGGCAGGCGTGAGCGGGGAGTCGGGAATATGTAGCTCATCAAAGGGGTCCCGTGAATGTAGCATAGATGTCCCCTCAGGAGACGGGGTGAACACTGGAGCTGTAACATTCAGTGCTCGAAGGGTGTAAGTCACAGAAGGAGCTGCGTCCCGAGGGATAGGGCTGCTGATCGGCTTCTGAGAGGGGAGGGGGACCGGGAGTGTGACAGGAGAAGCAGAGTGGCTGCGCTGCGTGTCAGCAGATACATGTAGGCTTGAGCGCTGATGATGTTCATTAACCTTTTGTCCCCTCCGGTCCTCACCTCTCTGCATTGTCGGGGCAGTACTCACTGTTGCCGGTTGTGTTACAGGGTCCCGCAGCACCCCCATCGGTGGTACATGGAGCGGAGCGGTCTACCACCCCGCAGAATGACAGGCAGGAGGAAGTCTAGCAGCGTTGCCGGCGCCATCTTGCCTTGTTCTCACTGTAGGGAGTGAAGCTTCCAGCTTCCTCCGTGCTGCGGCTGCCGCTCTCCTGGAGGTTCTCCTCATGTCGGGTGGTAGTAGAAGGTGGTAGCAATCTCCAGGGGAAAAATCAGCCAAAACCGCTTAATGTAGCTAAATAAAATCGCTGATAAAGCAGGAGCTCAGGCACCACACGTCTTCCCTCCTCAGCAGCGAAACCACGCCCCCACAGGGAGCTTTTAAACCAAAGCAATGCTCTTAAACCAAATGACAATTTTGAAAAACTGTGAACTCTTCTTGCAAAACGCTCTCAATCCAAGTTACTCTATAACCAAGGTGTAATTGCTAACAAAGTGGAGATCGGAGGCTTTATGTTACCCCTGGTTAGCATTTTATTCCTGAACCCTGATTTTTTTTTGTCATTATGTTAAAATAAAGGAGTCTGGCACTGCCATGATTTTTTTAAAAAAATGCATGTCCCCATGCCTGTTCAGCACCGGATTGCTTGAACCTGACCCCCGCCAGGTCCAAGGATGCTCTTCTCAGCCAATGTCAAGACCCGTCTGATTGACCGCCTGGGCGGGACACTGCCCCAGTCACTGATTGGCTGAGCGGGCTGTCCATCAGGTTAGGCACTTTCTCCCGAGTCGTGAAGTCATCATAAAAGGCCTTCCGGCGGAGGTCCGGGGGCCGGTGGGGTGGCACGTCACAGGCACTGGGAGAGGTAAGTAGTGCTTGGTAATTATGTCCCCCCCCCCCTTGCCCCTGCTGGCTGATTTTTTTAAATTGCCGGACTTCCTCTTTTACCTTTGTTTTTTTATATTTTTTCATTGTTTTATTTTTTTATTTCATGATGAAACATGATATTACTGATTTCCGAAACAGAGTAAACTACAGATCAACCAAAGCACAGATGGAGACGTCCTTCTGTTCCTGTGCAGATTTTTCTAACCAACCTGTAATCCTGCATACAACTAATGCAGTTTATAATCTGTGTTTATCCCTGAACATATTCTCCTAGATAAGTACCTATAAAGTTTCATTACTCTTCTGGCAAAATCACTTCCCATGTCTTCCAAGTGGAACATCAGTAGCACACACTGTATTTCTTTCTAAGGTCATTGCTTAATAGCCATAAAACAGAATGTGCTAAAAAATAAATTAAGTCATTTATAAACATATCCATTAATCTCTCCTCCTCACACCGTTAACCTTCCATGTTGCCTTCTGCTCGATGTGCTATAGAATAAACATTAAGTTTGTCCCTGCCTCTGTAAATAAGGAGGTTGTAAAGTTTGCTCCCCTTTTTTACCACCTATAGTAATTTGTAATGTGCATTGAAAACAACCATTAAAAAGTAACCGTACCATTAAATGGCTGATTTTGTCTTATGACTTGGTTTCTGTATGATGTCCCTGGGTATTTCTTTATTGTTGTCATGAACCATTGTGGCCATAGGTTTTAAATAGAACAAGGCAGAATAACCTAAAATGCATAAAACCATGTTTAACAATATAGGTTACCGGACCAACCAGTAGGTGCCCCCTTAGCATTGCCAAAGTGCTCCCATTAACAGTGTCAACCCCAGTGTCAGCTTGAGCTCCCCGTACTCTATGACCTTCTTATCAATAACAGTCAAAGACTGACCCATGATGATTTCCTTCATTCACAATACCATAGTGACAGAGTGCCTCCATAATCAGTGGGAGAGTTACAGAGTTCACTAGCCAGAGCATATCATATTCTGCCCAAGATTGCCTCCCCCCCCCATAAATCTGTGCCTATTACATGGGGCTATGTGGAGAGCAAGGGAGCGCCGATCTGTTAGGTCAGCGCACGCTTCCTCCTCGTTCCCCACCGCTGCTGGTGCTAATACACACACCGTCAGCGAGCGAGGAGGAGCAGGTAAGAGCCGGGGGGCTGTTGGGAGCTGTCAGATCGTCTGGACAGCCCATAGGAAACAGCAGTGGTCTGCTGCCACTGCTCCTATTACACTATGCAAGGGCAGCAGATTGTTAACAGGCTGATCGTTGGTGTTTCAGCCTGTTGGAAGACAACGATCAGCTGACATTTTGCATGCCGGCTGATCGTTGTCTTCTATTACACAAAGCGATTATCTTCCATAACAGTCAATATCAGCAGAATAGGGCCGATAACAGCTTCGTGTAATAGGGCCTTAAGTCTGCTACAAGAAAGACTTTTCAATATAATTAACTTTAATGTCCACTCATGGGCATAGGGGCAAAGTTGCAGTCACATCTAGGTATGCTGCCTTTTCCCTTCTCTCAACCACTCAGACTTGACTGACACAGAGTGCGGGGACTTCATGCAAAGCCCACAGTCATGGTGTCAGTTTAAAGAAGGGGTGGACTATCAAACATTATAAGTGGATCAACCAAATCCCTTTATAGACATTTATGTAATATTATCTAAAATATCCCATACATGTCTAATAGCTAGTAGCCCCATTGTTGGGAATCTCATGTATAGAGGGACCCCAATCTTCAAGATGAGGAGGTCACTGCATCCCATTAGAGAATGAATGTAAGTCCAGGCTCTTCATTCAAGTCTACAGGAGGGAACCCATGAATATGCCAGAAATGTCTTTTGCATCAAATCCCCTTAGATCTATATTGGGCTATTTTGCCTCTGGGTCCCATAAAAGTTACAAGGTCTTTGACAGCTATAGTAGTGGCATTGTGGCTGATGTAGTAATGTCTTTATGTATAAGCAATCAACATTTCATGGAGAAATATTTCTGGCTATTTAGGTGTCATGTCGATGTAATAATGGTATTTATTTACAATGCTTGATTATTTGAGTTTTATGTCAGCGGTTTATGTCACTCTCTGATATGGCTGTAAAAAAAAAAACTGCATACAGCAACGGGCAAGGCTCCGTGGAATTTGATTCTATATTATACAGTAATGGCATGCTTTATTGCTCTGATTTTATTCAAATAGAAAACCATGAATCGATGGGAGTTATTGCACCCTCTTGGCTTTCGCATTGTTCTCTTTGTAATTTATGGGGTTGGAAAAAGGAAAGTTGCTTGGGAGAATTTATGTAAAATGCATTAAGTTTAATATTTTTACTGAATGTGTTTTGTTTGTTGAAGGGAGAAAAATAATTTAAAGGGGTTTTCTAGACAGGGAGGGCTTATGATAAATGGCCCACATTGCAGGAAAGTAATAAAACAGCGCACCTACCTGGCCTGATCCAGCTTCTTGACAAAGATCCCTAATGGGGGCTTCACTTCCATTACCTAATAGGGTATTTGAAATTGGGATTTTGAAAACAGATAACCCCTTTAGGGAGACACGCTTATTGGACTGACCAGCTAAGACCCCTTTCCCTCATGCAGTTGTGTTGCCATGTGTGCTTGGCCAACGTATCAGCTTCTAGTTGAATTATTGTGGACTGTGAAACAAATCTATAATGATGGACTGTGTAGTTTCTGTAGAGATTTAGGTATTAGCTAGGTTGATAGTCTATAAAATTTACAGAGGAGTGATAGGTATTAGAAACATTGGATATACCTAGCAGTTTGACACTGTATCTGCTGGGGCACAGGTATAAGTACATGTACAGCTTTAGAAGCCATAGTATTTCCTATGGAACCCAGAGGTTCATAAATGTTTTCTTTTTTTTTTAGAGAAAACCCCACTGTTGACTATGTGGGTGACACTAATTTATATCACCTGGGTTTTGCTAAGCTAGTTGAGGGCCCCATTCCTGACCTTGTCATGTGGCCCTATAAGTTCTACTTATTCCAACAGAAGTGAATCCACACAATTTATTAACTTGATTAAGATTTACCTGTTTGTGACTTTAAGGTCTGTTATGTGTGAACATGCCCTTTCTGTAAGCTCCTTAAAGGGGTATTCCAGTCTTGTAAAGATGGCTTCCTGTCCCCTTCCGGTCTGTTTGTGGATGCCAGAGGATGTTGGAAAGCCAAAAACAGCTAAAACGCAGGAATTGTGGAAACAGCATTGCCTCGTAAGCTACACTGCTAGCTCCCTGAGCTACCTAATCAACATAGTTAAAAGCAATGGGTGTTCCACTAATTGCGAAACTCCCACACTTTGCCTGTTTTCGGCTTCCCGACCACCTCTAGTGGCCACAAACAGGCAGGAGGGGTAGGGAAGCCATTTTTACAAATCTATCACTTGAGACACAGATGAGCTTCTCTTTGATTCTGGACTCACTAAAGCATAGAAGTGTATGGATTATAATATCGAACATTTCAGGATCAAGGGCATCACGTAAAATAATGAAGTCAAAGCTGTAAGTAAGCTCCCTTAGACTTACTAAGGCTAATTTATCTAAGTGTAGAATTTACTTGATGTCCATCTTGATTCTCACTGCTGGTTTAGTGATCTGTTCATCCTAATTCTATGTTTCCATGATAGGATTTTAACGAGAAAAGGCAGCTGTCTATTAATAATGATGGAGACAAATAATGATTATTAATATACGGTCATTATTAAATGAGAAGTCTGGCGTTTTCTAAAAGCTGGCAGCTTGCAAGCAGAAAGGGGAAATTGATTTCAAGTATCAACTTACCTTTCCCCATGACGGCAGTAGCCGTGGTACCCCCGCCGGAAGTCATTTTCCCCTGAGTTGTGATGACGTCACGACTCTGGATTAAATGCCTGTCTGATGGACTGGCCGCTCAGCCAGTCAGGGACTGGAGCATTGTCCCACCCCAGACACTTACTGGCTGAGTGGCCAGTCCATCAGCCCAGGTCGTGACGGGAAAACTCCAGAGATCCCAGAGCCTGGCGGGATTCTCACCGCGGGTACAGGAGAGAGGTTGTTACTTGAAATCAATTTCCACCCTTCACCCTGCAGGCTGCCGGCTTTTAGAAAATGCTAGAATTTTCCTTTAATAGACGTCCGCCTTTTCCAATAAATCACGGCCCCTTTCCGTAGTAGGAACATAGTCTAAAGAGGTCATCAACTTCTGTTATACAATATCAAAATACACTATCCTCACCTTGCAGAGTTCAATGCCGCTTCTCTGATTCACCCTGGCACTTCATCCCTGTCGCACACTCCCTGTTCTACTAATGAAACTCCAAACCCCCCCAAGGCCAGTGATTGGCTGCAGTGTGCACAGATGTCATCAGCAGAGCAGGGAGAGCACGTCATCAGGGACGTTTTCAGAGGCACTGAGATGAACTAGAGTAATGGCTTTTCACTCAGCAAGGTAAGTTGAAAGTATTTTTGTTATTTTATACCTATAGCAGCCTGTATTTTTTAATGGCCCAAAACTCATTTAATAATTCTGCCCTTATTGCAATAGAACTGACTTCCTGGTGATCCTTTAAAAGACTTAAATTTGCACACAACATCTGAGGAGGCAGAGCAACAGGGGGAGGAAGAGATCAGCTGGAGGTGTGTCTTAGACTACCTAAGACTCCTTGTAGACACTGTAGCCAAACTGTAGTCATAGATCAGAGCTGTGCACTAATGGAGCTGTAAAGCAGCTAAACAGTAAAATGTGAGGAAAATAAATAGCATGTAGTCATCCAATGTACATACTGACCTACATACAATGACTGTGCTATTGCTTGTAGCAACAGAAATGTGCCAATATCAAGACAATTTTGAGTAGAATCAATAAAAATGTAAACCAACAAAAGTCTCATTTCCATGCTTTAGGCCATTGGTTCTTTTCTATAGAAGTTCTATGACCTACTTTCTATGACAACAAAACATTACAGAGAGTGAAAAAGAACACTAAGCTGATAAAAATAAAAGAACATTTGCTGATATCTGTCAAGTTACTTTTTGTAAAAAAAAAAAGTTGTAAGCACCATCTCCGCAAGTGTAAAGTTTTTCACATCACTTTAGATACGCAGACATATTGGACGACATATTGCAAAGAAAATTCACTGAAAAATACAATGGAGCAATTCACACATATTCAGACAACACTTCTTACTGTATATGTTATAGGACTGTTATGGAGTAATTTTTTGGGCACTTTAGCACTTGTCACTTTCAGGCTGTGTTTGGTGGTATAGCACTTTGCCTACAAAGATATGATTACAGCGATAGGCAGTTTATATACTTTTAGCTCTTTTATATATAACGTAATTTTTTTTTTAACTTTTAGGGAAAAAAACATTGTTTTGAATCACCATATGTTGACTTCTTTAACTGTGTAATTTTTTCGTCTACGGAGATGTATCGTTACCAAATTCGGGTGGAGGGGACATTTTGTTTTTTATTCCATTTTATCTGATATGACCAAAAATATACAATTCTGGCTCTTGGTGTGATTTTTCATTTACACCGATCACCATGCAGGATCAATAATGGTTTATTTTAATAATACAATTCCGCAAGTGGCAATGTCAAACATTTTTTAGGATTTTTTTAATTTAATCTTTCAACATGGAAGGTTTTTTTGTACTTAATTCTCCCCCAACAAACACACATACACACACTTTTTTTTGTCCCCCTACAGGACTATAATGAACAAACCTTAGATTGTAAATACTGATCAATGCTATGCTTCTGCATCGCATTGATCAGTCACATCGGTGCTCTGATGATTGCAGGTCCGGCACCTGTCATGCCTCTCTGTGCAAGCTGCAATCAATATTGATTGTGGCATATACAGTGTTAAACTCTCTTCCGCTCCCGGTAGTTGCAGACAGGTGTCAGCTGTAACATACAACTGACACCCACTGCATATAGAGTGGATTTAGCTCCTGAGTCGTTGCTATATGCAATGACCACCAGGCCGGCATAAAAAGGTGTATCGGGGGTCATTAAGAGGCTAAGAGCCTAATATCATAGGAAGTTAATCTTTATATAATATTGGTAAAAAAATTTTACATTGTATTAACAATAACTTTCAATTTGCTTTGGTTTTCTGTTAAGTTTTAGTTATTTTTCAGGATATGACACTACAATAGGTTACAGTTCTGTACCACCAGATAGCTGACTGCTCAGTTTAGTAAATTTCCTAATATACCGTAAGTGGATTAAGTCAATCCAGTCTGATAAAAATCTAATTTAAAAAGAATTCCAATGTTTTCAGATCAATTAAATTATCTCTTGTGAACATTTTTCTGTTATGAATTTAACCTTTTTTTTGCTGAATGTCATAGTTCCCAGTCTTAGAATCCTTTGTCAATAAGCGTTGCCTCCTCACTGTCATTGTGGCAATTTGGATTTATAAAACGGCACGTCCATTTGTGATTACTGGTGGATGACAGCCGGAGATAAGGTGATCACCCAATGTCACATTTTCCTGAATGAGATTATTTGAAGCTGCTTTATAATCTTCCTCCCAATACATTTCACTTGACTGGCCTCCATTGTGCTGAAATTAGAATAGCTCTTACAGTATGACATCCCAGCTGAGAGCCATGATGATTTGCAGAAGAATGATTGTGATAGCAAGGTGCTGTTAGAAAAGCAGTCCCTGGCATATATATTTTAGATTTGAAATAATCTCCTCAGTTCTTCTGTTGGAGAGGGAACAAAATCTTCCAGTTTTTTTATTACTCTGGACAACTTTACTGCTTCAGCTCTTCAATCCATATATGCAATCTATGTGATTTTCACCTGTCCCCTCTGGTGAATCCAACCCAGATATTTAGTATACATGTGGAATAAACAGATCAGGCATGATTAGAGCTATAACCCTCTCCCGCCGCTGCACAGTAAATTAACGTCGCTGCAGCCTATGCCTGGTGCTGCAGCGACGTTAATTTACTGCACAGTAAATCAGTGATAGCCGGGGACCCATCACAACTCTCAGCACCGGAGCCGCGTTCCAGTTCTGAGAGTTAACCCTATAAATACTGCGGTCAGCACGAGTGCAGTGTCTATAGGGCTCCGGAGAGACAATTCTCCCTCTCTAGAGGGAGAATTGTCTCTCTGGTGTGCATCGGGGCTCTGCGAACTGATTGCAGAGTCCCGATGGTAGCCATAGAAACGGAGTTTCTAGCTACGGAGGCCGGCGGGGGTCAGGAGGCGAGGCAGGATGCGCGCCGGGGTGCGGCCGTGCGCTCTGCCCCCTCCCCTCTCTCCCCTGTTGCTGTCACAAGATTATGACAGCGGTAGGGGACATAGGAGAGGGGGCAGAGCGAGGGGCATCAGCTTATAGGATCATTATGATCCCATAAGCTGATGTCAAATCATGACCTAGGCATTGAGGCATCAATGATCCCAGGTCGTGATAGGGTTAATCCAAAATTTCCAACAGGGGCCTCAGACTACCACATGTCATTTATAGTATTGATCTTTCTGTATTGGAAAAAGAACCAAGTCAGAAAAGACATCTTTTTTTGCAGGAACTTTAGTTTCTGGTCTATCCTTTATTCTCTTTGCTGTCATGTCACTGGTATACTGGTCTTGTCATCTAGCTTCAGATTGTCTTTCTGATACAACCCTCTTAGGTTGGTATTAGTCCATTAAATTTGGTAGAAAAAGTATCTCATTCTTTCATTAAAGTGGTTATCTGGTCAGCCATACGTATATATACACATTCCTGACTTTCAGAGGGGTTTGATGTGTGTGGGACTGCTGTATTGAGAGTGGTCCCACACACATCAGTGTCCCGGGAGCTGAGGATAATGACAGGCAGCTACAATGCCGCAGCTGACTGTCATTAACCCCTTAAATGCCGCAAAGCCGTTTAAGGAAGTCAGTAACAGGTTAAGCACCTGTCACTACTGACTGATCAGGACGCTTGTACTGACGGGCGGGGGTAAGACACTTACCTCCGTCCCGTCAAATCGGTGTTCTGTAGATAGAGTCTGCTCTCAGGCAGGCTCTATGCACAGATCGCCGATAACACTGATCTATGCTATGCTATGGCATAGCATAGATCATTATATGCAATCTAATGATTGCATGTTTTACAGTAAAATAAAGGTGTTTTTTTTTTAAATAAAAAAAAGTATATTAAAAAAAGTTTTTTAAAGTATTTTTTTAAATCCTTATATAACCCCCCCCCCCCCCAATAAAAGTTTAAAATACCACCTTGCCCATTATACAAATCAAAATATGTAAAATAAATACATAAACATATTATATATCGTAGAGTGCGGAAATATCCGATCTATCAAAATATATCATTATTGTTCCCACACGGTGAATAGCGCAAGTAAAAAAACAAACAAACAGGGATTGCTTATTTGTTAAAATTATATATATATATATATATATATATATAATAAAAAGTGATCTTACACCAATATGATACCAATAAAAACTAGAGATTGTGGCGCAAAAAATGACACCCCTACCAGCCCTGTAGGTGGAAGAATAAAAGCTCTATGGCTCTTAGAATGTGGGGAGGAACATTGCACTAATTTGACCCTGACATCCGGGCATCAATGGGCTTGGTCATGAAGGGGTTAAGTAAAATAGCTTTTCAATAATCCCCCTTCCTGTAGAATAACAATATGTTCAATGCATGTCATTACCTTATGAGTAGAGATGAGTAAGCTGTGCCTCCTGAACCCTGATTCATTCTGACCTTTGCAAAGAATTTGGTTTGCTATTAAAGCGAACATTTTGCAAAGTTTGAAACAAGTTTGGGAAAATGTGGCCGCACATCTAAAAAACAAAAAGCAAAATATTCTCACCTGTCCACGTTCCCCTGGTGTCCTCTTGTGGGTCTGTGGTGTTTTCAGCCACCTGTAGAGTGACAACCCACTCAGCAAATCACTGGCTGATTGGGAGGGGACAAAAGTGACAGCCTCCTCAGCCAATCACTGGCTGTGGTGCTTTCCTGTCCCAGTCAGCCTGTGAGTGGCTGTCTAGGTGGGCTGTTACTCCTGAGACAAAAGTAACAGCCTGCTCAGCCAATCACTGTCTGACTGGGATGGACCAGCACCGCGTCCTATGATTGGCTAAACAGGCTGTTACTGGAGAAGATGGCACAGAATCAGAAAAGAAGTGCACCGGGGGAATGCGGACAGATAAGTATGAAACTTACTTTTATATTCTCTATTTGGCTCTCAACAATACAGTGTTTATTTAAAAAAAAAAATATTAACATCAAAATAAGGGATATATACAGAGTATAGTTCTGTAGGATGTATAAATGTAGAGATGCAAACAATCAGATATTGTGTCAACATATTAGAAACAAGTGGACTTATGTAACAGATAATTATATCCCTAAACAAATATGTGATAATAAACTATGCACATTAGCACATATTGGTTTGGGGGTATAATTATCTGTTACATAAGTACTCTTGACTCTGATACAATGACACAATATCTGTTTGCATCCATCCATTGGTGTATCCTGAAGAAGTATACCCTTGATATTTATGTTGGAGTATATATCCCTAAAATAAACTATATTCATGGGAACACAATACTTATAATATGTTTAAATGAAATGCAAAAAAAAAATTACATGTGGGGTCAAATATATTTGTGAATGGCTATAGTAATGTTAATTAAAGGGGAACTCTGGCGAAATGTAAAAATCCAGGGCAAGCGGAAGTGATTGGTAATATAATAAAGAAATGACTTACCTATCCATGTGCTCCTGCAGCACAGCATCACCAGCTCACGATAACCGTACGTCTCCTAGATCTACCAGTATGACCCGGCTTAAGGGCCTATTACACGGATCGTCAGAGGAGCAAACGAGCGATCTCAGCGCTCGTTTGCTCCTCGTTCCCCGCTCGCTGCCGCCGCTTTTCAACGCTGCAGCAGCGAGCGGGTGAGTGCAGGAGGGGCGGCGGGGAGCTGCAGGGGGGCTGCCCGGGTGATCGCTAGATCGTCCGGGCAGCCCATAGGATATAGCAGCGTCTGCTACCGACGCTCCTATTCAATGGAGCGACGGCAGCAGATCGCTGCTATATCAGTCCCTTGTTTTTCAACATGTTGAAAAACAAGCGACTGCAATGCCCACTCAGCCAGCCACTGACTAAGCCAGGAGACTTCTGCAGCCACTGACTGGCTGAACAGGTAGTTACTGCCTGGTTGTGAGGACACAGGAACTGGAAGAAAACTGGCGATCGGATGGTTAGAGTGAGCTGGTGGCGCTGCTGCTGCAGTGACATCGGGATGGGTAAGTATAACTCCTTTATTATGTGACCACCCTCCTCCCCCGCCTGCCCTGGATTTTGTGTTTCGCCTGAGTTCTTCTTTAATAGCTTTTATAAACAGAACGTTAGTAATTTTCTGACAATTCATTTGACACATTTTATGATATTGTTTTTTTCGCTAGTAGCCCTAGATTATAACTACCTGTCACATCCCATGTTACTGAACTGTGTCACTTCATGTTGCATTACTCTTAGCAACCTAACAAAGCAAAAGAAGATGTAAGAACAATTCTTGTAGCTTTGTGTGTTTCTTATTTGCATAGTGCAACTTACTTAGACATTTGTACATTACACCTTTAGATTTGTAATATTTTGTGCCCCGAGAGGCATTGTGTGTCAGGACTAATGCATTTCAGAGCAGGTAATTGCAGTAAGGATAACATTAAGGTACAAACAAGCATCCTGTCAGCCCCCGGAGACCTTACAGCTTTTCCAGCTGTAATAATCATTTTCCATATAGTTGCATTTTCGCATTGTTTTGCCCCTAACTCTAAAATCTCATTTGTGTTCATTGGTTTACAGGAAATAATTCTTAAGTTTGCATATTCTTTTGGAGCCTTATTCTCTGTACATTGTCTAATGGAAAATACCACAATACTTTGTTACATTTTTCCTTTTGAGGAAATGGAGAAATAGGAATGATGAAAAGACAAATTTGGTCAGCTCTCCTAGAACACCATTCACACTAGACAGGAGCATGTTGCTATGGCTGAAATAGGAATGATGCTAAGTTTTATTCAGGAAAAGTTGGGGGGGGGGGAAGCTGGGGGAGGGGTTGCAAGACAACGATCAGCCGACATGCACAATCGACAATCGTTGTCGGCTGATCATTGCCTTTCAACCCCTCCCCCAGCTTGCCTTGCCTTTTATTACACAAACCGATAATCGGCCAAATTCAGTCTTAGCCTATGTTCACACTACGTAAAACTACGGCCTTAGTTCTCGTCGCAGAACTACGGCCGTAGTTTTACGTTGTGTGACATAGCCTTATGTGCAATGGGATTCCGGCCGGAGCGTACACACATCGTATACGCTCCGGCCGGGATCCCATGCTGCGCCGGAACAAAACTGACAGGACAGAAAGACCTGTCAATTCACACAGTGAAGCTAGCGGCTCGGGCCGCTTGCTTCACTGTGGGCTATGGTAAGCTCTGATGTGGGCGCGCACTGATGCGCCCGCATCAGAGCTCCGCGGCCGGAAGGATCATCCGGCTGGTACTTAAGTACCGGCCGAGATGATCCGGCCAGAGACCGGCCGTTCCGTGACCCGGCCAGGGTCACAGAACGGCTGGTCTCATACAACGTGTGAACATAGCCTTAGGCTATGTTCACTCTGCGTAATAGTATGGCCGTACTTTGTACTGTGTGGAACACTGCCTTGTCTGCTATGGGATCCCGGCCGGAGCGTATACACATAGTACATGTCATGTCAGTCATCCACTCAATTTCAACAGGGTGTGAAGAGAGCCTTTCTGTCTTTTCAATCAACTCCTGGTTTTGGTTGCAATATGAGTGTGTGAACCCAGCCTTAAAGGGGTTATCCAGTGTGGGGGCACTTTTTTGGGGGGACCGGGGAGGAGGTGGCTGAAATAAAAGACGTCCACTCACCTCCCCAGTTCCTGCGGCGGGTCATTCATCGCGGCGCTCCGATCCCCGGTTCCCGGCTGCTTCCTGGTGTCTGACGCCGCCTGAGACGCTACGTCTCAGGGCCGCTCAGCCACTCAGTGAAGGAGGTGGGATCCTTCACTGAGTGGCTGAGCGGACCTGAGACGTAGCGTCTCGGGCGGCGTCAGACACCAGGAAGCGGCTGGGGACCGGAGCGCCACGATGAGTGACCCGCCGCTGGAACCGGGGAGGTTAGTGGATGTCTTTTATCCTCCATTTTTGCCCCCATGCTGGAGCACCCCTTTAAGAGTTGTTTACTTTTAAGAGGGTACGTTTCTAAGATATCTGCTGTCTCGTGGTTTTGGTGCAAGACATGATAGTGGTTGCTACTCTTTCAAGGAGCATAAAGAGACCCATGTTAACTAAAGCCCATTTTGATCCTACACAAGCTCTATCGAGCCGAAAAACAACAAGGGTTAAAGGAAAACTAAAAGCAAGTTAAAATACTTTAACCTGCTGGTATATTTCCATGGAACGCTAAGAATGATAATAATTCTCTTACCTTTATCCTCGGTGCTGTTTTTAGGTAAGGTTCCTATTAGATGGCCTGATCATAAACTGCATTTAGCGCCCATCTGCTAGATCGCGCTTGTTTACTGAGCACTTACACGAGCCGACTATCAGGTTACAAGGGCTGAACAGATATTGTTAGTGATGTCCATGCAGAACTTGCCTTTAGTGTTAAACAATAAAGTATTAACTTACCTTACCACATTCCCTGGTGTCCTTGGGTCTCCCCTGGTGTTCTCGAAAGCTTTCCCCAGTGTCTCCAGCTCTGCCTTCTGTTCTGTTTTTCAAGATGCAAATTTGGTGCACTGATCTGCCCCCCCCCAGCCTGCCTCTTTTCATGATTACTGAGGTGGCGCTCTGCAGTGATGTCACTCATCACTCGGTGCTCATCACTGCCTAATTTGCATATTGAATTAAGTGAAGATTTACCAAGAACAGAGCTGAGGATGAAGGTAATTTTCCTACCAGTCCTATTGGAACATAACGGCAGGTTAGAATTTTCTAACCTGATGCTAGTTTCCCTTTAAGGGATTTTAGGTCACGTCAGTTAAAGATGCAACAAAAGGTATAAATATTTGTAAAGATGGATTCAGACACGCCGTATTGTTATATGGGGCAATGGACAGTATTTGTGTAGTGTATGTTTTTTTAATTTTTTTACTTTAAGGGTTGAAAATGTCGCTAAAATGTCATCTTCCAAGGAAAATCAAAAAATTTGAATGCTAAAGAATGATTTTTTTTCTACAGAAAGAGGATGTTATAATGTTCTCCATATATGAAGACAGAATTTCATACATAAGTAGAGAAAATGTGCAAGATAGGGCTTTTAAACATTTCATAGTTGGATGTGGAGATGAAAAAAATCACCTGAGATTTGTTTAAGGTAGATTTGGATCCTGATATGGATTTGGAAGTGCCCCGAATGTCCTGTGACCACCCATACAAAGCATTTACAGGACAACGGATTTCTGTCACAGGGATTAAATGAATTTGGATTCTAATTTTGTGAAATTTGGACCAAGTTTGATTCATGCCCAATCAATCCACTTATCGCTAACTTGATGATTTATTAAAAAAAACCCCGAAAAACGCTTTATTAAATATGTCATACACATAACTCATGGTGACAGGTTTTTATTTAGTTGTGACAGTAGTGATAAATCTTTTCTACTAGCTGAGAAATATTTTATTTGGAATTTGGAAATTTTTCCTTCAGTCTCCCATTAAATTATGTGTACACAGGTAATTTTATAAAAGAATAGGTTTATATATTTTTATTCATTCTTACCTTTTATGTGGGTAACTACACAATGTTAGAAAATATTAAAGAGAACCTGTCACCCCCCGTGCAGGCTCCCGACCCCCAGCTAGAGCTCCCTATACTTACCTGATCGCGCCGGGTCCCGCTTCTTGAGACGGTCCGGTGACGGAGGTTTCAGCGCCGAAGCCTGGCGCGCGCGCTCCTGAGATGAGTCCAACTCTCATAGAGAATGACGGAGTGTCGGACTCACCAGTCATTCTCTATGAGAGTTGGACTCATCTCAGGAGCGCGGTCAGGTACGTATAAGGTGCTCTAGTGGGGGGTCGGGAGCCTGTCACCCGGCACGGGGGGTGACAGGTCCTCTTTAAGCTTCTGTTATACACAAA
Source organism: Dendropsophus ebraccatus (assembly GCF_027789765.1). NCBI lineage: Eukaryota > Metazoa > Chordata > Amphibia > Anura > Hylidae > Dendropsophus > Dendropsophus ebraccatus. The sequence continues at coordinate 51,307,935 of NC_091458.1, forward strand.
AAAAGGATTACCCCAGAAGTAAATGTACAGTGGTCTCATGGGCACCTCTAATGCATTTACATTAGTCATTTAGAACCTCTAAAGAAAATGCTTTTTTTCGGCTCTTCTGCAACATCTATTCCATTAACCAATAGTTAAAAGCACCAACTTTCGTAGCAATGTTTTTCATTAGGTTATTTAAAGACAATTTTATCTGGGATATTTCAATTTCTTTTCTAGGTGAAAAAAATCACCTGGAATAAGAACATGGTTGTAGATGACAGTATAAAGCAGTACTTTGAAGAAAGACACATATAGGCTATGCTCACACAATGTTTTTTTTTCTACTCCCTTTAAAATGATGTCCGTCATTTTGAGTCTAAAATGACGTCCGCCATTTCGCTGTTTGCCCGTCCATCAGTGCAATGACGGCTGTTGGTACAATATTGTAGCTCAGGTGGATTGATTGCTCTTTGTCTTTAATTAAAAAGTCCATTGAATTTAATAGTAAAAACGGTGAAAGGACGGTGAAAAAAGAAAAAAATTTGTGTGAGCAACTAAAAAATTATGTTCGCTGTTTGCAAAAGACGTCCGAAACAAATTGTCATGATCATTATTTTAACGTCTGCACAGACAACTTCTGTTTTTTTATGCACTGTGTGCTTTGGACGTCCGTCATTCCAATGACTTCAATGCATTGCCGGCGGATGCCTTTTCATTTTTTGATGTTACGTGAACATAGCCTTACATAATGCCAAGTAAAAAGTCCAGAGTCAATGCAAAGACGCAAACAACTGTCAGTTTTACATGGGCCTATTATCAAGAATAAATTCTTGAAAAATTCTGGTAGGAGAACATTAAGCTAAATAACTTCTGAATGGTGCAACAAAGTTATCTTATAGATGACCCAACACCTTGATGCTATCTCATTAAGACCCCACCCTATCTAAGCGAGTACAGAATTTAGATTTTATAACATTTATGAGAATGTGTGCAGATCTTCAATCCAGGGTTACAAATAAGTAGAGACGCAAACAATTAAATAAAACTCTTTATTTACATATACATATGTGAATACCATACAACGGGTATGATGCTAAAATGGCAGAAAGCACTACATACAATAGAAGTCTACAAACTATTGGCTGCTTAGAGTAGTTCAGTGCTTCCTCTATGAGAGACCAGTTATATCTTTAGCAGGGTTATTATTATTTTTAAAGACAGACTAGAATTTACAATACGTATAAAAGTCCCAGATCTACCATCGTTTGTAGGATCACCATTTGACACCATATTACAATTTACAGTTTACTGAAATAGTTATTCAGCCAGCACATTGCTTTGTCAGTACAGTACTTTAGCCTAATAATAATAATGCTTTTATTTGTATAGCGCAAACAGATTCCACAGCACTTCACATAGTTTTGCCAATTATTGCTCCCTGTTCCCATTAGGGCTCACAATCTAAATTCGGAGTAGAGAACATACAAACTCTTTGCAGATGTTGTCCCTGGTGGGATTTGAACCCAGGACCCCAGCGCTGCAAGGCTACAGTGCTAACCACACAATGTTTTCTTTATCTCTGTTTTTGAAACGAAAAAATGACGGCTATCATTTTGCACTTTGCCCGCCTTTCAGTGCAATAACAGCTGCTGGTACATTATTCTAGTTTGGGTTACTAATTGGCCTTTGGTTGTGTCTTTAATTGAAAAGTGTATTGAATTTTATAGTAAAAAATGTTGAAAGGACGGTGACAAAAGAAAAACTATGTATGAACAACTAAAAACTAACGTCCGCTGTTTGCACAACGTCCATCATTTTATACACTGTGTGCATTGGACGTCCGTCATTCCATTTACTTCAATGCACTGCACGGCAGTCAACTACATCGCAGCAATAACGGATGTTTTTTTTTTAAATAGAAAAGTTCTCTGTCTTTTCTCTCTTTTTTTGACATTGTGTGAACATTGCCTAGCACTCTTGTCCTCAGCCTGTGTGTGGTATTGCAGCATTGTACCACTGAAGTGAATGAAGCCCTGTTGTAATACCACACTCGAGCAGAGGACGGGGGGGGGGGGGGTACTGGGGTACTGTTTTAGGAAGAAAGCAGCCATGTCTTTCTAACCATGAAAAAGCATGTTAAAGTAAAACCAATAATATAATGTATTTACAAAATTACTATAACAAGATGTTCAATGGTGACCTCACTATTTAATTGTCATAAAATCACAATACTCCGGTTGTTGGATTCTGGTAATGGGTATTCTTAACATTCTTATATATACACTATAATACACAGCTAACTGTTACTTTATGTTCCTGTATAAACAAACATGTGTGCTGTAAAGTCTACTGTCACATTAACTGGGAGTCACCTTGAAGACTACTATGTTCAGAATATTTCTGTATGGCTATGATATTAATGTGACACATAGGCGTGTACAGAATATAAAAAACCCTATATAATGGTATGTTGCCATATTGTTGTTAGTTATGAGACCTGATGTAATTCCTCGAGTGTTAGTTACACAAATCTTGCCGGTCCTCATGATTTTCTATAAGTAGATACCTTTGATGACCTTTAAAGATTACTGTAAATTGCAGGGATATATTAGCATGAATTCACTTTCCTTAAGCTCAAGAAAACTTGTTTACATATTATACTGAGATTAATTTAGTCTCCTAGTTTCCCCAAGATATGTGATTTTTAAAATCCTTCATCTATAATGGTTAAAGGGGTAGTTTTATATTAGGGGAAAAAAAACATGGCTGCTCTCTGCCAGAAACAGCTCCACCCCTAGGCTGCTTAGGCTGTTGTGATATTGTTGCTCTGTTTCAATGGTGGTGATCTTCAATACCATATATAACCTATAGACAAGTGTGGCACTGCTTCTGGTAGAAAGCAGACACTTTTTTTTAAATTTTGTACAATACTTTAAAAGTTTAAAAAAATGAATAATAAAATATAAATTATTTGAAAAATGTCCATCACTGCAATATCCTTTATGAAGCAACAGATTTCCATGCTTTGTGCTTCATATAGTTTAAGAATTAGTAGTTAGTGTCATCCTTGTTATAATAGGCACCTGATGTGTGTATGGGTGTGACAGTACAATGATCAGGGTCGAAGAGCCATATAACCTGTAACCGAACCATCTGATAATTTACAACATCTCAGAACATTCTGTACAACATCACATATTGATTACAGCACAAAAAAAACCCTACAAAATAGAATTTCACATTTTTTCTTTGTTGTTTGTTTGGCTGTAAAGAGAATTGAGGCCTACAGATTGTTTTCTTCTCTCTTCTCTTTCATTCTCCTGTAAAATGTTACCGCGTAGGATTTCCAGTCTTTCGTTGGGGCTTATTGAGAATGGGACGAAGATATAATCATAAAGCAAGCATGCGAGGATTGCTCCTGTTATTGGGGCCACCCAGAAAATCTGTTTGGAGATTGAGAAAAAAAACGGATTGCTTATTAGGGAAACATTGTAGACTTCATAGCATACTTGGATTTACAGGGAACTGTAGAGTGAATAGGGCTCTGTAGAGTTGTGTTTGACGTTGTCCATTTCAGGACTTAAAGGGTGGGTTCATACATACCGTATCACAGCAAATTTCATGCTGCGAGTTCCATGGCCAATCTGCTTCAATTCCCGCTACTGTCATTTTCTAAGGGTTTACATACCCATACCCCATCTGCTGCGAGTATGTAAAGCTCCATCCCCCTTAAGAAACAAAGGCTGGAGATGCACTGCTCTAAATATTCAAAATATATGTAAATATCAAAAAGAGAAGTGGGTGCACAGAGCCCGCATACCAAACAGAATACTGAGCCCCAAAAACACTAGTAAGTATGCAAATAAGGGCAATGGCACACCAATATAGAAAGGATAAATATCTTTATTTAACAAATCACAGAGTATAGAAAAAAAACACTTGGAAAAAGTTAAAAACACTTAAAACACACTTTTTTAAGTGTTTTTAACTTTTTCCAAGTGTTTTTTTTCTATACTCTGTGATTTGTTAAATAAAGATATTTATCCTTTCTATATTGGTGTGCCATTGCCCTTATTTGCATACTTACTAGTGTTTTTGGGTCTCCATCCCCCTTAACTCAGCGCTGTCTGGTAAATACATTACCCAATCACTCTTCGGCCTGCTTCTGTGGCTTGCGGCTCCCTAAGTAGGCCATGGCTACAGTTTCATAGGGGAATGAAAATCCGCTGAGAGAATGCAGAGCCTTAGACAATACAGAATATTGCAGTGGATTTCACTGCGGAACGTGCAGCGTGAAATCCGCTGCAATACTGCACTTGTGAATCCAACCGTTTTCTATATATTTTTAAAAAATATCCTTAAATAGTGATGAACAAATCACTCCAATTCTGATAATAAATGTATGTTTATGCAGCTGTAAACTGAGCAGCAAGGCATACACTGTATGTTTCACCACTTAATTCACATTTACTGGGTTGGGTACAGACTGAATGTCTGCATTGCAGCTTTCTCAATCTGCTATATACCTCTCAGTACCTACAGGAGTAGGGACACCTGTCTTTGAGAAAAGGACCCTGCTCCTGTTAGTAGCTAATGTAGGACCCTAGACTATAGTGATTGCTACTGTAGGTACTGAGTGGCAGACATAATTTGTCTGCTTTGCAGCTACAGCAGTCCTTGCTCCTGTAGGTACTGAGCAGTGCGGCATACATTGTATGCCTTGCCACTCTGTTAACATTATCAAATCTTTTAGGTCACCAGGAGTTGTAGGCATCACTGTGTGACTGAGTTTTGTTACAACGCAGCATTGTCCACCCTGGTCACTCCTTCAACAGAGTGGGTCCTTTCAGTGTCTTGCAGTACATGACATTGACATACCATTAGGTTTCTTTACTAGCTCTTAAAGTGTTACTGCCATTTAAATAAATGTTTGACTTATCACACAGACATCTCAGTTCTGAGACTCCCTTTGCTCATTAAAGATAACCAGTCGAAGCATGCAGTAGCACGCTTCACTCCCCGGCTATATAGACTTATAATGCGCCTGATTCTCACATCTGTCAAACTAAGAGCTAGACCAGAGAGTGAAGCCCCTGACTCATCAAAACTTTGGATATATCTGTGTGACATGTTTTCCCCCCATGTTTTATAGTCTATAGAATGTTCAGAATGGCAAAACATATTAAGAGCATACGGCCATCTTGCTGCATCATGATATGCTTTGCTTGCCCTGTTAATTCTTTGGCTTCACCAAGGTGGGACCCTCAGAATGTCAGATAAAACATTGAAAATTATGATGTATAAGCTCTATGCTATGGTTTTCATTTCTGTGTTCTATGCAGTTTGGTAGATTGGTGTTATAACTGAGCTGGATACAGAAAAAGAAAAAGTATCAAATCTTACCCAATGGTATTGGAAGTTTCCTGTTATTAAGGCTGGACCGAAGGACCGTGCTGGATTCATAGAACATCCAGTATAGTAAATCTAGAAAGGGAACAAAGTATCATGGAATATAAGTGCATTGTGGTTGGAGTAACTGTGGTTAAAAGGATAAAATGATCCCAAAACCGATACTAATACTAACAGGCTTTACCCTGCCCATAGTTAGCATGAGTTATGGATTGTGTCATCACAGGTCAGTGTAAATCAACATATGGACTCCAAATTAATTTATAAATCATATATTAGTATTGTATAACTACATAGTTTGGAGGCACAGTTATATTAACAGTACATACCCCAAGTAAGTGTCCCAGGACCACTGACAGTCCTATAGATATGGCCGGAGATCCAATGTTATCCAGCCTCCGGCTATCCGTTGTAGCGAAGATACAGAGGACCAGTTGCATTGTAAGAATAATTTCTACAGCGACTGCTTGTCCAGTGGTTGCATTGTTGCTTGGCTATTTCATTTGTAGACATAGCAAAGTATTAGTAATAATGACAAAGAAGACGCAATTATGATTGAATTAATAAAAGAGAATAGCAAAGGAGAAAGTCAGATACTATTTGCACTCAATTAAACATTTTAGTATTTATTATCCTAAAGTAATGTACTAGGAATTTTAATCTGTAGTAATACTAAGGGATATAAAGGTTTAAAACGTCTCCGCTTATTAATCAGGAGTGAGACACTTTTTTAATATCACGGGCTGCCCAAAAAAACTGAAATCAGCTTTGCTACATCTGACAATCCAGCTCTGCAAGTAGGGTAAAAGAGTCATGAGATATTGCTGGAGAAAAAGCATTGCACTCTTTCCAGCCAGCCACTTATTGTGACAATGTAGCTTCATAGACTTACATTGTCAGAATTGGCCAATCAGGAGATACAGCCGGGGAGTGTATGCCTCTCTCCCTGGCTAGATCTCCTGATCACAGTGGGTCTCAGTGGCTGTGATCGATAACTTAACATATTTTTCATGGCACATACGTTTTAAGTTTCTAGCATTGTTTTAATGTTTCTAATGCAAACAACTTACTATCAATAAACAAGTAAACCAATACAATATTGATTTTTTTTCAAAAATATGTTTTTATCATCCAATGTATAATAAAAAACAATAAAATATATAAATAAATAAATAAACATACTGTTGTTTTTTTTTTTAAACAATTAATCTACTTACCTGGTTCACTCCAAATCCTCCCCTGATGTCAGGTGGTGAAAATTCATACAGTAAAGCAGCTCCTATTACTGCTCCCAGCATCTGAGCGATCACATAATATAATGTCTGCACCAGTGATATTCGGGCCCCAACCAGCAGTGCTATAGTCACAGCAGGATTGATATGGGCCCCGCTGATGTGACCTACCGCTTGTACCATCGTACCTATTCCCAAGCCAAAAGTGAACGCTATTTGTAAGACAGTCGGGAGAGCTCCCGTCCATGATAGCGTTGAACCCAAGCCAACAAAAACAAATACAAGGGTTGCTATCAGCTCGGCTAGAAAGGTCTTAAAATTAAATCCTGCGCATAGCTCCTTCAGCATGATTACAGTCTATAAAAGTGAAGAAGACGCAAAACAAATTCCCTGCTGATGTTCAGCCTTGTGCTACTGTTTAGGGGATAATGAAAGCACATGTTTAGGATGAAGTTATATATCGCCTTGAAAAACAGGAACCATGCCAGGTTGCTCCAGTGAGAGGTGTGGTGCAGTTGCCATTCAAAGGAGATGGAAGATTTACTATGCATCATGACACATTCTATGCCAATGCCAATAAGCAATCTAGAAATATAATTTGATCATGTGATCCGCCTACCATAGCACTAAGTCCAGGTAATTGGCATACAGGAGTTAACTATTGTTTGTTACATGTTAAAAAACATATTGGCCTCAGTTCAAGAGAAATGCTGAAGATGTGTATTTTAAGCAACAGGTAATTTAGTTTTTGCAATATCGCTCTTGTGATTCACTTTCTGTCAGTTAACTGTGTTATCTAACTAGTATGTGCATATATGGTGGGGTAGCTTAAAGGGGTTGTCCAGTGAAAATCTTTTTCTTTCAGATCAACTGGTGTCAGAAAGTTACATAGATTTGTAATTTACTTCTATTAAATAATCTCAAGTCTTCCCATACTTATTAGCTACTATATGTCATGCAGGAAATGTTTTATTTTCAGTCTGACACAGTGCTCTCTGCTGCCACCTCTGGCTGAGACAGGAACTGTCCAGAGTAGGAGAGATTTATTGTAATCCCCATAGAAAACCTCTCCTTTTGCTGGACAAATCCTTTAAAGAGGCTGTCAGAGAAAACCTAAATGTAACTTTGCATGCTGCTTTCATGTGGCATAGAACAACTAACAAACCTTACCTCTCCCCCCCCACGCCGCTCCTGCAGCCTGATCTTCCGATCATAGCTGCGTTCCTGTTCTGCTGGCCTCTGCTAATGTCTCACTTCTTGCTCAGCCAACCACAGAGCTAAATGGGGGAGTTGGACGTCAGTGAAATTTGGCAGAACGCAAACACAGCAGGGACTGGAAGGTCACATAGTGGAAACGGCGGGGGAAGGGGTTTAGGCTTGCTTGTTGTGCGCCATGGGAAGGCAGAGCGCAAGATTATGCAAGATTTCCTTGGACAACCTCTGTAAGCATTGTAATTCAATAGTGGAAAATTCAGAGAGACATTTATCAAACATTTTTGTGCAAAGCCCCAGCAAAATGTATTACTATTTACACCGAGGCATAAATTGTGGCTAAAATCTACAGTAGTTCTAAGCTGGTGTAGATTTTTTAAAGCTGCCTAAAGACACCCCTCATAAATCCAGCAGAACAGAGATGGGGGAATTCATGATTAGAGCGACATATGAAAAGTATTAAGTCTGCTACAGAGACTTTTAATGGTAACCTAGTTGGTCATAGTACAGTATCTTCCTTGGCTCCACAAGTGATAATAGATCAAGGGCACATCCTCAAGGTTAATAGAAAATATGCACACCCACTTTAACCCTTTGGCGACCATGGAAATTTTGGTTTTTGCATTAAAATGTTTTCCTCCTCTCCAAACAGCCATAAGTATTTTAATTTTCCATCTACATAACCACATAAGAGCTTGTTTTTTGCAGGAGTACATTTACTTTGTCAAAGCACCCTTCATTTTGTCATAAAGTATACTGCAAAACAGAACAAAAAAAAATTGTTAGATGAAATTGAAAAAAAAAAAAAGAAAAAAATGCAATTTTGCAAATTTGGAGAGTTTCATTTTTATGTTCACTGCGCAGTAAAATTGACATATTATCTTTATTACCCGCATTGGTACAATAACAACAATACCCAATTTGTATATTTTCCGTCATTATTTGCTACTTTTTGTAAAATGTTTTTAATGTAAAATTTTGTATTTTTTTTTTTATTGATTCAAATGGCCCACTGATGCAAATAAATGTTATGGGTTGTTAAAAGGTTGCATTGCATTGTTAACCTTGTTATAATTGCATACACAGGACTAAGGGTCCATTTACACAGAAAGATTATCTGACAGATAATCTGCCAAAGATCTGAAGCCAAAGCCAGGAATGGATTTGAAAATAGGAGAGATCTCAGGCTTTCCTTTATGACCTGTCCCCTGTTTATAGTCTGTGCCTGGCTTTGACTTCAAATGTTTGGCTTCAAATCTGTCAGATAATCTTTCTGTGTAAATGAACCCATAGTAAAGACGCTATTCCACGGGACAATTATCGTTTGCATAAACGATCTAAAACTACAGCTATTGAGAACGACCTGAAATCGTTCATCCATTTATACGGAACGTTAATCTTTACTTATGATCGTTCTTGCGGTCGTCGTGTCGCTATTGCGTTCGTCGCTACTGTGAACGACCGAACAACATCTTATTCCATGTGAACAATTGGCAAACAAACAACGATAAAAATAGGTCCGGGTCTTATTAAGCGATCAACAATTTCTCGTTGTCGTTTAATCGTAAAGTTCTATTCAACGATCCGAACGATTATCGCTTAGTTCTGAACGATTTAACGATTATCTGATAATCGTCCAGTGGAATAGGGCCCTAAGTCTAACAGATTGTGAATCAACCCATTAGTACCAGCTCTAGTGGCAGTCTGTTAGGCCCATAGTCATCTGCAAATGGGTTTGTCTTCTGCTGAACCTTTATGAGGCCTTTTTGTGTCAGAGCCTGGCCCACCGAAGACCCTCTGGTGCTAGAACCTCTAGTGAGCCAGTGTATAGACAGTGTATTATTGGTAGTATCTTGGATAGAATAATATAGTTCCTGAATACATTTCCTGCTACATTTTTCATATATGAACTAATGAGACTAGTTTATGTTATATTATTTTTTTCTTTTTACCTATACACAAGGGGAAGTTGTCATTGTTTGTGACTGTGAAAAGTCACAAAACTCTCCATTTTACTCATCAAGCAGGCAGATCTTGGCATGAAGTGGGTGTGCAGAAAGTGCTAAGGGCCAGTTCACACTGAGCAGGATTGTTGGAATTCCTCTGTGATTTCCGCCACGGAATCCCGCCGTGCTCAGTGTGCTGCTGTAAGTGAATAAGAGGGCGCGCGTGCTCGTCCGCTGCCGCCGCTTTCCGCTTAGAGAACTAACATTCACTTACAGCAGCACACTGAGCACAGCGGGATTCCGCGGCGGAAATCTCTGCCGCGGAATTCCGACGATCTTGCTAAGTGTGAACTGGCCCTACCATGTTAGTTCTTTGAGCGAAGAGGGAGCGGACGAACACGCCCCCTCTTCACTTACAGCAGCATACTGAGCACGGCGGGAATTCCGACGATCGTGCTCAGTGTGAACTGGCCCTAAGGCTGGACAGCACTAAAAGCACCATATTTTGGTCAAAAACGCTCAGTGGGGAAAAATTAATTGCAATACCCACAGGACAATTTTGCTCTGTAGGTATGTTAGTTTATATGTTCATACTGTGGAATACACAAGGAAATTTCAAGCAGAGGAGGGCGGCGGATTGAGTTTGAGAAGTTTATTCAATGGGACAGGTGGAACTTTATACAAATTTACAACACATAGATCACTAATGGCAATTAAACAGTAGCTTGGGGAGGTTTGCTGAAGAAAGTGTTCTGGAGGAGTATACAAAGTGTTCTGTAGGAGTATATAAAGCAGACGCAGAAAGCACTGTAGACACAGCTGTATGCAGAAACCATAGTTGAGCCAGCTCTCTAAGTCACGTCACAGTCTGCAACAGGAATAGGTAATGGCAAGAAGAAACAAGGGCAGACATGAAAATTGGCAAAGGCAGGATGGCAACAAGAATGCAAAGAATCCACGAAAAATTAGAGGACCATGCCAAGTTTTAAAAGCTCACTTTACTTGTGACCTCAGACATAATCTCAGACATAAAATATTTTATCCCGGCCAAGATTTCACAAACATTTATTTATATGAATCTTCATAGTCTGAAATCAAGCAACACTACATGGTGAGGTGCCAGACTCCAGACCATAGTAAAATACAGTGAGAATGATTGTTCAACACATAATCCCAACTGGAATGTCAAAAAATATCATGTGATATCATCCTTTAGAAAAATCCTTCTATACGGATTTACATTTTATATTATTGACTTAAGGACATACTCCTACACTTGTTTATAATCCCAGTGGAACAAATTCTAGTTGTCAGTCTAAAATGAAGAGAAAAAAGAGATAAAACTAAAAAAACAACTTGTGGCACCAACCTTTTTTATCATGTGGTCCAACTTTATTGTAGAACCAACATGATAGTTGCGCAGGGAAGAAAGCAAAGGACGCTATCAGGGCACTCTAGCAGTGATGGCTGTTTTACCTATCAGAACTTCATCCGGCAGCTGTTGCCATTTCCTAGAAATGTCCACTTCAAGAGATTAGCTAATTTACATTACAGAGGAAGCACAGCATTTACGCTGGCTGCCTTTGATCTCTGTGCCACTCTACCGCAGGTGCCTGGAAAAGCTGGGTCCCGTCCTGGTAAACTTCTTCCGGGATCCCAGGACTGGATCCATTTTTTCCAGGCAACAGGGGTGGAGCGTCAGGAAGCAACACAGAGATCAAAGGGAGACAACGTATAAGCCGATTGCTGAGCAAACAAAGCGATTTGCTTCCTTTGTTATGTAAATTTGCTCATCTCTATCCACTTCCTAGGAAACTAGTGAAGATTAAAAAGTGTTTTGAAGGAAACAGGGATATTAACTTGTTCCCACATATGGACCTTACTGTATATCCATTTTAGCTGTAAATTCCTGGAACTTAATGTACTGTAACATCCACGGGAGGACAAAAGCAAGAAGCCATACCAGTGCCATCCACTGCTAGTCTCTGCTGTCAGTGATAGTCGGCCACTTGCCTCAACTGTCAGCACCAGAGCCACACAGAGCTAACATTTAACCCTACAGATGCTGTGGTCAGTGTGACCGTAGCATCTATAGGGCTAGAGAGGGAGAAATTTGCTGCACGACTGTGTCTTTAAAGTAGGGGTAAAGATTTGAATAGGTTTGGCGCTCCCGGCATCATGTATCATTATGACGTTGGAAGCTCCAAACCTATTCAAATCTTACCCCTAGTTCCCGATGCCAGCGTGCAACTTCACGTTTTGTAGAATCCATGATCTTCGGAGCCTGTGCATGTGCCTTTAGTTGTTTTCTTCTCTTCTGCGTCCCTGGGCATCCTCTGTTGCTACTTTTTGGATTTGTGTTTATTTACATAAAGAACTTCCAGGTCGCAGGGGTCAGCAACCTGAAGGTGGGTGTGGTTACATGTGGGTGGGGTTTCAGTGTGACAGGTCTTAAATGAGTCAGAATTCTCTAACAAGTTTACCTCAGCAATAAATAAATAAATAAATAGAATGCTGACTGCCATGAGGTGACATATTACACTGCTCTAACACTGTAGATCTGTACAGTACAATAATAACAATATTGTTCCTTTATTTTATAGCTCCAACCTATTCTGCAGTGCTTGTACAGAGATTGTAGTCACTCATCTTGGTCCCTGTACCCAATGGAACTCACAATGTTTTGGAGTATGAAATAAAATCTATGCAGACATTGGGTTACATACATGTAGCTGTTATCCGAGGACTCAAACACTACAAAGCAACGTGGCTAACCTCTGTGCCCCCACAGTGTAGCTTTCAGCTCCTGGTCTCCTCCATGTCATGCTGCCCTTACTGCTGCAGTTTCTACTGGGCTCAGATACTAGCTCCTCCCACAGGTGTGGGGCTTAACCCCTAGACGACCCTGGACGTAGGGTTACGTCATGGAAGTCTGTCCCCAGACGACCCTGAACGTAACCCTACGTCCTGGGTGTTTTTCCGGCTATGAAGCGCGCTCCGGAGGAGGTGTCATTAACCCCTTAAATGACGCGCTGCCGCGTGTCATTAACCCCTTAAAAGCTGCGATCGCGGCGCGACCGCGGCGTTTAAGTGCAAGTGACAGGGGGAGTCCCCTGTCACTTACCGATTGGGACCCCCGCAGTTTGACTGCGGGGGTCCCGATCGTTGAAACGGACCGCCGGAGGTCTCTTACCTGCCTCTGTGCGGTCCGATCGGCGATCTGCTGCACTGAGCCTGCACAGGCAGGCTCAATGAGCAGATCGCCGATAACACTGATCAATGCTATGCCTATGGCATAGCAATGGTCAGTGTAGACATCCAAGTAGTGAATGTAGAAGTCCCCCAAAGGGACTTCAAATGTGTAAAAAAAAAAAAACGTTCAAAACACTATTACACTACCCCAAAGCCCCTCCCCCAATAAAAGTTGAAATCACCCCCCTTTCCCATAATATAAAACATATAAAAATAAATAAATAGATAAACATATTATATACCGTAGCGTGTGTAATTGTCCGATCTATTAAAATATAACAAGCGTCATTGCGAACGGCGAACGGCGTACACGAAAAGAGGGGAAAAAGTGCGCAGATTACCGATTTTATGTTACATTATATATTTAAAAAAATCATTAAAAAGTGATCAAAACGTCCGATCTTCACAAATATGGTATTAATAAAAACTAGAGATCATGGCGGAAAAAATGACAACCCATACAGCCCCGTAGGTGAAAAAATAAAACCGTTATAAGTGTCACAATAGGCCCATTTTATTAATATTTAATTGCCAAAAAAAAGGATTTCATAAAAAAAAATATATATAACATTAGAGAATCTGTGTAACCTGCATATGGTTGTGTTCGGACTGACCTATAGAATAATTGTATAATGTCGCTGTTACCATATAGTGCATTACGTAGACACAGGAACCCCCCAAACGTTACCATATTGCATTCTTTTTTTACGATTTCACCTATTTATATCTTCATAAATAATATATTTGGAATTCCATCATACATGTTATGGTAAAATGAATGACTCCATTACAAAGTACAACTATTCCTGTAAAAAACAAGCACTTACATGGCGTGTAGATAGAAAACTGAAAGTGCTAGAGCTCTTAGAAGGGGAGGAGGGAAAAACGAAAGCGCAAAGATCAAAATTTGCGCGGTCCACTGGGTCATTTTGGGCCTGGTCCTCAAAGGGTTAATCAGCATGGATGCATGCCCCACCCACCTGATGACTCACTGTTCCCTTACTGGCACAGGAAGTAAAGAAAACACAGGCAGAGTGATCATGTGACTGAGCCTGAGAACACAATAAGCGCTCTAAATAAAAAATTATGTAGAACATACAACCCACAGTCAATGCAATGCTAGTTTGTTGAAAAATCCTGGACAACCTCTTTAAATTCATGCTGCCCTTTCAACATAGGCATAACTATCACACACCACTGCTGGTAGAATAAATATAACGTGTTATGGAGAATTTGATACAACTCTTTTCTAACCCCTTAACGACACGTGCCCGCTAATTAAGTAATCAGATGCAGCTGTCATAGTTGACAGCTGCATCTGATTACCTATGCAGCCTGATCGGTGGTGGTATAGTGGCGGAGATTGCCCCCCCTCCCCCCCCCCCGGGATGTTGTGCCGGAGGAGAGATCTCTGTATCTGCTGCTGGACGGGGTCTGCGCTGTAATGGCGCTGATCCCGGCTCGGCACTCGGTTACTTTCGGCTGCAGCAGCCTGAAGCAATCTAGTGCCTATCTCATTGATCTATGCTGTATTACTATACAGCATAGATCTCAATGAGAGATCAGTGTGCTTATACTAGAAGTCCCCCAGGGGGCTTCTAGTATAAGTATAAAAGAAAAAAAAAAGTGATATTATTAGTAAAAAAAAAAACTAATAAAAGTTTGAATCACCCCCCTTTTCCCATGTTATAAATAAATAAACAAACATGTTTGGTATCGTAAGCGCCAAAATCATTAATTTATCACATTCCTGATTTCGCACGGTAAACGGCGTAGGCGCTAAAAAAATCCCAAAGTGTAAATTTGCACATATTTTGGTCGCATCGAATCCAGAAAATTGTAATAAAAAGCAATCAAAAAGTCGCATATGCGCAGTCAAGGTACCGATAGAAAGAACACATCATGGCGCAAAAAAATGACACCTCACACAGCCCCATAGACCAAAGAATAAAAGCGCTATAAGCATGGGAATGGAGCGATTTTAAGGAACATATATTTGTTGACAATGGTTTGAATTTTTTACAAACCATCTCATAATATAAAAGTTATACATGTTACATATCGTTTTAATCGTAACGACTTGAGGAACATATATCACAAATCAGTTTTACCCCAGGGTGAACGGCGCAAAAACAAACACCCCCCAAATAAACAAAATGTGGGTTTTTTTTCAATTTCACCCCACATTGAATTTTTTTTTTGGTTTTGCAGTGTACTTTATAAAAAAATTCAGCCTGTCATTGCAAAGTACAATTAGTGGCGCCAAAAATAAGGGCTCATGTGGGTTTCTAGGTGAAAAAATGCAAGTGCTATGGCCTTTTAAGCACAAGGAGGGAAAAACAAAACTGCAAAAATGCAAGTTGGCTCTCTCCTTAAGGGGCTAAGTATAAAGGCTACCCTGGCTGTTTGTATTATCAGTTCTCTGTGTCATTCATTTTTACATTATATGTGCGTTGTGACATCTCTATATATTATTCTTGTACTTATGACAGTAGGACAGTAGTATGGAAACAGGTGCAGATTTGGTATGCTGGGTGCAGGTTCGGCCAGATTCACTAAGAACTGTGTGTGAATTCGGCTGGGAACAGGGGCAGGGCCTAATTTAAGACTGGCGTACAAGTGGTGGTAGTATGACCATGAATTCCCATGAGCAGTCAAAATGCGTTGACATATTCGTGAGGTGCTTTCATTCAGCAAAGTGTTTGCATTCCCAGTCCTCGTTGCTTAGCATTCCATATCTGTGTCCACCTGTCATTTGCAGGGAGTCGTCAGGTGTATCAGAAAATTCTAGACAGAATGAGTTATGGTCTCTCCATGGAACATGCTGCTCCTCAGGGACTTTGCAAATCTGCCACCTAAGGCTATAAACACATTTGGCCTCATGGCAGATATGGTCATTAATCACCAGTTTACTCGCTGGGAGGGGTGTTCTGCAGCTCACCAGTCATGTTGTCCTGCATCTGCTCCTGTTTCCATGGGAAATACGTAGAGAAGCACAAACTCTTGTCAAAGACAAGTGCTCCTGCTTCTTTTAAAGTGCACTGCCCTGATAGCCTACTGGGCTTTATGACAGATGTAGCGCACCAACAATCATGGTACAAATTTCTTTCTGCTTTTGCTCTACCAGCTATCCTCTGCATCCACTACAACAGCCATACTCATGCATCGAGGCTCCCTTTATTACTTTCTCAAGGCTCCCTTTCTCAGCATAGTATTCCATCTTTGATTGTTTCTCATGGAGCAAAATTGCACTAACTGCCCCGAAGATACAGGATTTCTACACCAAGACCCTCTTGACTTTTTTTTTTAATAAGACCCTCTTGAATTTTAACAACAGCATGGCAACAGGGGTGGTAATTCCCTTACAACATGTTGTTTACGTACATCCAACCACTAGCTTTTAACAAAGTTGAAGAACATATTATTGCTGTACATAACACCAATATGTATAATAAACAACCCAAAGGCGCACACAAGTATTTAAGCCAACATTGGGGCATTTTCATCATGGCTCCCTATTCCTCCAGCAAAAAAGCCGTAACAGCAACACTGCATAAATCAAAGGGACAGTACCTCTATGAGGACATTGTCCTGGGCACACCTTAAAAGAGTGCTTAGCCCTGTAGTGATTAGGTTGCAGAATTCTAAGGGAGAGGCTTCCATACTTGAATTACATTAGCCTTTCCCAATATACTAAAACTGTCAACAATAAATAATCAATACAACCTTAAAGGGCAACTCCGGCGTTCTTCTTTTTTAGCTTATTTAACAAACATTACAAAGTTATATAACTTTGTAATGTGTCTAAATAAGCGCTCTGGCTCCGATCGTCCCCTTTCCGACAAACCGACCCCCTGTTTGATACCATACCATCTAAAATGAGTTTCATGCTATGTGTTTTTTTATACATGCATAGTAATTCATTTAGACTCTCATACACCAGCCAGTCTTTAATTATGTTAATTATGTTACATTGTCAATTTTAGCAAAATGTTACTATGCTGTTTGCTATTCCAGAAAGGTTTGAAGTGACAGCTCTTCTTTAGTGTGTCAGAGTTTTGCTCATATGGCTTCCTGCAGATGGCAGCAGTAAGGTATAGGAGTCATGTAGTCTGCCATCTGTCTAGCCAGTTTGGCCAGACTGTTCTTTTGTGTTCTGTGTATTACAACTTTCATAACTCCAGCAATGTGCACCTGCGTTAAATGATGTGATGGCTGACATGTCGAATTATTATTTCTCAAGAATTTCCTATCAGACATTTCAGAAATTTCCTATGAGATCAAGTGTATTGTTAATTGTACTTGTTTGTGGGATTCTGTCTGTGAGTATTGGTAGTTGAAGGAAGTGTAAGTGGTCAATGTAATGGTTTAAGTTGAAATCCAGCTTGTCTGATAAAATCTCATGTTTATGACCAGTTTAAAACTAACAACCATTGCATGTTAAAGTTGTTATCTAGTTATAGAAGGATTCCATAGCAACTTGGCTAGGACCCTGTGACATGGCCAAAGATCTCAGTGTTGTGCTGCCTAATTCACAGCTACCACGACAGTCACCAGACATCCATCCTGGACGGCAACAAGTGCAGTGTGACACACCTAGCTTTGGCCATATGACATGTTTTGAGGGCACAGATGGTCTGTAGTTATAACTTAAACTGTTTATATCTCATTCTCAGACTCCAACAGGTTTTAAGCAAGAAAACAAAGAATTGACGCCTTGTTCTTTGCAAAAAGATGGCCACTAATAGACACCCAAGTGAAATGAATGGAATTTATGGATTAATTGCTAACCGATATGCTTGCTTCTCCTGCTACAATTGGCTACTGCTACGGAAAAGAGAAATCCCAAGTTTACCAAATTTATTATATGGCTTTTTTTAAGGGTTGTATTATGTGGCCGATAGCCTAAGGCTGCCAGTATGGGAGCTTATCTTATAGAGCGTCTTTCTCTTCTATATAATAAGGAGCATTCCTGATGAGAAAGCTTCTTCTCTATGACTCTGATTTATCAGGCCAGTGCTGTTCCCTACCCTTGTTCCCTCTTATGCCTTGCACTTTGTCTTGCCCTCTCGATCTATATGGAGTGCGCTCAGGAAAATATCTATTCTTGCCACATTTCAGATTCATTAAAGAAATCCATGCAGCTGTGAAACTATTTGTAATGTTATCCTGACATTTGTCAAAGATGAAAATGTCATGTAAGTCAAACAAGTTGGAGAATATGCCTAGATATCATTACTTTAATACTAATTTAGAGCTTTTCTTAACATGCTCCTTTTCACTGAAACCAGTATCTATCTTTATTACCATTCAAAGATAGTCTTCTACAGTATATGTCTAGATAAATTGGTTAAATACAGTTCAAAAACCTGAATTTAATAGCGCTACAGTCGTTGTCCCATATTGTCCTATTCTGTTGTCTTATGTCAAGGAATGTTTTCCTTGCAACGACAACATGTATCCTTAGTAAATTGCGGTTGCCTAAACTTCCAAAGTACATTTTTTCCCTAATGTGTCCTTTTCACAAAATAAATGAAACTGTTCTTTTCTTTTAGCAATAAACTGTATAAGTTTGATGCTGTTGACTTACGGGGCTATGGCATTAGATGGGTTAAGGCAAGAACTGGTTAGAAGCCTATTCTGTAGTTAGTTGGTGGCCTCCCCCCCAGCGACATATAGCCCGCCTGATGAGTACTCATTTGTCCT
This sequence comes from Dendropsophus ebraccatus, assembly GCF_027789765.1. Taxonomy (NCBI): domain Eukaryota; kingdom Metazoa; phylum Chordata; class Amphibia; order Anura; family Hylidae; genus Dendropsophus; species Dendropsophus ebraccatus. The sequence continues at coordinate 51,326,674 of NC_091458.1, forward strand.
TCACTTACCTAAACCTAAAAGGCTATGAAAGGTGCAGTATGATGTTTTTGATGTTTTGTGTACAAGAAATAGCTGTTGGTAGCATAAATGCTAAAGCTGAACTGTGTTCTTGTTCAGGGTGCTTGGATATTGTTAGGTGCATCATATCCCCTTCTCATGCAATGCAGGCACCATCAGCAAAGCACTGCTGTGGCCTATGGGTGCCTATAGACCAGCAGAATGCAGGCTATTGTATTATGCTATTGACATCTATAGGTCAGTGAAGCTTAAAGTTTACCCATCATTAAAACAAACTTCTGCACTCTTCCCCTTCTTCTCTGCTGTAACTGCTAATACAAGCATTCCATGGTAATAATGGGAGCCTATGGAACTTCTGGTTGACGGAATTGCCAGAAATTCCAAGCCCCCATTATAATTCTGTTGACTTTTAGTCTAGCAGTTATAGCGGGATGAAGAGGCAGAGAGCAAGCTGCTGAGCGATCCTGTCCTTTCATTCTAATGATCATCGGGGGTCTCACCACCTGAACCCCCACTAATACAAACTTCTGACATGTTGCTATAACATGTCAGAAATTAGTTTTTAAACAATACTTACAGTACACTTTCTGGTAGACAATCTTAGCCTAGTGATAGGACCCTATTCCACGGGACGATTGCATAATCGTTAACGATAAACGATCCAAACGACCGCTATTGCGAAAGACCTGAAATAGTTCACCCATTTAGTTCACACATGGAACTATAATCGTTACTTATGATCATTCTTGCGGTCGTCTTGTCGTTGCTATTGCATTATCACTACTGCGAACGATCGAACGACATCCTATTTAATGCAAATGATTTGCGAACGAGCAACGATAAAAATAGGTCCAGGTCCTATTAAACGATCAACGATTTCTCGTTTGGTCGTCAGTCGTTAACTGCTATTCAAACGAACGATTATCGTTTAGATTCGAACGATTTAACGAAAATCTGAACGATAATCGTCCGTGGAATAGGGCCCATAGATTCTAATAGGACAGGGAGGATGACTGTACCTTTATTATTGCTGTGTGCAGCAGTGTTATGGGTAAAAATGTATTGAAATGTAAATGAGATCTTTTGTTGATCTGTGGTTGCTGCTTTACCCCTCAATGTTCTGATCTGCCCTCCGACTCCTGCAAAATGCCTACTAATGAATATTCTTCAAGCCCTCTGGCCGATAGGACCGTCCAACTTGCTGATAGATTCTCTTTAATATGAATTTTGTTACATTTTTGCAGGCATACGATTAGAGCAAGTTGTGCAAGATTGTAAAAAGACTGATAATAACATTCAATCTGTAAAAAAAAAACTACCCCTAATCTAATATAATATTTAACATGGCTTTAACTGGAGCTTTTTTCATTTTTATTTTTTAATTAAATTAACAATTTTCCTGCCTGGTTATAACAATGGTGCTTGTTACATTCTGTGAAAACAAGTTAAATGTCCTTGAACTTCAGAAATTCTAGCATGTACCTATCCCTTCACCGCTTTGTACTCAAATGGATACTTTGCAGGATCAATATGTGTTGAAATGTGACTTTTCAGGGAATGTTGTGGTCTATGTGTTCAGTTCAGAACAGTCTGTCTGGATGATAAACAAGTATACATGTTGTCTTTTCAAATAGTTTTCTTTCCACATTGCAAAAGGGGTCTGTGTGATTGTACAGGGCGCAATGGCTGTCACACAGAAGCATATAACTTCTTATCACCAACCCTTATGACAGCTGTCACTGGTGACTTTGTTGAATCCTTTTCAGAACAATAACTGATGTAGAAGTTGCAATTTTGTCCAGTCACCAAATGTTATAACAAAGTGAAAAGAACACAAAAACTGACTATATATTCAAGGGGTTAAAAAAACAAACATTAAAACTATACAGAACTGACAGAAATAGCTGAGCACTCAAAATCTAACATGATTCAAGACACCCACACCACCGCTATAGTTGCATAGTTATGGTCCAAGGGTCTTCTAGCAGACTACTCTGGCAGCCTGCCTCTATATTCAGATCCTGGGCATTACTTCTCATTACACCCCTAGAAAACCCACATGTTGAATGACTCACTATACGCTCTATTGTGTGATCAGTGAATAATTCTATATCCAGGTTTCATTATATATATAGGTATATTTATCCACTCCATATAGATCATGTTACCTCAGCTCTGCATGTGCCCCTGAGAACGCAACTTATGGAATTTAAATTTTTTTAAAATAAGAATGCAGATTTCTGCTGAATGCTGCAAAATCCACTGCGGTGCTTTGTACTGTTATGGCTTGTCTACTTAACCCATCATCTGTCAGGCTTTAACAAGCTGATACATTACCTGCCGACACTTGCGACTGCTCGCTTGCTCCCAGGTCACTGGCGTCCCGCTCAGCCAATCAGTGCAGTGACCTGCCGCAGCCACTGATTGGCTGATGGGGATGTCAGTGACCTGGGAGCCAGAGATACAGACGTGAACATGGTTATACATGGTAATGTAATAACCCAGCAGCTGGTGGGTTAACTTTGAAGTGGCTACATTCTTAAAAATCCTCTTTGAGAATGTAGAACCATAGGCAATGACAGTGCAGAGTATGGCCACCACGTTCACACTTTGTATTACAGTGGCCGTTCTGTAACACGGCGGTGTCACAGAACGACAGCTGTCTGTGAAGTTCACCCCAGCTGGTACTGCAGTATCGGCCGGATTAACATCACTTCTTTTGAATTTCAAATACGGGCACATTCGGGTGTGCCCACAATCCAATTAACCATAGGAGTCAATGTAAATTACGTCTGGAGCCGCACTTTACGTTGTCTGCAAAGTCAATTTCGTGCGGCTGCTATTCAGTGAATAGTGGCTGCACAAAACTGACATGCCAGTTTTCAGTGCGGCCGCATGGAATCCCAGCTGGAGTGTATACAGAGTGTATACACTCTGTCCAGGATTCCATAGAATACAATTTCATTTGACACATTCAATAAATAGTGACCGGTGTTGCAAACTGCAACAACGGCCGTTATTTATTGAAAAAATACATTGTGTGAACTTGGCATATCGCAGTGGATTTCGCTGCTGAACTCGCAATGTGAAATCTGCTGCAAACTTGGTTCTTATGAACGTATCCAAAAAAGTTGAAGCTCAGAAGTCAGTAATGTTACATTCAGTTTTCAACTATCTGTATTTTTGAAGGACATTGTATTGAATTTAGTAATTTTGTGTTCTGTATTGTTTTACATTTAAAGTGTCCCTGTCACTTTTGACATGTCAAAGTGGTTGGATTTTGTGCTGAGCTGAATGTTAGCAAAAGGTTCTACAGGTTCAGCTTGCTCTTCTCTAGAAAGGACTGTGCAGATAAAAATGTGTGCCTGGAATCCTGACAAGAAGCCTCATCCAGCCATGGGCTTTTTTTAAACCCCTGTTTAACAGCTTAAAGGTCCGCTTTAAAGCATTACTGTAACACTTTCTGTGAGGAATAGGGACAGCCTTGTCTTTATTTATTTAATATGTAAAGTGATATAATGTGTGTTGTGATGCTATATGTATGTTTACAGTGCATGCTTATATATATCAGTATAATATTTTATGTAGGCCTCTGTACTTTTAGCTTGGCCTCTGTACTTCTCATGGATTACTAATATTCAATTATAATTAGCATGGAGTCAGCCTCCTCTTTGCCTTGTAAAATGGAACCAAATGCTCTCTCCAAGGGGCAAATTGCATTGAGCTGCTAAAAAAAGTTTTGACACTTTCTGGACACCTTAGACAGGCTGCTGACTCCGTTGCCAGCAGGGGGGAATCTAGACAAGAATATGGAATCTTCCATACCTTGCTTCAGGTAAATCATATAGCTACAGAACCAGATACAGAGCTTTGGGTATGTCGGGAACATCACATGGAGTCCAAACATGGTCTATCTACATGTCCTCGTTATATCACATAAGCGGGATCTCACATTTTGCATTTCCATGGCATATTATGTCTGATGTGCCAGGAATCAGAACGGTGAGATATAAATTATCAAGATGTTTTCGGGCCCATATCTTTCCCGGGGCACCTAGAGAACTATCTTTTTGATATTTTCAGGCATGTTCTCTTATTGGTTCAGGGGGAGGCTGTATGGGTTTGTCTGCTGCAAGTGGAAGATGTTAGGAATTTCCAGTCTCCCCAATAACATCACAGACAGGGTGATGGCAGGAAAAAATTGGGTTTGTGTGTCTGGCTGCGGCCGGTAGGTTACATGTATGACAGCAAACGGTGGTCTAATAAGGTCAAAGGTCACTGTACTTTATTAAAAAAAAAAGAAAAAAAAAAGGAGTGACCACATACGGGTGGTCACTCTCCATAGGATTGAACTAGTGATACAAAAAAAGGCTAAGCAGTTTTGCCCCCTATTATTATTATTAGAAGATGAACCCATCTACTGACTGTTCTGTACTCAACTTCAGATATACACAGATTCCAATCTATGGGTTTTCATGTTATTTACTTGCTTTTCTCTCGGTACAACATTATTGGCTTCATAGAGTCCTAAGGAATATAGACGTAACTTTTTAGTTTCATGGAGAAATACTATGAATGTTACAAGTCTATTATTGTGTCCTGCAGAAGGGCATTAGTATCTTGAAGTACTTGCTTAACAATACTTCTTTGCTCCAAAACTGGTTGAACGTGACTTTTGTAGTCCAGGTAATTATTATAATGGATGTTTTTTTTGGAAGCATTACTTGCTGTAAGTTTAAGTGTACATATACGTAGATAATATGAATTCATTCTCTATTTATCGTATCTGTGAACTTACTCGGGATGATGTTTAGAAGAAAAGAACAACTAGCTTAAATGTCAGTGACGTGGGCTTTGTTGCAATGTAATGCTAGGCTTTCGGGCATCTTGTCATGGATTGCATCCAAGTACTCTGGGTTGTAAAAGGTTAGTGAAATCTTCCAACCATACAAAACTAAATTAGTATTTCTAGGCCTTGCTTTGTTTTAAATATAGTCATACCTGAGAAGACCAACAGATCTAGAGAACCTAATGACTACCCCAAGTAGTATCCATATGGATGACTTCATGTTGTCATGTGCCTTGGTACCAGAGGTGCGGATAAAAGGGGTATTCTGAATTTCAGATCAAAAACTTGAAAGAAGCCTTCAGGATTATGACACACAGCAATAGTGTAGCATTATTCCTACATTCTAAATATGTATTAAAGGGAAAAAATCAGCACAATTATGCTGATATGGTTTCCAGCTGCACAGTATGGATCTACTGTGCAGCTCCTCGAGGCTACCAGCCATATCCGCAGTGGTAGCTTTACATAGGGCCATATCCGCAGTGGTAGCTTTACATAGGAGTAAAAGTAGTTTTATTCCGGCGTGCGAAGCCAGAAGAGGGGTGGAAATTAGTCATCTGGGTGGGGAGATACCTGTGTCTAGTCACGCTCTCTGCCTGTCAGTGAGACCTCCTCGCCACGTCACCTTTAAAAACAGTTATACTCATTGGTGATCAGTGACCCTTTAACTCTCAGCTCCCCACTTCCCCACCTCCGGCACTGTACCTTTTAAAACCAGTTCTAAGCATTAGTGATCAGTGGTGCTGCATTCCACCCTATGGTGATGCTGCCGGGGCTGGGGGGCAATCCAGTTGCATCACAAGCACCATCTTCTGTCTCAGTGCAGGCGTGGTGAGAGGCGGTCAAGAGAAAGTGACTTCACTCCCCCCCCCCCCGTGCCTGGGCCGGAAGATGGCACTTGTGGTTCATCTGGATTGACTCAGCCCGGCAACATCACAAGAGGTAGATCGCAGTGCTACGCGCTGGCACGTGGGTGTGTAGGTGTGTCTGTGGGAAGGTTACAGCTTTGGATTTGGTAAGAATCTTCTCTTTATAAGATGTACTAACTTTTTCCTCCCAGGGAGAAAAATGCATTTCATATATGGTAAATGGTTAAACAGCTGGCATGGACCCTCGCGAACCCTCTCTGTACCCCCTTAGCAATGCCATGAGGAGTATACCCTTTAACGTTAAGGCAATAAAGACCCATAACAATACCTGACCTGTTTACTAACTCTTGTAACCAAGTATAAAGGATGCGTTTGCCTGAGAAATGCATTAGGATTAGTCCTAGGAAGTTGTGATATTATGAATCTTAAGGATTTTATGGATCAAGAATAAATTGAAAAGATTTTGTGCACTTTATCGTTGACCAGCCTGATATTTTTGCTCATGTTGTCTACATGGGGGCCCACAGCCGAACAAGTGCACACAGGTGTCAAGCTGGCTACACACCTTTTTTGTCTGTATAAAAGCATTAACCCTTTGAAGACCTGCAATTTTTCATTTTCGGTCGTTATAACATTTCAAGAGGCATAACCTTCTTATTTTTACGCCAAACTTTTTGATAAGTTGTGTTTTTCAATGATACAAGTTATTTATTCACTAGCTTTTGTTAAAGTTTTTCTTCAAGGTAAGGCTTCTTAACAAATGATGGGTATCCTTAAAAAAATGATGGGCAACTCTATTCCTATACTATGCACACAATATGCCGGACGCTGTATACTGTATGTGAAGTAAATCAGTGGACGGCCTGAAATTTTTTTTTTGCTTCTCTTTTAAAAAGCAAATAGATTAATCTGCTTCATTAGTAGATAAATGCATGTATCTGATTTTCCTCCTCGTGTAACAAATAGAGGGAAAACATAATTAAAAATTAAGAATCTGATGCTATTTTCAGATTGTGAAACCAAGAGGGAAGTGCAGCTATTTACTGAAAAATGAAAACATTACCATATGGAGATAACAGAGGCCGTTAATTATATTTTCTAGCTCCAGAACTAGAAGTGGAGTAAATTTACTGTCGATTAACAGAAGTGCTGGATCAAACCATTAATTCCAATCTCTGTGCACATAATTAAGCTGTCCGCATAAAGGGACATTCAGAAGAGGCAGAGGCTCATTATTATAAAGAGGAAGGACCAAGCGTCTATGGTGTATAAAAAAGTTTACCATTTTAGGCTGTTGGAAAAGAGTCCATTTTCCTGTAACTGCAGGAGGTGGGAATCCATCTAAATGTTATATGGAAAATTTATCCACAGGGGAATTCTTTAATATACATGTAGAAATTACCCTGTCATCATTAGCATTAATTCCATATGATTACTGATGATAGGAAAACGCGGTTATGAAGTTTCTCTAAGTTGTCTGGAAATTACATCATTAACCCTTTAAGGACGGGGCCCATTTTCGTTTTTACGTTTTCGGTTTTTCCTCCTTGTGTTTAAAAGGTCATAGCACTTGCATTTTTCCACCTAGAGACCCACATGACCCCTTATTTCTTGCGTCACTAATTGTACTTTGCAATTACAGGCTGAATTTTTGCATAAAGTACACTGCGAAACCAGAAAAAAATTCAAAGTGTGGTGAAATTGAAAAAAAAAACGCATTTCTTTTATTTGGGGGAAATGTGTTTTTACGCCATTCGCCCTGGGGTAAAACTGACTTGTTATGCATGTTCCTCAAGTCGTTACGATTAAAACGATATATAACATGTATAACTTATATTGTATCTGATGGCCTGTAAAAAATTCAAACCGTTGTTAACCAATATACATTCCTTAAAATCGCTCCATTCCCAGGCTTATAGCGCTTTTATCCTTTGGTCTATGGGGCTGTGCGAGGTGTCATTTTTTGCGCCATGATGTGATCTTTCTATCGGTACCTTGATTGCGCATATACGACTTTTTGATCGCTTTTTATTACATTTTTTCTGGATTTGATGCGACCAAAAATGCGCAATTTTGCACTTTGGGATTTTTTTGCGCTGACGCCGTTTACCGTACGAGATCAGGAATGTGATTAATTAATAGTTCGGGCGATTACGCACGCGGCGATACCAAACATGTTTATTTATTTATTTATTTGTTTACTTTTATTTAAAACCTGGGAAAAGGGGGGTGATTCAGACTTTTATTAGGGGAGGGGGATTTTTACTATTAACAACACGTTGTTTTTTTTTTTTACACATATACTAGAAGCCCCCCTGGGGGACTTCTAGTATATACACTTGGATCTCTCATTGAGATCTCTGCAGCATAGATATGCTGCAGAGATCCATGAGATCGGCACTCGTTTGCTTTCGGCTGCTGCAGCCGGAAACAAACGAGTGCCGAGCCGAGGACGGCGCCATCTTGGACGCGTCCCCGGCCGGCATCAGTAACGGAGATCGCTCCTCCGGGACAAGGTCCCGGAGGAGCGATCTCCCCCACTAGACACCAGGGAAACGTTGCCTCCGGTAATCGGAGGCAGCTGTCAACTTTGACAGCTGCCTCCGATTAGCTAATTAGCGGGCACGGCGATCGGACCGTGCCCGCTAATAGCGGCGGTCCCGGGCTACACGCGGCACCCGGGATCGCGGCACTTCAAAGCGGGGCCGCCGTGCGGCCCCGCTTTGAAGTGCTAATGAGGACATAGGACGTACCGGTACGTCCTATGTCCTTAAGAGGTTAATGGTGTTAAACCCTTAAAGTGACTGTACCACCAGGCCCAGGCTAAAGCACTGGAGGCGGGCCGACCCACCCCCAGTGGGAAGAAACCCCAGCCCCTCCATGATGTGACTCCATTAGAATCAATGCAACCCTATCATAGAGGGTCTAGGGTTTCCTCCCACTAAGGGTGGGTCGGCCCGCCTCCAGTGCTTCTGCCTGGGCCTGGTGGTACCGTCACTTTAAGACAAGTATTGATTTAAGGCTATGTTCACACATAGTATTTTTGCTCAGTATTTTGCAAACAAAACCTGGATTGAAAACACAGAAAGGCTATGGTCACTGACTGTTGAAATTGATTGGATGGCCGCCATTTAATGTCAAATAAGTGGCATTATTTTAAAACAACTTAGCTACAAGTTACATCTTTAGGGCCCTATTACACGGGACGATCATCGTGCAAAAAATCGTTATATTGTTCGAATTTAGGCGATAATTGGTCTGTGTAATTGCAGCCAACGATCAAGAAATCGTTCATATGTCATTGTTCGTTGATATAGATCTGAACCTAAAATTATCGTTCGCTGTAATCCCAAATTCGTTCGCTAAAGTTCCGCATATGTTCACTAATCGCTCAGTGTAATTGTTCATTGTTTTGCTGGGAGCAGGAGGAATAAACGATCATAGTAACGATCGCAATAACAATCGCAGTAACGATTGTAACTGACAACCATCGTTCTGTGTAATATGGTTAACGATTTCAGGTTAACGATAAACAATCTCGTTTGCGATTGTTTATCGTTAGTCGTTAATCATTAAAAATCATCCCGTGTAAAAGGGCCCTGCCCTTTAAGACACGTTTTGCACAGTTACTAAAAACGTTCACCCTGCAGTTTTTCAAACTAGCTTCAGCTCCCCACCCCCATATGTTTATTATTCAAATCAATTTGCTCAATCCAGGTTGTTGAGGTGTAAAAATTACACAAATAATTGCTACCATCAAGTAATTGAATGAAAGTCTTTCTGGGAATTTAGCTGTTCTTTTTACTAAGAATCTATCTTTCTATTAGCTGATGAATCATTTAATTGTTACCTAACTCACTTCATTGAATCATATGAATAATAGAACATATATATATATATATATATATATATATATATTTACTATTCTCTTTATTTTTCTGAATGTAACATATTGTCACGGCCGCGGCGGCGTCCCGTGTTCCGGGCCGCCGCCGCGACCTCCTCCTGCCCCATGCAGCCGCCGGGGTCCTTGTGCAGGGACCCGGCGCTGCTGCTAGTTCGGCCCCTGGGGGCGCCTCACCTCTCCTCCGCTCCTGTCTCCGTCTGTGCCGGCCGGCGCACGCTTCCCCGCCTCCTAGGGCGCGCGCGCGCCGGCTGTCTCAGATTTAAAGGGCCAGTCCGCCCTTAATTGGTTAGTTGCACCTATCACTCCCTATAAGTTCCAGCCCTGCCCCACTACAGGTGTTGGAGCCTCTACATGCTTCCCATAGCGTTTGGCCCAGCCCCCTGTTGTTCCTGTTTCCTATCCGCTACCTGGTCCCAAGTCCTTGTTCCTGATACCTATCCGCTACCTGGTCCCTAGTCCTTGTTCCTGGTTCCTGCTCCCCTGTCACTCCATTGCTCCTGTGTTCAGCCTGTCACCTGCGGTTACGTCTACAGACCTCTGCCTGCACTATCTCCTGCCTACTGCTCCTGCCACGCCTTGCCTGCCGTCACTAGCAACCAAGCCAGGGGTAGCAACCTGGGGTAGTCGCCTGCCGCAGCAAGTCCGTCCCGCCTTGCGGCGGGCTCTGGTAAAAACCAGCGGCCCCTTAGACTCCGCTCCCTGGTGAGGTTAGTGCCATCGCTGGTGACGGTCCAGTGGATCCACTACTCCAGGCGTTACAGTAGGCTCCAACCATGGATCCCGGCGAGGTGCCTGATATCCGCGACATAGCCCGAGTGGTCGCCCAACAGGCTCAACAAATCCAGCAACAGTCGCAGCAGATCCAGCAACTCACTGCCGCCTTACAGCAGCATACTACAGCCCAGCGCACACCACCTCCTGCAGCTTTTTCTACACTTCGACTGGCTCTCCCAAGCAAATACTCTGGTGACTCCAAGTTGTGCAGAGGATTCCTGACTCAGTGCACCATGCATATTGAACTTGTAAGTGGTCAGTTTCCCACCGAGCGCTCTTAAGTGGCTTTCATCATCAGCCTATTGGAGGGTAGAGCTCTGGCCTGGGCCACGCCGCTGTGGGACCGAGATGATCCTGTTGCTGCCAATCTCCGAACCTTCCTAGTCGAGTTTCGCTCCACCTTTGAGGAACCTGCCCGTGCCTCTTCAGCTGAAACTGCTCTCCTCAACCTCTCTCAAGGGAGCTCCTCTGTTGGTGACTACGCCATCCAGTTCCGCACCCTGGCGGCAGAATTAGACTGGAATGAGGCCGCTCTAATAGCCACCTTCAAGAGGGGCCTGTCCAGTCGGGTGAGAGACGTGCTTTCCGCACGAGACCTACCTACCTCCCTGAACGAACTCATCCTACTGGCCACCAGGGTCGATACTCGTTTTTCTGAGAGAGAGGAGGAGGTCTGGCATGAACGGCGACTAGGCCTGTCCCGTCGCCATCACCAGCTGGCGCCGGTCTTCCAGAATCCTGACGTTCCGGAGTCCCAGTCGACTCCTGAGATTCCTATGCAGGTGGAACGGGCTCACCTGACGCCTGATGAAAGAATTCGTCGTCTGGAGCTGAATCTCTGCCTCTACTGCGGTGGTTCGGATCACTTTCGGCTGAGATGTCCCCAATGTCCCCAAGCGTCTGGGAAACGCCAGCACCTAGGTCCGGTGGGAGAGGTCCCCCTGAGTGTGAATGCCACCTCTCCAAAGTTGTCTGTGCCAGTCTCCATCCAGACACCCTCAGGACAAACTCACCAGACTACTGCCTTTCTCGATTCTGGGTCAGCAGGCAATTTTATTGCAGCTACATTGGTCCAGAGATGGCGGCTACCCGTGACCCCACTAGCCAGACTATCTCCTCGGTCACGGGCGAGATTCTTACCGACCATGTGCACTACCAGACCACACCTCTAGTCCTCCAGGTGGGCACTTCACATCTGGAAAAGATCTCCTTCTACGTCCTGCCCCATTCTTCTTCCACCATCCTCCTGGGACTCCTTTGGCTGCAATTACATGCCCCTAAGCTGGACTGGAGAACCGGGAAGATTCTCAGTTGGGGTCAGGACTGTTCCAACAAGTGTCTGAGGTCACCTCAGCCCAAGTGCTCTATGTTGTCACCCGAGCCTGCCAAGCCTTTGTCCGGCCTACCGGCGGAATACCAAGACTCGCCTGAAGCCTCCATCTGCAGGCAAGAAAGAGGGGGAGGCCAAAGGGGGGGGTACTGTCACGGCCGTGGCGGCGTCCCGTGTTCCGGGCCGCCGCCGCGACCTCCTCCTGCCCCATGCAGCCGCCGGGGTCCTTGTGCAGGGACCCGGCGCTGCTGCTAGTTCGGCCCCTGGGGGCGCCTCACCTCTCCTCCGCTCCTGTCTCCGTCTGTGCCGGCCGGCGCGCGCGACCCCGCCTCCTAGGGCACGCGCGCGCCGGCTGTCTCAGATTTAAAGGGCCAGTCCGCCCTTAATTGGTTAGTTGCACCTATCACTCCCTATAAGTTCCAGCCCTGCCCCACTACAGGTGTTGGAGCCTCTACATGCTTCCCATAGCGTTTGGCCCAGCCCCCTGTTGTTCCTGTTTCCTATCCGCTACCTGGTCCCTAGTCCTTGTTTCTGGTTCCTGCTCCCCTGTCCCTCCATTGCTCCTGTGTTCAGCCTGTCACCTGCGGTTACGTCTACAGACCTCTGCCTGCACTCCTACAGATCTCCTGCCTACTGCTCCTGCCACGCCTCGCCTGCCGTCACTAGCAACCAAGCCAGGGGTAGCGACCTGGGGGTCGCCTGCCGCAGCAAGTCCATCCCGCCTTGCGGCGGGCTCTGGTGAAAACCAGCGGCCCCTTAGACTCCGCTCCCTGGTGAGGTTAGTGCCATCGCTGGTGACGGTCCAGTGGATCCACTACTCCAGGCGTTACACATATTAAAAGAAATAGAAAAGTTTGTAGTTAATAACGAACAATTCCTTTGATATTAAACTTTTAAATGATTTTGACAATTCGCTATAATGATAATTAGTTATTATATTAGGTTCTTACTTATATCTTAATAACCTAAATAATCAACTTCCATATTGCCTTACCTGGAAAGTTTTCTGTATGTACATGTACAATTGAGCCGATAATCCCATGAGATCAAGAATAAAGATGAAAGATGAAATCTTTGTCCGAAAGAGTAGGCTGGTCCAAAGTAAATTTCAGCAACACACAAACAGCAAATCACATAATTAAAAATTTTCAGACTAAAGACCCTACTACACGAAACGATTATCAGTTGTAATCATCTGATGTCGGCCGCTAGAGCCGGTAATCGTCTTGTGTGATAGAAGACAACGATCAGCTTACATGAACGATGTCGGCTGATCGTTGTCTGTCGTTTGTCTTTCAACATGTTGCTGCCATCGCTCCGTGGAATAGGAGTGGCGGCAGCTACCTTCTATCGGCTGCCCAGACAATCTAGCGATCACCCAGGCAACCCCCCCACAGCTCCCTGCGGCCCCCCTTCACTTACCAGCTTGCTGCTGACACATGTAATAGCAGTGGCAGCAAGTGGTAAACGTGGAGCAAACGAGCACTGACTTTGCTCGTTTTCTCCTCTCCGTCGACCCGTGTAATAGGAGTTTAAGGCTATGTTCACACAACGTAATTTTTCAGTAAAGAACAGAAGCTGATTGGGCGGCATTGCATTTAAGTCAATGCAATGCTGCCCGCTGTTTTCACACAGCGTTATGTTAACACCCGTTCATGTCAAGTGTGAACATAGCCTAAAAAGAAAAAAAAAACATTTAAAATGATTTCCCAAGATGTTGGTAAATGTGTCTGTTCTGGTTGGCTACAATCAGGCTCAGACTGGCCCACAGGGGAGTATGGGAATCCCCTGGTGGGCCCTACCCTTTGGTGGGCCTCCCTGTCTAGCAGCTCGAGGATGACATATAATCCCCCAACACTGCTGCACATGCCTTTCACCTATTGGCGCTATACAAATAAATATTATTGTTATTATTATTATTACTTACTGCCTCTATCTAGTAACCCGGGGTTTCATCATATTATATAGAGTAAGGGAGTGTCTGGAGTGACAAGCAGCAGCATGCAGTGTGCAGATTTAGCGCAGCCCCTCTCCTCTCTACTGGGACCCTCTGCCACCTTCACCTCTCAGGCTGCCTCTATCTGCTCCATGTGCTGCTGCTGGCAGTCGGGACTCAGGAGGAGAGGAGGGAGAGGGACTGCAGCCTGCCCCTGTTCCCTGTGCTTTCCTGTACCAGTGGTACATATGTGTGTGTGGACATGAAGCATGCATATTGTGAGAGTCTGTGTGTATGGTGCATGTGTGTATTATCTATGCGTATATGTAATGAGCATTTGATTAGATGTGTAGATGTGCGTATTCTTTGTGTGTGTATTATGAATGCATATAGGTAATTTCCTTGAATCTGTTTATGGTGTAAATAACTGAAAATAGAGGTCACCGGCACTACTCTTTATTAGTGGCTTGTATGTATTATGCCGCCATACATAGAGGGCTATGATGAGATTGCCTATGGGGTGCTCCTTTACATAGATATATGAATAATCCAAGTGTACAAGAAAGAAAGATGAGGGCACTCACCCAAAATTCTTCTTTATTCAAAAGATGTGCAGTTTAAAAGTCCGTGCAGACATCTCTCATGCGGGCAGACGCCAAACCACCTTCACACTTGTTTATGGTGTATGTACTATGTATAGATATAGGTAACGTGCATTTCTTTATATCTGTGTATGTATTGTGCATATTTGTATATAATATAAAACATACAATTAAATTAGATTCAGCAGTCTCCTTCATGTTAACAAATCTGCTGTATATAACCGTATACCAGTGGATTCTAAATGCTGGGAATTGTAGTGTATAGAAATGTCTGTGAACCACAAGTGTTCCTCCAAAAAAGTTGGGGATAAGAAAAAAGGGCTGACTGGAAAGCATTATGGGGAAGCTTTATGTCATGTGTTTTCTGTCATCATCATCATAAGCTTTGCAGCAATGGAGCAGATTTATCAATCTGCCAGAGACAAAACACAGTCTGATTTGCCTATAGCAACCAATCACAGCTCACCTTTCATATCTTAACAAGCTCTTATAAAATTAAAGCTAAGCTTTGATTGGTTGCTATGGGCAAGTTAGACGGTTTTAGTTGCGCATGACAACCAAGTTTAGATTTTATTTATTTTATTTGAGAAACGAAAGCTGAGCTGTGATTGGTTGCTATGGGCCACATCAAACCATATTATTTAGTGTTCTCAGTGAGGCCTAACCATAAGCTGTTTGCTTGGTCACAAGTGTGTTTAGTAACATCTGCAGTAAGGTACATCGCTAGTCATTAATGGGTTAATGCTTCAGATGTATTTGCCTGCAGTAACCATGGCAACTGTGCACTGTGATGACAAGCGCTTAATTCATAAAGAAGGTTCCATAAAGCAATGCACCGCCCCCTGATCAGTGCCCTCTTGGATGCGCCAGAGGACCTTGAGCTTGACTACTTTTCTGCCCCCTACCCTTGATGTAATTTGGAGGTTCTAGCAGGGTGGTCTGCTTTAGACTACCCCTTCAGCGAGTCTCCACCTTCTTGACAAGTGGACCTGAATCTGTGAGGGAGAAGAGATACATCGGCCTAGCCATCAATTAGGTGACAGATATTGCAGTCAGATCTCACTCACATCCAGTTTATTATATTTATAGTATGGTATTACCCTCTAAGTCCAGGGGAGGGGCAACTCTCCAGCCATGGCTCCCTCGAGGTTTCCCCCACAAGGGTTTTACCTCGCCTGAGTGCTGGAGGGTAAATCTTCGTGAGTCGGGGGTCTGCAATTTTTCAGCGTCATGTAATTTTAAATAAAATTGGGACCCTTTGACACCTGATTACAATGTGTTGTGTCTTTATTTTGCGTTCTTTGGGAGTTGGGGGTCTATTACATTTTGCAGAGTCATAAAGCTGGACATCTGCCTGCTACACAGATCCATCACCTGCACAATGAGCACAAGTAGGATGGAGCAGTGGATAGTAGAACTCCTGCATGTATGTGCATATCCCTGTATTAAAGGGGCACTCAAATCTTGAAGAAAAAACACGCATGGCAAGGTTTATACCTACATCTGCAAGGCTTGTCAAAAGTTTTTTTTCAAGTGACAGGTCACACCAATCATAGCATATCATAGCAACATGGACACCACCATATACATCATATATATGTTGCAGGGAAATGATAAAATTAGGGATTTAATCAAATCCTTAAGGATTTGATGTATGTATCGAGCATGTGTGTGTACTATGTATGTGTATAGGTAATATGCATTTCTTTATATCTGTGTATGATGTGTGTATATATTGTGCATATATGTATGTACATGTTATGTTCATGTACTTGCATGCTGTATGTCACTGGGAAATGAATAAAAGGGAACTACAAATAAATACTAAAAGTGCCAGGGGTGAGTAACATATGCTGTAATACTAAGGCTATGTTCACACTGCGTATATGTCCGACCGCATATTTTCGCGGCCGGACATATACACGGTAAACTCTGGCCGGAGATTTACGCTACTTGCGGCCGGCTACGTACGGACCGCGAACTTACGCCCGTAGTCTACTTACGCTTCCCGAGCACCCTACGTAGCGATCTGACAGCGGTCTTTTACTTGGAAAGCTTCGCCTAGCCCCGGACACCCCACAGAACCTTTTGGATCGACACAAAAAGCTGCAAAAATGAAGAAATCACCACTACGTACGGGACCGCATGTAACGCTACGGGCGTAAGTTACGGCATTTTCGTCCGCAAACAATGGTCTGGTTCATTTTTTACGGCGCCGCGTACGTTCCGGGCGTAAGTTCGTACATAGTGTGAACTGTGCAGCCGTACATCGTATACTTTCCATTGTACGCAAACTACATAAGTCTCCGGCCGCTTATTCACGGAACGCGCTACGGCCGGAAACTTACGTAGTGTGAACACAGCCTAAATATGCAATATTGTCACGGCCGCGGCGGCTTCCCGCGTTCCGGGTCGCCGCCGCGACCGCCTCCTGTCTCATGCAGCCGCCGGGATCCTTGTGTAGGGACCCGGCGCTGCTGCTAGTTCGGCCCCTGGGGCGCCTCACCTCTCCTCCGTTCCTGTCTCGGTCTGTGCCGGCCGGCGCGCGCGTCCCCGCCTCCTAGGGCGCGTGCGCCGGCTGTCTCAGATTTAAAGGGCCAGTCCGCCCTTAATTGGTTGTTGCACCAATCACTCCCCTATAAATCCCAGCATGCCCTGTCCCTCGTGTTGGAGCCTCTACATGCTTCCCATAGCATTTGGCCCAGCTCCCTGTTGTTCCTGACCTTAGTCCTTGTCCCTGGTTCCTGTCCTTAGTCCTTGTCCCTATCCTTGCCCGCTGCCTTCCCATTGTTCCTGAGTCCTGTCCGCCACCTGCGGTCACGCCTTCTGTCCTCTGCCTGTGCGATCTCCTGCCTACTGCTCCTGCCACGCCTCGCCTGCCATCACCAGCAACCAAGCCAGGGGTAGCGACCTGGGGGTCGCCTGCCGCAGCAAGTCCATCCCGCCTTGCGGCGGGCTCTGGTGAAAACCAGCGGCCCCTTAGACTCCGCTCCCTGGTGAGGTTAGTGCCATCGCTGGTGACGGTCCAGTGGATCCACTACTCCAGGCGTTACAAATATTTGAACTCTTTTATAGCTGCACATTAGATATCACTGTGGAGTAGATGAAAGTACCTGTATGAGTTGTGCAATAAAAGCTTCATAGGCGTAGTAGTCCTCCAATGTTGGTAATAATGACCAGTAAGATCCAGTAAGTTGGTGTGGCTCCAAGATCCAATTATGGTGCAAATATGTGCAATATCTTTCCCACGCCTGGCACTTTTAGTATTTATTTGTAGTTCACTTTTATCCATTTCTCAGTGACATACAGCATGCAAGTATTTAAAAAGAGGCATATTGTTGCACTTGTTGTACTACAGTACATGTTTACTTGCACTTGGCACTTTAATAATTATTAGTAGCTTATTTATTTGGGGAGAGAAGCGGGTGACTCCCAGCCTGCCAGCTGCCAGACTATCATAGCCCTGGTGTTTGTGAACTTCTCTTTTGTCGGGGCTCCCACACAGTTGGTTCTTTGCGATTTAGGCTATGTTCACATAGCGTAAGAGACCAGGTCGCAGAACGGCCGGTCTCTGAAAAGATCATCTGGTGATATTTATTCACACCCATATGGCCAGCAAATTTCTATGGGTTGAAAATATCGGCTGGAGGAATATGTTAAACAGTGGTCGTTGTTTGACAGAACCTAGGCTCCATAGGTTTAATTTGCTGATCTCTAAAAAAAACATTGTGTATTGTGATTGCAACCTTTGCAATATCATGCTATTATCTAACAGTGGTGATGTACATGTCTATGTGCGTATGATTTATATACATTGTATTTCTGTACTGTAGCAATGCTATAATTACCTCCCGGAGCACAAATATGTAACTAAATAGGCCAGGACTCAAGGTCCTGATATTCCCATAAATCACAGTGACCTTGTTATTGTTACAAAACGTACCCAATGCAAAATGTAAATGTTTTCCTTCATGTCAAGGTACATCACGATATCTGTTATATTTAGTTTTATGGTTTTGTGATTTGACTAATGTTAGATTTTGCATACTTGTGTAGTTGCTAATTGATGTCATATATTATTTAGTACCATTATTCCCAGACCAGCTTATTTATATTTGTACGGCACTACAAGCAATGAGTCCACCAAGGACAACAAAGTCAGATTGAATTCAGATCCCCTTGAAATGTTACATATATGTGTTATAGTTCTGCAATTTTAATAAAATGTAGTGCGTGAACTTTCCTTTGTTTTATACGTGGGCTCCACCCACAAGTGTCAAACAGGAGGAGTAGGCTGTTCTAAGATCAGTATGCCCTATATAATTCAGCCTGGGGGTGCCATGCTAAAACATAGACTAATCCAATCAAAGTGTAAAAAGAATAGCAGTACCATCTCACTGAACGTCCTCATTCAAGTAAAATTACATAAATGCAAAGAGAGGAAGCAAAATATATCAGCTGCGTCCCTGGCGATGGTTGTTTTGTGCACTAAGCAACTCTTCCAGCCAGGAGCCTTTGGTGGTGGTGGATGCAGTGGTCAGACCTTTGTGAAATGGTGATAAGTTTTAAAGGGGTACTCTAGATAAAAAAAAAAAGAGATCAAATTAACTGGTATTAGAAAGTAAAACATATTTGTAAGTTAGGTCTATTTGATGTACATATCAGCTGCTGTATGCCCTATAGTAAGTAGTGTTTTCTTTCCAGTCTGCCATGGTACTCTCTGCTGTCACCTTTTTCCATGACACAAACTGTCCCGAGTAGAGTTTTCTATGTGGAATTGCTGTTGCTCTAGACAGTTCCTGACATGGACAGAGGTGGCAGCAGAGAGCACTGGAAAGAATACATCACTTCCTGCGGTTCATGAAGCAGCTGATAAGTATGGGCTTTCTTAGTGTCTCTCTCTCCTGCGCATATTACATGCTAAGCCCCACCACCACTCCATGTAATTCATCGTCTTACTAGACGCAGGTTTCTACTGACAACAGGCAGCAAACAACAGATTGCAGAGAAGTGAGACACCTAGTGGCCAAGACTTAAGGCCTGTTTTTTTTTTCCTCCTGGGTCCGAAGTCATTTTTGGCTAATGAAGAGATTTATAGATATGTTAGAGATCACATAGGCTATTACATGGAGGGAAGATATTTCAAATGACAGTGCCTATGTAAATGGCTGTCCCATAAAGCTTAGTTTTGTTCTAGGGATCCTACAGATAATCATTTATAGCTATTATCATGCAGACAGCATCTGATTATGGGAACCCCAGCAGTTAGATACCCCACATGATTAGATTTTATAGATTCCATTTTCCATTCAATGTTCCATTTCATATCATAACCTCACCCGTGCCGCAACCTGTTACTAATACAGTGCGAGTAAGGTTTTACATGACAGCGATATTAATTTGCTTAATAATGGACCAGTTCATGCTGGTTTTACAGGTCACTTAGGATCGGCCTGAGTCATCTCGCCATGCATCTTCAGGAACTCCACAGCAGAGGGATAATCCTTTCATGTAATTAAATGTCAGTAATGAGAGGAGCATGTAATTTATTGTAATTAGGAAATGATAACTTTGTCAGTCCTTAGCTAAGACAGTGTTTATATACACAGCCTATTTACTTGGCACAATTACATGAGGGTTTTTATATTATACCCACAGTAATGAGTCTTCTTAAAGAACTACCTCCCAGATACTTACATTGAATATAAGATAATAACAGCATTGACTTCTGCCAATCATTACATTGCATAATAATGTAACATTATTAGCACCGTTATCCATCAATATAGAATGTCAGCTTGGACTTTAAAGTGAATGTACCATCAGGTACAATTGCTTTAACATGACCCACGGATAGATTATCGCAGGGAAGCTGGTACCGTGGCCCGGTTACTGTGTATGGCGCCGTTCTATCCATGGTTACTGGGCCGGGGGCGAAGCACTGGAGGCGGGCCGGGCCGCCCCCAGTGGGAGGAATCCCCCATGTCTCTATGACGTGGCTCCATTGATTCTAACAAAGCCGCGTCTTAGAAGGGCGGGGGATTTCTTCCACTGGGGGCGGCCCGGCCAGCCTCCAGTGCATCAGCCCTGGCGGGCTACCCGTGGATAGAATGGCGCCGTACAGGGAACTGGGCCGCGGTTAAAAAAATGGACCACGGCACTGGCTTTCCTGTGCCGGCGCCGATATATCCATGGATCATGTTAAAGCAAATGTACCTGATGGTACATTCGCTTTAACCCTTCCAGAGGTATCCAGAGGCTTTCTGGCATCCCACACAGCCAATCAGTGCGTTGTCCTGTGCAGCCACTAATTGGCTGAGCGGGACGCCAGGGAGGTGAGAGCCTGAGAAGCAAGCTGGAGCGAGAGCAGGTAACATATTAGCTGGACAGTGGTGGGTTAGGTGGGAAGGGACTTTTCATTCTTGCGGGGAATGAAAAATTTGTTGCGTATATGTAAAGACATATAAAATGACAGGACACAGTATTACAGCGGATACTGTAAAACTAGCCTAAGGGTGCGTTCAAACATAACATATACTGCTGCGAGTATGGCTTCTCATTAAAGTGACTGTGAAGGTATCTACAGCAGATTTCACTGCAAACTTGCAGTGTGAAATCTGCTATGATACCATATGTGTGAACCCACCCTATGGCTATGTTCTCATTTCAGGAACATATCGGGCAAACGCGTCCGTCTTGTTAAATAGACGATAATTATGATCATTATTAATGTCTGTCTACGTTACGAGACGGCCGACTCCCCCGGTATGTTCCCGAACATTAAAATTGGTAGGAAATTGGCTGGCAGTGCACAAACAGTACAGAATAACTGTTAATTACAACGTCCAAATAATGAACATGCTCATCATTTATTACCTGCTTTTGCAAAATATGGCCGTTTTTTTTTATCCGTACGCATCTTGTTTTATTTTCACTCAAAATTACAGTGTTATATAGCTTTTATTTTACTGTGTGTAAACCTAGCCATTAAAAAGTGCTGCAGAAATAAGTAAATCAGACAGATCAGGAGAGTGGACAGCTGCGATGTGCTGCTACCTTGTCTGTTAGAGATCAAAATTGTCCTTGCATTTCATGTTTCAGGGCTGTGAGGGTCTATAACCATGATGGACAGCTCCGTTCATTGTCAATTGCCATGCTCTCTGTACTGTGAGATCATCATTACATAATTGCGTAGGTGTGGGACCTAGAACTTACTGTCAGTTACTCAATTACAGGCCATAAAATCCCTTTTATAATTAGTATTTTAGACATAGCCTAATTATACACTTGCAGTCAAGATAAGGCAAGGTCTAAGGTGCACGTCTCTAAAGAAGAAACTAATTTTATCTTGATAATACTGGTGGCATGTAAAGTCTTATAACTGTAGGCCACAAAAAGAAAGATCAATGAAATATTCATTGGGTTTCCAGCTAAATCAAATCCTTGATATTTGCTGCAAGTCAAGTATAAAGTCCAGTTATTATTTGCACCATAGTCCTTAGTGTAAAGATGGGATGTAACAATAGTATCACTGTATGATGAAAACTTACTGATTCTTTACAGTCCCAATATTAAAGGGGTATTCCAGGGAAAATCTATAAATTAGCAATGGAAAGGGTTAACCAAGGTTAACCCTTTCCTAATATACTTACCTGTCCGTTTTTGGCCCCCCAAGGAGATCTCCGGTCCGGTCACGTGATGGTCTGGGCTGCAACTCGCGGATCCTCTTCTTCCGGTTCGGTGACGTCACCATAGCGGGCCGGCGTCGGCTCTCCTATTAGCAGCAGAGCACTAAACCCTGACTGGCTTGGTAGCGTGTAGCCAATCAGGGTTCAGTGCTCTGTGTCCCTGCTGTACCAAGTTAGCCGGGTGCTGATGTCCCCGGCCCCCCTCCTTCATGTATTATCACCCCGATCTCTCCCCCGGCCCTCTGTATAATTACCCCGATCTCTCCCCCGGCCCCCCTCCTTCCTGTGTATACAGTCCTATTCAAAGATCGCTCAGCCCCCGGTGTAACTGCTGCCTGCGCTGGCCCCGATCTCCGCACCTGTACTCAGCTGACAGGCGCTGTGTAAGTGAGTGCAGGAGAGATTTCTTCCTTGCTTCGTACACAGCGCCTGTCAGCTGAGTACAGGTGCGGAGATCGGGGCCAGCGCAGGCAGCAGTTACACCCGGGGCTGAGCGATCTTTGAATAGGACTGTATACACAGGAAGGAGGGGGGCCGGGGGAGAGATCGGGGTAATTATACAGAGGGCCGGGGGAGAGATCGGGGTGATAATACATGAAGGAGGGGGGCCGGGGACATCAGCACCCGGCTAACTTGGTACAGCAGGGACACAGAGCACTGAACCCTGATTGGCTACACGCTACCAAGCCAGTCAGGGTTTAGTGCTCTGCTGCTAATAGGAGAGCCGACGCCGGCCCGCTATGGTGACGTCACCGAACCGGAAGAAGAGGATCCGCGAGTTGCAGCCCGGACCATCACGTGACCGGACCGGAGATCTCCTTGGGGGGCCAAAAACGGACAGGTAAGTATATTAGGAAAGGGTTAACCTTGGTTAACCCTTTCCATTGCTAATTTATAGATTTTCCCTGGAATACCCCTTTAAGTATTTATAAGACTCTATAGCTTCTCTCATTTTCCTACATTGTTGTTGGATTTTTTTTTTGGGGCATTCCGGCTTTTTACCAATTTATTGTTTATTTGTAAAAATAAATGGTCAAAAATGGACCAAAAGATGGGATTGATAAGGTCAATCAAATCTACAGACAAGTCGAATTAACAAGTATAGTAAACCACACACATTCTAAATTTCAGAAAACTGAAATATATAGGGCAAACTCTCTGATTAAGGGCCCTATTACACGGAGCGACAATCTTATTGTTCCATGTAATAGAGACAATGATCAACCAATGACCACGATCATCAGCTGATCGCGTCTTGAGGTCCGACACAAAAATCTTTGGCCGCCAACCTCACATCTATACGTGTAATAGCTAAGTGTAATAGTGATGCACAACCGACGGCTAATGATTGAATACATTACCTCTCCACTCTCCTGGTCTTCTCCTGCCCTCTGCTTCTTCCTCAGCACAGCTGCTTTAGCTTTAGAGCAGGTCTTTGAGATGACAGGCCGGTCAACCAGTCACTGGCCGCAGTGGTCCCAGCCAGTGATTTGCTGAGCGATCTTTTAGTTCT
The DNA here is from genome assembly GCF_027789765.1 of Dendropsophus ebraccatus. Classification (NCBI taxonomy): domain Eukaryota; kingdom Metazoa; phylum Chordata; class Amphibia; order Anura; family Hylidae; genus Dendropsophus; species Dendropsophus ebraccatus. The sequence goes on from NC_091458.1 coordinate 51,350,160, forward strand.
GACAGACTGCTCTGAAGCTGCAGCTCCGGGTAGGAAGCGGAGGGCAGGAGAAGACCGGGAGCGTGGAGAGGTAAAGTATAAGTTTAGGGCAAGGGCTGCATGGACATCGCTAACAATCTCTATGCAGCCCTTGCTGAACGATAATGGAGCCATGTAATTGGCTCAGTAAACATTTACCTTATTGATCGGGCCGCCATTGACCTGTCTAATAGGACTGTAAGGCATAATTAATTACCATATCGGTAAATTCATCTAAAAGGACCTTTGGTGTGCCTCTTAGAGACTACTTCAAGCAGCAGTGTACCTCTTGATGAAAGATCGTTGACTTGTAGACTTGCCCTTATGATGCCTACATTTTGCCCAGTTGGTAGACTTTGATAGGAGGTGCATCAGTGAACTGAAAGAAACAGACCGTCAGTAGAGAAGATTGTTTTATCTACCACAAGCAGCTTACACATTTTTTTGTCCACCTTTATTAACCCCCCCCCCCCCCCCCCCCCCCGCCCCGTCTCTTCTTGGGTCATTTTCAGGTGCTTAGCAGAAGGAAACTTGATGTTGAATACATGTCCTGCCACTAACAGACAGCTACCATTGCCTTTGTGTCCAGTGGTATCATCAACGAGAAACCTGGAGACCTATAGACTGGAACTGTATCTTCTTTAGTAAGGGATACAGAAAATAAATCTGCTTTTTGGAGAACCCATCTAGCAAAAAGGTATTATGCTGACCAAATAACTATTTTAAAGGCATAAAATATAGAGGGGCACTGGGAATCTGGGCTCGACCAAGCCTACACAATGTTTAAATATCTAATATTGAAAATTGCCTTTGATGCTGGGCCCCCGAAATTATTCTGGTGTTGGAGGGTAGTTATATCCAGATTTGGAGGGTGAAATATGCATTGAATCTGCAAAATCCACTTGTAACCCATGCAGACATTACAAGGAATTCTCTATAGTGAAATCTGTGCCACAAAATCAGGTCATGTGTGAATACACACTAAGATTTAAAGATTGGTAGAGTTGGTAGCTCATTTTCATATTGCCATTAAGCCCTCCCTTCTGAGTGAATACCTAAATAATATTTGAATAAAAATAATTGTCTACGAGCAGTTATGTCCATTAGATTTTATATGAAATTATCTAAACACACATTGAAATAGGTCAATATATCAGCTGCGAAGATTGATCTGGTTGCAGAGAGAAAGGATTCGATAGCATAACATGTGAAGTACAACATAAAAAGTAAAATATGTAAATCGCTCATTTTCTTTGGCCCTGGGTATATTTACTGTAAATAATAAAGACCCTCTCTGGCCTTTCTGCCATTTAATGTAATCTGCAGATTGGTTTGATAAGATGTGGTGGTAACAGCGTAGATCCGTCTCTGCTATGCGCTGATATTATTGTCTAACATATAATTTAGATACGAGGGAAGATTTATAATATGTCTCTCGTCTAACCTCAGGTCCAGCAGCTGCCTTCCCATTATACACATTTAGCCGCACACAGAGAGAACATTTTCTCCGTCAAGTGGGATAATTAGTAAGAGCGTCATTGCCGATTACATCAAAACACGATCTGACCTGAGTCATTGCGATTCCTTTCATCCAAGTTGCCGCTGTAGAGTAAATCATCCAACGAAAATACATTATTCTCTAAAATGTTTATTTATTTATTTTTCAATTAAAAGAATCATACAATACCTATTCTTCTATTTTTGGGTAAAAGCGACACTTTCAATGGATTGCAAGGACTTAATGAAAAACGAGTGAATGGTATTGTTAGACTTGATGTGGTTGATGTGATTAGATATTGTTGTGACTAATATATGTAAAGATGATAGTGTACCATAGCATAAAAAAATGTTCAAATTCAAAATTGTTGAATGTAGAAATGTGCTGTAGACGGCTACTACAAGGTTATTGCCTGTTGTACTTTTATAATTGTTTATTTGTATAGTGCACACAGATTCCACAGCATACAAACTCTTTGCAGATGTTGCCCTTGGTGCCCTTGCCACCATGCTGCCTGTACTTTGATTTACCTCTACTCCAAATGGATAAAAATTGTTTCTGTAGTACCACATATAGATAGGTACCCTCTAATTCAATGTCTGACCCCTAAAAGAGACATAGTAACATTGTTAATAATGTTGAAAGAATACAAGAGTCAATTAGGTTCAATCTACAGAAACCCTACTGTGTAGATCCAAAGCAAGGCAAAAACTCCTATGAGGCAGATGACAATTGCCCCATCACAGGGAGAAAATTCCTTCCCGACTCCAATGGCAGAATAATACCTGGATCAACGTATCACCGGAAATCTAATCCCCATAACTTGTAATATTATATTCTTCAAGAAAAGCATCCAGGCCTCCCTTGATCTTATTTAATGAATCGGCCATGATAACATCATGTGACAGAGAGTTCCATAGTCTTACCGCTCGTACAGTAAAGAATCCATGTGTGTGCTGGTGGTGAAATCTTCTTTTCTCTAGACATAGAGGATGCCCCCTTGTCATGGTTACAGGCCTAGAAGTAAAAAGATCACTACAAAGATCTCTGTACTGTCCATTCATATATTTGTACATTGTGATCAGATCACAATGTACAAAAAGATGTTTTTTTCTAAACTAAAAAGCCCCAAGCTTGATAACCTGTCTCGGTTCTGTAACCCACCCTTCCCTAAAGGACCTTGGTCCCTTCCTCTGCACCTGCTCCAGTTCAGCTGTGTCCTTCTTTTATACAGGTGCCCAAAACTGTACACAGTGACCAGTGATTTATAAAGCCATGAAATATACCTAGGAATATTAGCTAAACCACACACCCATCTGTAGGCAGTTGTTCTGTAGGTCTTGACCCTGCACAGTACAAAGCAGGGTACTGGTTGGCTAGATCAGATACATTTTATCACTAAATATTAGGGTCATTTTTAACATGCAGCTGTGGGCTGTTAGGAGGGTACCAGACAAGTGGTTGCAAGGACCCATCATAAACAAGAGGCTGGATCAACCTTGTGAGAGGTGAGGTAGGCTGTGACGGGGATAGCCACCCATAGACCCACATTACCGTTCTCATTACTACTTTTCACCAGAAAACTTTGAATAGCTTCTACTGACCACAAGGCTTTGCAGTGATCATTTCTACCCGGGGTACTACTAAATGCCATCTCTAATAAGTTAAAATGTATCTCAGCCTTAAAAGACAGTGATTTCTTTCGAGTTGATCATTTGTCCCTATTGATCTTATGTCTGATCATGAGCACGGGGTTTAGATCTCTTGACTTTGTAAACTTAATAGGTGATTTAATTAGGACTTAATTGTTACAGCGGCAACTAAATTTATAAGATTAGCATTGCCAAGGAGCAATACCAATTATTTGTAATTAGTCTGCAAAGAAATACATGATTGAAAGAAAGAATCTCAGAACAATGTCTTCTCTATTGTCGGCTACACCTCATGCAGTCTTCCCTTGGCTAAACATTTGATCTTTGAAAATTTTTTGATCTATGATTCATAAGATCGCACAATATTATGAACGCATATAAGGAAATTGGATTATTTAGACTTTTGATGTGATTGATATGGTCACTTTAAATTAATTTACTGCTAAACTGGGATCTTACGCATAGGTGGATTAGGCATCATCATAGCCGGGGTGCATATCCTAACATATAATTGAAATAGCTGCATTTGGTTTATTTTTTTAAGGTTATAAAGGTTATATAAGAAACAAGGACTGGATTATAGGAAGGGCAACCAGTAAAGTCATTCTTGGGTCTCCACTATAAGCATGATCTGGTTGTTAAATTCACTACATTGGGATAACAAGATGATCTTGGTTCAACACTAAGTGATTTTTTGACAATTAAAGATTAACAATACAGAATCTGGAACAACCATTATGGCGAAAGACCTGAAGTAGTTCACCCATTTACATGGAATGATGATGACTACGAACAACCGAACGACGTCTAATTACACCGAACAATGTGCAAATAATTTGCAAATGATCAACGATAAAAATAGATCCAAATTTTATCAAGCGACCAACGATTTCTCGCTGATCGTTTAATCGTTGTCTGCTATTACATGAAACAATTATTGTTCAATTACGAACAATGTATCTGCTCTAAAATCAGTTCATTTCATGTGGACAGTGTCACCTAGGCGGGGCTTCATGGTAGTTGGCCCATATCTCTCTTGAAAGAGGGCACCCAACTGCCTAAAGGGGTACTCCAGCGAAAAGCTTTTTCCCAGTAATTAAAACACATTACAAAGTTATAACTTTGTAATATGCTTCAGTCACCTATCTGCCCCCCTTCCCTATCTCCCACCCACCATACCCTCATCCCCTCACCAGGAAGTGAAGTCAACTCACTCTTACCTAATGACTGTTGACCCCAGGCTGCTCTGTGGCAGCCATTTTGTGACAATGACATCATCAAGAGGGAAGCTGGTCTAAGCCCTGTAATTCCAGCCTCCCTTTGTCAGATGACTCAGGTTGCTCAGCTCTGATTGGCTGAACAAGATGCAAGCCATCTAACAGTTTTCCAGAGTCAGTTATGCACCAACTGGAGCTTCAGGGACCTGCAAACAGTGGGAAATTCAAATGGACACAGACTCAGGAGTGATGGTAAGTGTAAAAACTACGTTTATGATTGATTGGTTGATTGATTGATTGTTTTTTTATTAGTGTACCCCTTTGATTGTTTTTGTATCAGAGTACCCCTTTAACTGCCTTGAAGCCCCGTCTAGGAGACATTGTCAGCCAGTGAATTGAAGTGATTTAAGAGCAGTAAAAGGACAAAGACAAACAGACAATATATATATATGTGTGTGTGTATATTATCTCGCATGTACAGGACCTAAGCTTGTGAATGGGGTGCAGAGAATGGCACATAGATTAAGGTGGGTGTCAGTATCACTTTCAGTTTCCCAAGCCAGGTTCATTTTCCACTATGCAACGGGGAGGTCTTACAGGGTATGCCTGAAAAAAGGTGCAATCAGAGGGTTGGTACTAGAGATGAATGAATTGACAGTACAAATGAAGCAAATTGCTTCATTAGCTCGGAAGTCTGCTTTATCAGCCTGCTGCTTTTGAAGTTTCCCAGGACTGGATCTAGCTTTTCCAGGCACCCATGGTGGAGCAGCAAAGACTTCAAAAGCAGCAAGCTGATAAGCAGATTGCCGAGCTAAGTGATTTGATTTGTTTGTACTGTAAATTCGCTCATCTCAAGATGTTAGCACTCTTGGTTATGGTAGATATGGAGTTAACTAAAGGCCCTATTACAAGAAACAATTATCGCCCGTTTTCGTCTTTTTTAATAGAAGGCAACCATCAGCTGACATGAACGATGCCGGCTGATCGTTGCTATCTTTTGTATTTCAACATGTTGAAAGACAAACGACTAATATAGCAGCGATCTGCTGCCATTGCTCCATGGAATAGGAGCCGCAGCAGCAGACCGCCGCTATCTTTTATGGGCTGCTTGGACGATCTAGTGATCACCCAGGCAGCCCCCTGCAGCTCCCTGCGGGCCCCCATGTTCTCACATGCTCGCTGCCAACGGATTGAATAGCGTTGGGAGCGAGCGAGGAACGAGGAGCAAGCGAGTGCTGACAGCTTTCGTTTGCTCCTCTCCTTCACCCCGTGTAATAGGGGCTTAAGATAATGCTGGCAGTAACAGTCCACTGAGTAGAAGAACAGTGCTGGAGGGATTAACAAACATTGGAAGTATACAATAGTAGAAGACCACAAAAAGTAGATCCAGTCTACACAAAATAAAACAGTCCGTTATTACAGCATGTAAAAATTAAAAGCAGAGAACCCTAGGGCATCTACACATTTCAAGCCCTGCCCCCATTAACACATTTTTACAAGCCACAATAAAGGTCTGCTTTTATTTAATAAGAGGGTGATCACATCTACTTATCTTAACAATTATTAAATATTTTACTGCCCTTCAAGACACTTCTTGTAATAATGCTGGGGATTTTGTAATTGTTTGTTTGTTGATGTTTGTGTATCCCTAACTACAACTTGGCTCCCATTCAAGTCAATAGGAGCTGAGCTTCAGCTACAGGACACCACTGCTACACAGTGAATGGAGACAGACTCCATTCTCTGTGTAATGTTGGCATCAAACAGCTGATCAGTGCTGGTGCTGATACCCTGATCAGTCTATGTTGCAAGGAAAACCCCTTTAGGCTATGTTCAAACAGCGTCTTTTTAGGTAATATAATGGCCGTTGTTTGACACTGGCTGCTGGAAATAATGATCATGAACAATGATCATTACTGACGGCCCTCATTGTAAAATAATAGATGTTATTTTAAAAACAACGGCTGTTATTTTGCATTAAACGACATTGTGGGAACATGATCTAAAATGAGAAACAGTATAACATCATCCTTCAAACATCCTCATAAAGATGGGTGTAGGAAATCATGGCTCACCATACGCAACCACTATGGATATGGATAACTTATGAAGCCACATGCACAGAATATAGTCCATGTTTTATCATGATGGAGGAGCTACCTGTTATTGCATGTAGACCTACTAAATTATCTTTCTACCTCTGGTGGTAGTCTAGTGAGCTTTGGTTTCTCCTCTCCTCATCTTCATTGCCATTTGCCCGGACTGTCACAGTAGGTGGCTGGCTAGGCTTTTTGCTACACCCCATTTTCTGTGTCCACACATGGTATAACAGTGTCTGTTGCATAGCCGGCTGCCGGGCTGAATTCAGGACTTTCCTGTATCCGATACTTCTGTATTGTCTGCAGCAATGTTCTTTTTTTAACATTGACATTGACCCGCAAATCAATTAGCCATTCATTACAATGTAAAGTGCGGCGGGGCACCGCACATTACATTGTGTAAACAGCTATTAATTTCGGGCGCTTTTCACTCAACAGTGTCCGGAAATAATAGGCAGGTACATTATTCATTATTTTAACGTCCATGACTTCAATACAACAGACGCTGATTCCACTGCAATCAGAATCCGTTCTTTACTGAAAAAGAACGTACTGGGAATATAGCCTAATGGTGTAAATGCATTGTGATCTACTACTACTCTTCTACTCTACTACTCTATGGGGCATTCTATCTTCCTCTCCTTTTTTCTCTTTAAATATTCTCATGGATTGCAATAGGATATTCTGGTTTTCTGTAATAAATATTGCATTGACAGGAAGCTGTATTGATTCCAGAATGATGCTCTCTGTGTATGTATAGACTAGGATGCAATACAGTGGCATAGGGAGGTTAATAACCAGCTATACATGTCGATTAGAAATTGGTTATTTATGTATTTAAATGACATCGTGTTCTGTAATGCTATATGCAAAAGTTATATGAGGTAATATCTTGTTTTACAGGAAATGCAACAAACATTGAATTAAAGGGACAGTCTATTTCATGTCCCAGGATTTCCAGGCTGTAATGTCCAGCTCTTTATTATGGGGAAAAGAAGAGTAGATTTAGACAGATCTTTAACATTTGATAGCATATTTTATAAACACAGCTATCATATTAAGTCTTTTTTTTAGGCAAAATATCGTCTGTGATGAACTTCATTGATGGTTGCTATTGAAAATAATAATAAAAACAATGGCAGTTATTGTGCATAAAATGACATGGTGTGAACATAGCCTTAGCATGTTTTTTCTAGCCCTGCTTACTTGTTCTAGAGACATCTGGGAGTCTTTTCAGGGTAAGGGCCCTATTACACGGGACGATTATCGTGAGAAAAATTGTTATATTGTTCAAATTTAAACGATAATCATTCTGTGTAATTGCAGGCAACGATCGAAAGATCGTTCATATGTCGTTGATCGTTGATTTAGATCTGAACCTAAAATCATTGTTAATTGTTCGCTAATCGTTCGCTGTAATTCCACATTCGTTCGCTGTAATTCCGCATTTGTTCACTAATCGCTCAGTGTAATTGCACATTGTGCATTGTTTTGCTAGGATCAGAAAGAATTATCTAACAATTATCGTTCTGTGTAATATGGTGAACGATTTCAGGTTAACGATAAACAATTTAGTTTGCGATCATTTATAGTTAGTCGTTAATCAATAAAAATCGCTCCGTGTAATAGGACCCTTAGGCTATGTTCACACGTCGTCCTTTTTGAGTAAAGAACAGATGCTGATCGCAATGGAATCAGTGTTCGTTCTTTACTGCAGGGGCATCAATGCAATGCTGCCCACTGTGTTCACACATTGTTATTTTAACAGCCTTTTTAACTAAAAATGATGGCCGCATTTTGCTTTTATTTTACTGTGTGTGAACATGGCTTTAACCTTTAACATTAGTTGGAAATCATACTGTTCATTGTTTTAAGTACTGGCACTAATAAGTCATATAGCCTTAAGGAACTGGATGTCATTGTTCCAGCTATTTGAGAGCAAAATAATGCAACAGCTGCCAACAAATGCTGTATGCACATTGGAAAAAAACAAACACTTTAGCTACATGTAATTCATGACATACGAAACCTGATGAAAAGTTATCTTAATTTTACTGGTTTCTCCTATGAATATAGGAGAATATAAAATGCTGAAGAATATATCAACATGAGAAGAAGAATATAGAAAGTGTCTGTCGTTTATCTAGATGTGTCCAAAGATGTTTATTTCTGGTTGATTTAAAGAGGCTTTTCCATAACGACGGCTGATAAGGCTCTGACCTTTAAGGTCTAACTGCTGGCACTCCGACTATGAGAATGGGTGTCCCAAGTCTTCTGTTTGAATGGATGGGCAGTTGAGTATCCACACTGCAGCTAAAAGGGAACCTGTTGTTATAACTTTCAAAATATAAATCACCAGTAGATGTGATATAAAGCAAGTTTGCAATTTACATGTATTATTTTTTGTTCTCATGCTGTAAAACAAAGCTGTACTTACTTGTATCCAGGTCCAGTCTCCTGAAGGCAGATTTTTAGTCTTGTGCTGGAAAAAAAGAGACTCAACACAGGAATTCCCGGTCAGTACAGAGAGTCACGGCTCAATGTGTCCATCGATCACATGACTGCCTTCTCTCTGTGAGCAGATGACCTGGAAAATACTAGACTTCCTGTGTTTAGGCTCTTTGAAAAAAACATAGGAAGTGACGTGTTTTCCATGGTAAAAAAAAATAAATCAGTAATAAATGTAAATTGCAAACTTGCTTTATATCACATCTACTGTTAATTTAGGTTTTGAAAGTTATAACGACAGGTACACTTTAATTCAAAGTCTAAAGGTGGCCATACGCCTTCACTTACTGACGGGCATCAATTACAGTATGTCTCCCTCCCACGGTCAGTCCTTCTATACACACAGGAGCATTCGTCATGCCCTAGCGTTTCTGTATTCTCAAAGGGGAGGGGTAAGCCATAGCAAGAACACTCTCACTGCGGATTATCTCTTGCTTAACAAAGTGGTCGGCCGTGACTTGGAGTGCACTTTACATATTCCACGGCTTCTTTTAAACAGGGGCTCCCGGGACCCACATTCTCATGGGTGGGTGTCCCATCATGAAAGGTTGGTATCTATGGTACAATGCAGAGCAAATGTTGCCATTCACACCAACATTTTCTGACATATGGACAGTGGATGTATAGTCTATCTATCTCCTATCTATCTATCTATCTATCTATCTATCTATCTATCTATCTAACAAAACACAACAATCACTGAACTCAGGGAGAACAGTGAAAAATTCCAATGGAGTACTCATTTACGAGTCTCCATTGATTGTCCCATACAAAATTTGAATATGCAAAAAAGGGGTCCGTGGAGCCTCAGTTACCTATCTATCTATCTATCTATCTATCTATCTATCTATCTATCTATACACATTTTTTTCCTGGAGTAGCTTATATTGGGCAGGAGAAGATAACCCCATTGTTTAAGGTACACTTTACTCTCATTGTGTTTTTAAAGTAAGATCTAGTATAGCCATATGAGTAATCTATCTCTGATACTCTCTAAAAATCTCATCCTTCATCCTAAAAATTTTTTTTCCACCCCTTTGAAACTAATGTTATTAGCAAGGCAGAAAATGGGACTCTCTTAAAATTAAGAAGAACACACTTGCACCTTTTGCTCAGCTATTTGGCGTAATGTTTGGTCTTCCACATACATTTCTACACTAGTGTTCTTTGCAGCCACAATTATAATGATGAATGTGGGCTCTCTGCCATATCCTGTATTTGTCTATGGAAGTGTTTGCAGAACAATGTGGTTCTTATAGAAAATGACAAATCCCTGAATACTTGCTTTCTGCAACGTTTGACAACAGCTAGATTATTCCGTGTAGGTTATGCGTTATGGTCTTGTTATGGATGTGTAATGTGCAGGTCATGCTTTTCTATATATGATGTATATGAAATCTATAGTTTAGTACATGCATTTATTATCAGATAGAGAATTAGCAGGTCCGAGCAAGGGTAACAATTCTACTGGATCATCATTAGGACTGCTGGCCGTGCACATTACATTTCGATTCCAATGACTGTCCTTGACATCTGCTAATGCAGGGGACATGGATCATTGCATCATCCCCCTGAATAAGTGTAAGCCTATAAAAGCTATCTACTGCTGCTTGGGACAATCTAATTTTGGAAGGTGATAAGGTAGTCATATGACATTACATGGCTCCCATTTAGATTAATGGCCTGTTTATGTGATGCATAAATAAAACAGGAAAGAAAGATGTTCTCTGTAGGTTTTCTCCTCTTCGGCTAAGACATCAGACTGGGGGAACCTCATTTAGAAATAAAAAAAAAAAATCCCAACCCAAACTACCCGTTTTAGAGGAATAAAACATAGAGAATAAATGTCCCAAATCTTCACAAAGCCTCTATCATTGGAGATATAAAATAATTGATTATGCAATGGGATGCACTATATAATAAAGGGCACTGGGTGTGACATGACATTTGTGATAATTCACCTGCCTGGACATTATTATTACTACCCACTAATCATATACTATTTAATAAGATATTGAATGATCTGATAGGGTATTAAGATGCGGCACCAGTCTTAGGAAACGTACAGTATGTTAGTATTGCCGAAATCGTTCCTGTTCGGACACACCTGGGTGGTTAGTTTAATTTTAGAATATGATCAATTTTAACCACGTGGGTCCGGTATTTGCACCTAACCTTGCCTGGGAGAGGTCACCTTGTAAAATCATTCTTCTGAAAATTGATATGTAGAAAATAGGTGGAGTTTTTTATATTAACCCCATCACTTCAGCAATACATCTATATATGTTACCGATCCCCCATGCAGTTTCAACAACTAAATATATTTCTGGCGTTGAGGGGCTTTAATGTGTCCGCTGCTGTTTCTGTGTGGCAACAGAGAGTACTGTGCCAGACTGTAAATATACACCACTTCCTGTAGGACATACAGGTACTGGCAGACTTTAGATTTTTAAATAGAAGTAATTAAATAATCTGTATAACTTAAGAAAAAAATTCTCCACAGTATCCCTTTAATTGTCAATAAACCACTTTAACCATGTCACTGACTAATATGTAACAGGAAAATAGAGCAGAGAACAAACATGGCTATATTTGTTCTATAGAGAGAAAGGGTCCATTATATCCTCTTATGGATTCATACCTCAACTACTTGTAGTACACAGAATTATAGACTACAGTAAGCCACAATCCTCCTAAGGTGAGAAAGTAAAAGGGCTATGGCAACATTCATATGAAATGCTGCTAAATGATGACTAATCTCGAGTTTTACTGTGGATAGCACACATTATAACGAATGATCCTGAGCATGATTGCCTTCTCATCCCAAATCCCCTTAGCAGCATATGCGCTATTTAGATAGATGAGGTGCAACGTCATAGTTGAAGTTTTAATCTTGCATAAAGAGACACATGGTTCATTCTATGCCTTGGTTATTCATCTTCTACATCGTCATCATGAGAATGTCATTACCTTGCCTACTACATAGCAGAGTAACCTCTATATTTGGAGATTCTAATAACTACTATTGCAAGGTGTTTACCTGGAGGGCTAGTCATTACTTTTACATTATTATTATTATTATTATTATTATTATTATTATTATTATTATGGTACAGGATATAGAAATACATGCTAATAATAAGTTTAGCTTTGCTGGATAAGAAAAGTTTCTACTATTTTTATAGAATTTGTTGCATGTTTTTATACCTCTTTAGGCAAAAATTTTAATTTAAAAGCATATGCCAATTTGGGAACATTATTTCCTGGATTACATATTAATGTGATCTACAAAAGGAATGGGTGTATTTTACATATGTATCTTCTACTTTAGACCATTGTACATAGCACATCACCCATGACTACATTACACACATCAAGTTCAAAATTCAAGAGGTTTCTATGTTAAAATCTTTCAAGAGTCCCTAATAACCCATAAGATTTCCAAATAACTGTGCAAGGTGGGGTTCCAATAGCACTGTAGGGGTACCCAAGTGCAACATGGTGCCCAAATAACATTGTCATCATTCACAACACATATTAGTTATCTATAAGTGCATAAATAATCTAACAATGTAGTGCTGAATAACAGTACCATAAACTGCTGAAATCATAGCACTCATATTCAGGGCTCACATACCTGTCAGTGCTAAAGCATCACAGGTATCAGTCAAACATTTTTTTTTTTTTAGCTAGTAAAAAAAAAAACACCCCAAAAAACTGCCAGTACTTTTTTATTCTTTTTTGATTTTTTTCCCCTCCTAATTAGTAAATCAGCATGAAATTAGTATAATTCTTTCTTTCTGGTGTTTTATCACTTGCATTTTTCCTTTACAAGCCATATATTTCTTTCATCATGTGATTCCAGGACTTTTATTGGAAAATTAAGGAGTAAAAACAACAGGAAAAAAAACTCCAGTATACATATACATTTGACATTTTTTCTTGCATTTTTCACCCCTATAAAAGTGTATGGGTGGAAAAAAAAACCCACTATTGTTTAATGCTCAGCATGCTGTGATTTATCAAAACTGTTAAGGAGCAATAAAATGCCCTGAAAAACACAAACAAAAAATATATCTACACCCAACACATATTTAGCAGCAACAGCTCAATCCATGCAGAGGTCTTAGTCAGACAAGAGCAATAAAGAGCTGATCGCTATAGATGAGCATAACTCAAGCAGGATCAAGTCTGATTGTTCGGCATTTGATTGCCGGTGGCTGAAGAAGCTGAATGCAGCCCTTGGGAATCCTGAAAAACTATGGTTATGTTCAAACAATGTTTTTTCTTGTTGACATGATAATTATTTTTCTGTCGCGCAGACAACGTCCATCATTTTGTGCATTGGACGTCCGACATTCCTTTGACTTCAATGCATTACATTGCCATCAGTTAAATCTTGGCATTAACCGACGTCTTTTTAAACAGAAAAAGCGACTGCCCTTTCTCTTTTTTTTGGCGTTGTGTGAACATAGCCATACCCTGTCTTGTGCCTAATACAAGGTGTGATGGGTGATACATGTCTTACATATTATGAACTAGGTATAACAGGATTATTTGAACTCAGTTTTATGTGTGCTGTACATAGATGCCTATTGGCTGCATGGTAAAAGCTAATTTTCTCATTGCTATGACTAACCAATTTGGTAAATGGAAACATTTATTTAATTTACAGAGCGGGAGACAGAGTTGAAAATTACTGCAATCATGGCTGTATACTAAAAGAACAAATTATCAGTCCTCCTCTCTATCATTACAGCTCAATCTACACAATACGAATAAGTAGTTGTTGAACTGTCATACTAAAGCGCCTCTTGTGTTTATATCTTTTAATAATTTAGGCTCTACACAGAGGTATGCAAATAGAGTTACATACTGCACGGAAAAAAAGAAAGAAAAAAAAAACCTCCTGACTGCTACATAACTTACTCAGAGAACGAAAATAGTCCTCACTGAGTCACTGGTAGCTGGGGAGTTTAATATAAGAAAGCTCCATTGTTGCTGTACGGGATCCAAGTACGGGATCCAAGTCAGACTTTCTTACCGCTCATTCAATAATTTCATTCAAAATTATGGCCTTGTGCGGATTTGTAGAAAAATTCTATGGACAGCTCCACCTGGAGAATAATACTAATGTAGTCTGCCTTTGAGTTTGATAGGCGTGTCAGGACATTTAGACATTTATATGAAGCTGCTGGAGGTAGTGCTACTAGTAGGATGCCAGTCTCTTTCTTTTATTTATTAACCCAGGTAATTATTTGCTATAATCGCTATACCAGGTTAGATATTATCTGCTTCATAGATGTTGGTTGCAGAGATCCGTCATACAAGCCAAATGTCTTCTACGGACCTATATACCACCTCAGCATGGTGACCTCAACAATGGTGTTGGGTGACAGGGAGTGATTCAAATTAAGAGAAACGCTATTAGGAAGTACCCTGACATATTAGGGTATCAGGGAGTACCTTGACATACTAGGGTATACCTTTGCAATAAATAAAAATAAATAGAGATGAGCGAACCTCGAGCATGGTCGAGTCGATCCGAACCCGAACTTTCGGAATTTGATTATTAGGGGCTGCTGAAGTTGGATAAAGCCCTAAGGCTATGTGGAAAACATGGATATAGTCATTGGCTGTATCCATGTTTTCCAGGCAACCTTAAAGCTTTATCCAAGCTCAGCAGCCACCGCTAATCAAATGCCGAACGTTCGGGTTCGGATCGACTCGAACCCGAACCCGGTTCGCTCATCTCTAAAAATAAATAAATAATCCACAAGAATGGTGTCAAGCTCTATTTTATGCTGTATTTATTTTATGCTGTATTACAAAAACATTAGAGAGGGCTCATGGAAGTACCATATGATGTCACATAGGGTGCCTACAGACCTGTGTATTTATTATAATATATGCAGTGGAGATCATATAAACATAGTGTACCCCATAATTTTTATTCAAATAATTGCTGCCTTAAAATGGAATTAAAGGGGAACTATCAGCAGGTTAGACAAATCTTACCACTGATATGCCCCTATTGCGCACAGGGTGCTGAGGAGGAAGGTATGTGTCTTACCTTTCTCCTCTGTGCTGTTCCTGTGTTGTTAGCAGTGTAATCCTTGGTCTGGAGCACTGTTAGCAGTACTGTCCCGCCCTTCATCACACGATAGGGGCAGGGCAGTGGAGCCCCGTGTGAAATAGGGGGCTATGAGCAGGTTAGATTAGTCTAACCTGCTAATCCTTTCCCTTTAAGGAGACAATGATGATGGTATGTTTGAACAAGTCTAAAACAGGATCTATATGACTTTAAATTACTGTTCCCACTCAACTGCATGTCCTTGCAACTCAGGAGCTTTTCCATCTTAGGTGAAGTCTGCTGCCATGCATATTCCTTTAAAGGGGAACTCCAGGCAGAGTTTAAAAAAAATGAAACTTCTGCAGAAGCAAAAAGCATTACTTACCTATCTAGTCCAGTTTTGAAACTACCAAAAATCCATTTGTTTTTTTTTTGGGGGGGGGGGGGGGGGTTGTTCTGTTTTGTGTTTCTGCACTTCCTGGTTGAGCAGATGTACATAGAACTACAGGTTCCAGAATGCAATGCTTTCACTTACAATCAGAGAAATCAGTGCTGCACCTGCTTCTAGCTGGTCGCTTACAATGTGAGACAGGGACATGGAATATTTGTCTCCTAAGTTGGGAGAGCAGTGGGAGCAGGAGACAATGTGAATTGGCACAGGGGTCATTTTTTTCCACTTCCTGGATTTCTATCAGCTACCAGTGTGGCAGAACCGTACAGATATGGTAACACATTATACAGACACATCTATATAACTTTTAATGTACTTTTAATAGAAAAAAAGTATTCCTTATCTGGAGTTCCCCTTTAATTCTTCTAAGTGTGGGTTCACACAGGACGACTCGCAGCGGAAATATGCGAGTTTTGCAGCAAGATCTGCTACGAGGTAAGGTCTTAGCAGGTCCCTGTGAATACATACTCGCAGCGGTATGAAAGACTGATGCGAGTATGTAATTCACCCATCCCCTTAACCCCTTCATCGGCTCCCGCTGTCGGTATACATTACCTGTCTCCTTGCTTCACGGGGTCTGGCGTCCTGCTCTGCTGCCCAGCCAATCAGTGGCTGCGGCTGGGCAACACACTGATTGGCTGGGCGGCAGAGCAGGAAGCCGAGACCCCGTGCTGCAAGGAGACAGGTAATGTATATACAGACAGCGGGAGCCGATGAAGGGGTTAAGGGGGCGGCTGAATTACATACTCGCAGCGGTATTCACAGGGACTTGCTAGGACCTTACTTCGTAGCAGATCTTGCTGTAAAACTCGCAGCGAGATTTCCACTGCAAGTCGTCCTGTGTGAACCCATCCTAAACATTTTTTTTCTCTGACCCTCTGACCCTCTTATCAGGATTCTCATGTTTTTACCAATGACCATTTGTTTTGGAGTACTTTTGCTATGGTTTACTCTTGGCTCCCAATGGGGGAAACTTCAGCTTATTGTCGAGGAACCCTTCTAAAAGTAGCCATTGTCAAGCAGAGGACTTTAATGATATGATGGGGCAGAGTGCTCTTATAACACTTTATTTGATTAAAGAAAAAACTTTGTGCATATACAGTAGTTACAGCTTCACAGTCTTCTCCCTACATCCACCCTTGTGCAGCTGTAACTACAGCCATACATTTTTCTCTATGATCAGGTAGAAGTACCCTACCCCATGGAGACCTTGCCAGGCAGACAGAGAGCATGCAGACACTTCCCATTGAGTGGTGTGGAGGCGTTGCACTCCTTGGCACCAAACAATGGAAGCCAGGACAACAGTATCATATTTTCAGCCCTCTCCCCCTGCTAGTTATATGTTCTCTGCGAGTTGGAGGGAGAAGAGCGCTGGGAGCTAGTTCAATGAGCAGTAAGCTGTAGAATGGAAATAAAAAACACACTCTGGGTGCCATCACCCCTAGTTGGGACTGTCTACTTGCAGGGAAACAAGCCCAATGGCCACTGATTCTGAATTTATGGTGAGTTAAGTAACAGTCACATTATAAATGTCATAAATCAATGATACTGTATGCACTAAACTCCACCCCTCCATAACCCCTGCCCTCTATAACCCCACCCTCTCCATAACCCCGACCCCATATGACCAATGCTCCGCCCCACTGGGCCATAGAAAAATAATCTTGCCTAAAGTTGATCCCTGTTGGAAAAAGGGTTGGGGACCGCTGCTCTAACCTGCTGATCGATTCCCTTTAATAACATTTGCCTAAATATGATGTGACCTTGTATATCTAGTTAATTTATAGCTAAATATAAGGGCATTAATGTTGTTCTGTATTTCTCGGCTTTTGTATTGTTCAGCTTAGAGGGACTTGTGCCCAGCTTCCTAAATACCCTGTCCTCTAGATACAAGGGCTTAGAGGGAACATTGTTTCTGGTGTAAAGAAAATGATGATGGTGCCCTCAGCAATTATTCCGACATTGACTGAGCTGGTTTAAAAAATTCCATTGTCCATTAAATCATTCTTACTGGGTAACAATAACCGGGCCTTGGCATATATCTATCTGTAGTTTACAGGGACGGTATTATGAGCTGATTGGAAACTGTTTCTGAATGTGTTAAAATGAATATAATAAATAATTCATCTTCTCTCATGTAGTTGATTAAAATGACAAACTTTATTTCTTGTCACCCATGTCTCCCTATTAAAAGCATTTCAAATGATAATGGCACCTCTGACATGCATAAAAAATTCATGCTTAACATGGCAATTAGAGACGTTTAATTCACACTCTGATTTCTCTTCTGTTAATGTCTGGCTACAATTTTCTGTGTACGATATTGCTTGAAAAATAAAGAACCTGTGACTCCTTAATGGATGTAGAAGTTTACATGTGAATCCAAACTACAGAGAACCCAGGAAGATTTAGTAAAGGTTGGAAAATCACAGCTTGCCAAGTTTGTTCATCAAAGATGAAAGGGAAGAAAAATCTAGACATAAATAAATATTAACTCGTCACAAAGTGCTTCTATCTTGGCAAATATGCTCATGAAGTCAAATTGTAAAAGGAAGTTGGTCTCCAGGATTACGTAAAAATTCTAGGTGCTTTTGAGATCTGTAATCAAGAGATCAATTCTTTAAAGGGGTTGTCCAGCAAAATACTTTTTCTTTGAAATCAACTGGTGTCAGAAAGTTATATTGATTTGTAATTTACTTCTATCTCGAATCCAAATCTATATAACTTTCTGATATCAGTTGATTTAAAAGAAAAAGATTTTTGCTGGACAACCCCTTTAATGGTGGTCAAGTGGTGATTTAAAAAAAAAAAATCTAACCCTGATAGGGTAGCAATGGTAAGAATGCCCATCCTCATTTAACATCCTGTATATCAGTATAGATCCTTAGAAGCAATCTTGGTGGGGGGCCAAGTGGTATGCCACCATAGACCATGAGAACAAAGGTCCCAAGTGTGCTGATGATCCATTCAACTTTATGGGCCTGACAAATATATTATATAGGCCCACAGACTTGGAAAATAATGGCAATGCACATATTTGACTGCTGTCCCGTTTGACCAGGGGGTAATAGAACCCCTTTCTTTGTGATTGCTGGGGGTTCCAGTGGTTGTCCCCCTACCCCCTGCATATGTTTGTCTGGCCCATAAAGTTAAATGGACCAGTAGCGCTCTTGAAACCTTTGTTCCTCATTATTTTTGGGGACACATTACCTGGACCCTCACCAATGCCAATAGGTGATGATTGTTGTTGGCAGGAAAACAGTAGTGACTTACAGATGCCTTGTTTGTTTTTCTTAACCAAATGGTTATGGTAGGGGTTGCTTCTTGAAGAACTAGCACACCTATCTATAGGTTTTATCTGAGTTGCGGTACCACACACAATCTATGAAAGAAAGCAGCAATATTGTTTTAATGCTGGAACTCCCCTTTTTTAAGGACCACAACATTATGTAACCCCCATTGCCAAATCATTGTGCAACAACTGTCAGATTATCCAAGACGACCAATGTTGTTTCAATGGTTGTCCATAGTAGCCCAGAAGATATATTATAAAGCAATAGTGTCTGTTTCTTCTCACATACAAACAAGTCTAATGAAGCATTTAGAACAAAAATCCAGAGATGTTTCTAGCATATAAAAATACTATTTTCAGCACATTTCCCTAATCTGCTTCTCTTGGTGCTGCCGGCGATGTTTAATTGTGGGATCCAGAGTATTATTTGCTGGCAAGACTATATGACATCTGCAGTATGTACATCCTTAGGGTCCTATTACACGGAGCGATAATCGGACAAACCAGGCCGATTCGGCCGATTATCGCTTAGATAGAGAGAACAATGAGCCAATGAAACCATCATCAGCTGATTGATTCTTTAGGCCCAGACCTAATTTAAAAGGGACATTTCCCACATTTGTATTGCGCTTAATAAACTGAACCAGACTAGGAAGAATGATGGATTACTACATTAACTAATACTGGATAGCTGAACCCCTATGTTATGGGTGCAGAATAATCTGACAGTCAACATCTGTTTTTTTGTGGTCAATAATGCTAATATATGAGCGGTAATATAAAACCCATACATTTACAGCTTAATGTCTCCGTAGTATAATTACATTACGTATTTAACTTGTTCTAGAAAATGTCCATGTCTTTTATTAATGGCTACTTGAACATTATAAGTTATGTTATATATGAAATTGTTTCCTAATGTTTCATAGAAACATACAGACCGCTTCCATTGTGTTTATTAAGCAAGTTTTAACAGAAAAGAAGTCCTGCGGTTTAAGGACTGACACATTTTTACTTTGCATTTAGTTGGATAAATAATGACAGATATTTTATCGCTTAAACACATGGAATACACTCTGTTCTGATTTGGGTACAGATGGCATAGATACATAACAAATGTGACCCAATTACATTCATAGCGTGTTGTAAATTGATATATTTGCGGAGTCCTATAACCAGCCGTGCACCAGTTCCACTCTCACCCCTGTAGTCCCTGATAAAAAATATACCTTGGGGCTTCTCCCTCCATATGATTCTCTGATGTTATTAATCTACAATAATAACCTGCTTTTAGTTGTAAATTCAAGATTGAAAAGCAAAATACAACCATATATGTTGAAAAGATTATGTATATAATGTACAGTAAAAAAAAGTCAGAATTGTCCCTGCTATCTGTTGGGTTTGCATCAACATATGCAGACCCTTATAACTTTACATTTTTTCATCAAAGAAGCTGTGTGGATTTTTGTAGAATTTTTTGGTAGCATTTTAGTATATTATTTTGGTATTGTTTTTTTTCTTTATTATTTATTTTTATTTCGTGTACGTTGTTCATGGTGCAGGATAAAAAACATAAAGTTTAAATTCATTGTTGAAATATGTAAATACACATGGTCATTCTCATATTCCACTCTGGGAATCTGTGTTGTATTATACAATCCCTTTGTCTATCACTATGATCTACCACTGTACTGTACTCTAATTATTTTATCATGTGGTTAATGGCTTCTACTGTTCTTCTAAGGTGGAAACAAAAATCTTTGGTCTGTGTTTCTTGGTGACAATCTTTAAACAATCTTTAATTAATATTATCCCGGAAGTAGTGTGGCTGCTGCCAAGATTTAAGCCTCACGTGAACCTAACCCATGCAGGTTACTAAAACTTTTGGTCACGCTATTCGCTAAAAGACCAGGTGACAGCTGAGCAGTGCCCGTTGGCCATATTGTTTACTTTTTAGTCTACACGTGGAAAATAAACAAAGCAAAAACAACAAAAAAAAGTGCAAAAGGAAAATAAAGTTTATTATGTCTTATTATACCTGCTATGTACACTCACAGATGTATTGAAAAGCATGCACAATGCATTTTAGTAGATTTATGGGAAACTTATGCCAATATATATTGGCCAAACTATTTTGGTATACATTTTGCTAAAGATAGTCTATGGGTAAACATTTCCGTTAAAATGACCTTCTGGTATATAAACCATAGATAGGGCCAAAACATGTTGTGAATCTAGCCTTACTCTGCACTAGACTACTCTTCATAATGGTCCGATCCAACTTTTCAATCTTTGCATAGATGCTTTCATGATCCTGTCATCCCCATAACTTTACATGCATCATTTATAGAAAAGCCACAAAATGTTTACCATTAAAATACATTTTAAGTGAAACAAATATATGGTAACACTAATCAATGCTATGCTATAGCATAGCAATAATCAGTGTTTGTAATCGAATAACTACATGTCAAAGTCCCCTAGGGGGACATAAAAAATGTAAAAAATAGATTTTTTTTTTTTTAAATATCCCAAAGCCCCTCCCCAATAAAAGTTTAAATCCCTCCTTCCTATTATACAAATAAAACATGTCAAAACAATTAAATACATTAGCATATTATGAACCGTAGTGTGTGTAATTGTCCGATCTATTAAAATATAACAACAGTTTTCCCCAAACGGATAACGATGTAAACGCAAAGTGGGAAAAAAGTGCCAGAATTGCTGATTTTCTGTTACTTTATACATAAAAAAAAAATTAGAAAAACTTCTGCACAAATATGATAGTGATAAAAACTAGAAATCATGGCGCAAAAAAAATGAAATCCCATACAGGAAAACTAAAACCATTATAAGAGTCACACAAAACCATTTTTTATAATAATTGTTTGCAAAAATAAAACATTATAGAAGCTATGAAACCATGCATACTTCTGTGTTCAGACTGACATATTTATTAAGGATAACATGTCAGTTTTACCGTAAGGTGCATTACGTAGACACAGGAATCCCCCCCCCCCCCGCACACACTAAAGTTACACAATTGCATTTTTTCCCCAATTTTTTTTTTCCAATTTCACCCCATAAATAATATTTTGGGGGTTCTGTTATACATTTTTGGTAGATTAAAAGGCACTGTTGCAAAGTACAATTGTTCCTGAAAAAACAATCCCTTACATGGCCTTCAGATGGAGAATTAAAGGTGCTATAGCTCTTAGAAGTCGAGAAGGAAAAAAACAATTGGCGCGGTCATTTAGGCCATTTTGGCCCTGTCCTTAAATTTAGTTTTTAATCATTGCTCCCTTATCATTAAAATGATGCCTGAGTACAAGCACATCCGTAAATGTGATACAACAGTAAGTCGACAATGGATGTTATGACACCTAATAATAGTAATAATAATCTAATGACCTGGCTTAGTAGGGAGCTTAGACCCAATTATTGATGGCTGAAGGGCCACTTGATTTTAGAATCCTCTTTAACCTTTACATAATAGATGCAATGCTGCCCGTGGTTGTGGTGCCCTAGATCACTCGGCAGAATAGAGTGCTTACTTCTTCCCCAATCATTGGCATATTTCTCCTAGTAGTTCATTATTCTTCACAAAAGCGGATTTGCGCACGAGGTAATTTTGCTCTGCCGCATTATGTATATCTGGACTTGTTTAGTGCTCAGTAATTACTCTATCCTTTACCCAGCAGGCTAATGATGATACATTTACCATTATGGCTGTTCTATTAACAGTCTGGTAAACACAGGGATAACTCAGGCCCGTTGCTGAAGGCTGTGCAAGGCAATGTGGCACACAGTATTTATGCCTCTCCAGCTGTGGATCCAGGCTCAAGCAGTGGATACAATCAAAAGCTATTATTAATATTCATTTTATTTATCGCAAGCATGGACATAATTTAACTGAGAGCATACAGCACAATGCTTTATTAATGGCAGTGCACTTGTTTGGATCAATTTCATACGTTTCATTTCTTCTGAAATTCGATGGAATGCGAGCAATTTGACTATAGTTAAAAATTAAGTTTTGCAGCATTAATTATAGAACTTTATTTCCGACTGCCTTAGGTATTCCTTCGGGGGCATGTCACTCAATAAATCCAGCATAATCCAGCACCAGAAATCAGATGTCAACTATAATGTTCACCTGGTCCCAAGCGTAAATTGTCCATGTCCCCGTTAAGCCCTCTTAGCAAGTGTGGCGCAGAGCAAAATATAAAAAAAACAACAACTTGGAGTTTGCACAAAAATGTGCCTTTTTTGTTACTTTGTGCCAGGTGTGACACTCAAAGGGGCACTTCGAAAAAAAAAATTTCAAATCAATTGGTGTCCAAAGTTATACAGATTTGTAAATGATGTCTTTTTAAAAATTGTAAGTCTTCCAGTACTTATCAGCTTCTGTATGTCCTGCAGGAAGTGGTGTATCCTTTCCAGTCTGAGGCCATGTTCACACAACGTAAGTTTTGTATTAATCACGGCCGTTGATACTGATTTGCAACAACATCCGTGATTAACACAAAACTTACGTGCACTGCATTCTGAGGGAATCCCGGCTGGAGTGTATATACATAGTATACACTCCGGCCGGGATCCCTAGCGGCCACACGGAAAACTGAAACTGAGATGTCAGTTTTGTAAGGCCTCTATTGATTGAATAGCAGCTGCACAAGCCTGACAGGTCATACAATGGAGAGTGCGGCTCTGGCTGCACCCTCCATTGTCGGCTATGGTGAATTGAAATGCAGTCGCACACGGATGCACCCTCATCCCAATTCAGCACAAATAAAGATCATCCGGCCGGTACTGCAGTATCGGCTGGGATGATCTTCACTGGCACCGGCCGTTCTGTGACACAGCCAGGTCACAGAACGGCCGGTGTCATACGCCGTGTAAACCCGGCCTGAGGGTGTGTTCAGGCTACACAGTCCACGCAGAGAACATCCCACATGTAAATTCTTCTATGGGACAGGCAGAGATGTGGGTGCATAGGGGAGAGTGGCGGAATACACGGCATGTTCTCCGCGCGGATTCCGTAGTCTGAACGCACCCTCCACCTCTGTCCATGACCGGAACTGTCCAGAGCAGTTTTAAAGGGGTATTCTGCTCAAACATAACTTTTCATATATTGCTTGTGTCCTCCTAAGGCATAGCCACTTCCACCAATGACTCGTCTGGGGGTGACAGCCCGCTCAGCCAATCACTGACTGAGGGCAGCGCCATAATGTTTTCTATTCCCTTATGATTTCTCTTCTGCTGCGCTAGTTACTATGGCACAGTGGATGCTAAGTTTTTCCTACACTTTATCAGGAAATTGCTTCTGAATCCACATGACCCATATTTAACATGTAATATTTTGTATGATTAATTTTGTTTATATAAAGAGATGGATCTTATGTGCAGTTATAGAAATAGGTCATAGTCATTATATTACAGAAGTCATTACAATTAATGGCCGGCGGTAGGGACTGTCATTCTGATCGGGATTGTTTTACTTTGTGGCAGTGGTGTGTACGGTTCTGTTACAGCTAAGGATGTGTAATCTTACCAGTCTGTAACACTGACCCCGATCATGATCACAGAGATGTTTGTATCCGTAAAATGAAAACTGAAGTCTTCACATTAGGAACACTTCTGAGAAGCTGAGTGCTGCTTTCTGCAGTATTCCCTTTCATCTTGCTAATTTAATAGTTCTAAAAGCCGATTTTCACACTGTCAGAGTAATCGAGAAGATTTTCTAATGGTAGAGTACATATGAGTGTGTACAAATAGCACAGATAAAAGCAGCATGTAAGCAGAGCCCCACACTAGTTTCATCAAATAACTGTTTCAACATTTCATTAGAAATTACATTATATAGATACGAGTTGTGAAGACTGAGATGAAACTCTGGAGTCTTAGGGCCCTATTCCACTGGACGATTATCGTTTGCATATCATTAACGATTAACGATCGCAAACGACCACTATTGCGAAAGACCTGAAAACGTTCACTCATTTCCATTGAACGATAATCGTTACTTATGATCGTAATTGCGATCGTTTTTTCTTCGCTATTTATTCGCTATTGCATTCGTATCTATTGCGAACGACCGAACGATGTCTTATTCAACG
Organism: Dendropsophus ebraccatus; assembly: GCF_027789765.1. NCBI lineage: Eukaryota > Metazoa > Chordata > Amphibia > Anura > Hylidae > Dendropsophus > Dendropsophus ebraccatus. Next base: position 51,375,087 of record NC_091458.1, read on the forward strand.
CGAACGATTTGCGAACGAGCAACGATAAAAATAGGTCCAGGTCTTATAAAGCGATCAACGATTTCTCGTTCGGTCGTTAATCGTTAACTGCATTTCAACCGAACGATTATCGTTTAGATTCGAACGATTTAACGATAATCTGAACGATAATCGTCCAGTGGAATAGGGCCCTATTCCACTGGACGATTATCGTTCAGATTATCGTTAAATCGTTCGAATCTAAACGATAATCGTTCGGTTGAAATGCAGTTAACGATTAACGACCGAACGAGAAATCGTTGATCGCTTTATAAGACCTGGACCTATTTTTATCGTTGCTCGTTCGCAAATCGTTCGCGTTGAATAAGACATCGTTCGGTCGTTCGCAATAGATACGAATGCAATAGCGAATAAATAGCGAAGAAAAAACGATCGCAATTACGATCATAAGTAACGATTATCGTTCAATGGAAATGAGTGAACGTTTTCAGGTCTTTCGCAATAGTGGTCGTTTGCGATCGTTAATCGTTAATGATATGCAAACGATAATCGTCCAGTGGAATAGGGCCCTTAGGCTTACTTCAGATGGCTGTAACTTTTTTCTTTACTGTACAGTACATTGAAATGCAGTCTAATGTGCTTTCTTATTTTATTGACCATCACAGTAACGTATTGGGACATGTGACTGATGTATACCACTCATCAGACTGGGGTACCTTGGGTCCACCAGTAGAACTGATCCTGAGGGCCCACCATTTGAGGACCAGTGAGAATTGACATGCTGACCCATGATCTGGAGAGGGGTACAATAATTTCTGCTGTACTGAAATTCCCAAGAGCATCCATTATAGTTACAATATGTCATGTATTTAACTAGAGATGAACGAATTGCTCATCTAAATGAAGCAAAGTACTTTTGATCTGTGCTGCGCTCATCAAGCCGCCGGCCTTTCAGCGCTGCTCCACTCCCTGCCACTTCTCCAAGGATACTGGGAAAAATGTGATCCAGTCCTGGGAAACTTCTCCCAGTTTCCCAGGATTGGATCCAGCTTTTCCCCAGCACTCGAGGTGGAGCGGCAGGAAGCGAAGCAGCGCTAAAAGGCTTAGCTTCTTTTAGATCAGCGGTTCGCTTATCTCTATATTGAACTTTAACCTTACAAGATTCTATCCTGTAAAATGCAGCTCATGTCAGAGATTAGACTTGATACATGTCAGAGATTAGACCCGATACATGTCAGAGATTAGACCTGATACATGTCAGAGATTAGACCTGATACATGTCAGAGATTAGACCTGATACATGTCAGAGATTGGACCTGATACATGTCAGAGATTAGACCTGATACATGTCAGAGATTAGACCTGATACATGTCAGAGATTGGACCTGATACATGTCAGAGATCAGACCCGATACATGTCAGAGATTAGACCTGATACATGTCAGAGATTGGACCTGATACATGTCAGAGATCAGACCCGATACATGTCAGAGATTAGACCTGATACATGTCAGAGATTAGACCTGATACATGTCAGAGATTAGACCTGATACATGTCAGAGATTGGACCTGATACATGTCAGAGATTAGACCTGATACATATCAGAGATTAGACCTGATACATGTCAGAGATTAGACTTGATACATGTCAGAGATTAGACCTGATACATGTCAGAGATTAGACCTGATACATGTAAGAGATTAGACCTGATTCAGAGCCTGCATAGACTTTACTCAAATACATATCCATTTTTTACACAGTTCTCTAACCTTTCCCTATGACAGTGATTATTGGCTCCATTAATAACCATACTTCTCAACATTGCTTATATCTATAGTACATGATCAAATAATCTCTGAAAAGTAAATTATATTGTCAGTTTTCAATGTAAAAACATGCAATGCGGTTAAAATAAAAAAGAAATAGGTTATCTTACATCAATCGTCTTTGCCTATGGCACTTACAGCTATGTTCCAGCCAGGGATAATGATGACCGATAATGATTATGATCATTATTTGCAGTCATCATTATCAGTAGATGGTCGCCTTTTGCCGTTAAATGCCGACCCATTCCCGTAGTGGAAAAAGCTATTGCTATTGATATGATGATATTATTTGAGTGCTGTCAAGTTGACTTGTCACTTTTTTGTGTCAGTTGGTGTAAATGTAAGTAATCTGTGACAGTATGATGGGACATTGGCTCCTGAACCTATCTGTGTGGCAGATATCCAGTGTTTTGTCTCATCCACTGTGTTAGTAGAGAATATTCTCATTCATATGACACCTAAGGGAACCTATAACACAGCACAGGGAGGTGATGTGGCTCCAGACTAGATAGCCATACATCCTCCCAGGCTGCATACATACAGCCATATTGCAGCTTGTACTCATATAAATGTAAGCTCTAGTGAGACCACATCTGGAATACTGTGTCCAGTTCTGGAGACCTCACCTACAAAAGGATATTGATAAAATAGAACGGGTCCAAAGATGGGCTACGAAAATGGTGGAGGGTGTGAGGCATAAACCATATCAGGAAAGACTTAAGGATTCGAATCTGTATAGTCTGGAGGAAAGACGGGAAAGGGGGGACATGATCAAAACCTTTAAGTATGTTATAAGACTAAATAAGGTTCAGGAGGGAAGTGTTTTTAGAAAAAATCTGAGCTCAAGAACAAGAGGACACAGTGAGAGGTTATCTGGGGGAAAGATCAGAAGCAACATGAGAAAATATTATTTTACTGAAAGAGTAGTAGATGCTTGGAACAAACTTCCAGCAAATGTGGTTGTTAAATCTACAATAACTGAACGTAAACCTGCCTGGAATAAACATATATCTATCATAAGATAATAAGAAGGAAATATAAGGGAAGATCAGATGGACCCAGTGGTCTTTTTCTGCTGATAATCTTCTATGTGTCTATGTTTCCGCCACTGCCTTCACTTTCCACTCTGTTATTATAACTTCACAGCTATACAGATGCAATGCTCAGTTCTTTGCCACTGCAGGACTGATACACATTAGTGCCCCAAGTTTTGTTGTGTTTTCAGCAACACTAATTATTTTTTGTCCCCTCTCCTCCTCCCCAAGGACCCAAGCAAATCCGTGAGAAATGCGCAAAAATAAGGGGCATTCGTTGGTTAATCTACCAGGGGGTAGTTGGGGGCACCTTTTTAGGGCGAGTACCTGATCCACCCTGTGTGAGTAGGGATAGTTTCACATGCATTGTGACTAGAGCTTCAACAGGGTAAGCTAGTCTTTTGTCCATCCTCGGAGCATGCTTACGTGACCACCAGGACATATGGCAGACACCGCGGAAAGGTGAGATCGCAACTATTTTCTTTCACCTACTTGCGGTTTGTTTTGTCATTTGGCCCATAATATTTACGTGTTGTTCTATTATAACTGATTTTCATTGGCCTTGTGACTTCGTTGTATCCCTCTTTAGAGGTGAATTTCTGTATTTTTGGGGACAATTACTATACATATTATTAAACAATATGTTTTATTTATCTTGATGTGCACCCCAACCTGTGAATTCGTATCAATGTATGGGCCCATTTTTTTTTTTAACCAAAACATACCTGTGGTTTAGGGTATTTTTTTACGGAAGAAATATCAGTCAAGGTTTTTTTTTTTAGATTTGTATGACCACTCAGTTCTGGCATGATGTTTCGGGAATATCATCGACAAGATATCAGATACAAGATTGTAAGTTGCAAATTGAAAAATCCCTTATTATCCCCCCAGATAGTGACACAGTAGGTACTTGGAAATAGCACAGAAGAACGTTCATTTATAACAAACATAAAATTTATTTAAATTGTACATAGATTTAGAGAAATACATTGGAAATTCTATTATACATACAGAATATGAAGAGCATATAAAATGTCAAGAGGGCCATACAAGTGAGAAGACACATATAGACATACACAAGTGTTATTGCCCAGCTCATACAGACTACAGAAGTAAGGCATCATGCACACAGCCTTGTCACAGCTCCATACAAGTTGTACAGAGCCTACAGCAACTATAGAAATCCAATGGGCCCATATTATACCATATTATTTTTCTTGGATTCATATGGGATCTATAGAAATTTTCTTTTTACCATGTACTATTGGATACTGTATGATAGCTTACAGGTTCAGGCCAGGTTCACACTACATATAACACCGTCCGTTCTGTGGCCCAGTACCGGCTGGATGATCATCATTTCTGTCGAATTCGAATACGGGCACAGCTGTGTGTGCCTGCATCCAAATTCATCTCTGCACACAATGAAAGGTGCGGCTGGAGCTGCACGCTCCATTATGTGAACTGACGGGTTCTCTCCGGCTGCTATTCAATGGATAGCGCCCATAGAAAACTGACATGTCAGTTTTTGGTGCGGCCGGATGGAATCACGGCCGGAGTGTATACTATGTGTATTCGCTCCGGTCGGAATTCCCTCTACTTGCAGCACAATGTAAGTTTAGTATTCATCACCACCGTTGTTGCAAATCGGCAACAACAGTCATGATAAATACTAAACTTACGTTGTGTGAACATAGCCTCATAGTACGGAACTGTAATAATGGTACCCTACAGTTTTGGTGCTCTTGTGCATGTGACCTAATACATATGCATCTAAGAACCACTGATGGTCAACTGTTGGCATTTATGATGCATTATTATGCCTGATAGGGAATACACGACATGCCAGGTGCACAGTATAGCAGCATATATACAAGCCCTTAAGACTTGCCACATTATTTACAGTCAAGCATAAGACCTGTCCAGTCATTTATAATATACAGATAGAATAGCATAAGAAAGACCAATAAAATACAGAAAGCAAAGCTGTACAAAATGGTAAACTAACAGCATATCCTTCACAATCGGAGCCAAAATTCTATACAGAACTTTCATTACTTTTGACCTTATAGTTTTAATGCACATTACTCTATTATACATCCTAAATGTGTTGTATGACAGATATGGTAATGGTCAATAACATCTAAAACTAAATATAGAGGCATCTAAAGTAAAGCATGTATTGCTTTGGTGGATAGTCATGGTGGAAAGTCTCTTTAACCCACAATGGTTGTTGTGAAACTTTTTTAAAGGGACCTGTTATCAATCTCATACTGCCTGAATCACTAATCACCAGTACGGGCCTTGGTGGCTTCTCCTCATCCCACCAGCCAAGATTGGTAGATTTCCCCCTTTTTGGTTATAGGGAGAGCTGTCAATCAAAGCTGTTGGGTCGGGCAGGGACCACCCAGATGACCTGTGGTTCAGGCAGCATGAAAGTGAGTACAGGTTCCTTTTACAAAAAATGCGTAATTCTGTACTTGTAGGGGGTATCAGGGTACATCTGCCATTTTGGCAGTTGGGTGAGAACAATTACCGGCTGCCATACTGTATACTAATAGTTATAACCAAGAAAAGCCTAAACAGAACATTTATCCTGAAAATTCAAGATATAATATCTCATTTTTATTTTAGTATAAAGTAAGATACATAAATACAAAATGTTATTTCTATGTTACATATAGCATTTATTATATCAATCCTCCTCTAAGTATGCTATGAGTAATGTCTCTCTACTTCCTTCTCCTTTACTTCTACTAAACTCAATTATACAGTAAGTACAAAAATAAAACTGACTGACATATAACTTCTTGCTGAAGTATATAAAGTGACATTGTTTATTCGGAGATGAGTTACTATAGTCAACCTTAGAGGCTGCGTACAGTACGTTGTATTAATTGTAGACAGTCCACGGCTGGAGATCAATACATTATCCTGTCAGAATGAATTATGTGCCTGACTGATGACTCTAGACCCAGTGTGAGTAGAGGCCATAGACTTTTATAGAAGATGCTCAACCTAAAACGGGATGTGATGTATGTTTGTGGTTTATAAGCTCCTGGGCCTCAAAGATTAATAGAGACGATAATGGTATTATATCAAATAATGCTGTAAAGCACTACAAAACAAAAGTATATTTACAAGGGATTAGGTGTGGAGAGAATCTACAGCACAGAATTATGTGCACTCCGACTTCAGTTACTGAAAGCCCCGGATTACATTTGGCCAAATGACATAAATAATGGGTTCGGTATAAAGTTTGACGGCTTAAAATTTCTCTGTGCCCTTAGGCAGGGGGTGGGCAGAGTACAGCTCCACTGACTGTCTCTTGTGATCCTGCTTGTTTTCCCAGGTTTCCTCCTCGGGTTCATATGTACCTTTTAGGACGGCGATCCTATCAGAAAGGCTCTTGTTATGTGGGAACAGGACAAAGTTATAGATGAGTGAAGCCAAAATTCCACCAACAATTGGACCAATCCAGAAGACCTGATAAAGTAAAAGCAAAAAATTATTTAATGTGATATTACACTTTATACTGGCTTTTTTTCTTTCTTTTTTTTTTTAAGTAGTATTCCCGAGGAGATTTTTTTTTTTTTTAACAAATCAACTGGTGTCAGAAAGTTATACAGATTTGTGAATTATTTCTATTAAAAAATTAATTTATTTATCAGCTTCTGTATGCCCTGCAGGAAGTGGTGTATTCTTTCCAGTCTTACATGGTCCTATCTACTGCCACCTCTGTTCATGACAAGATCTGTCCAGAGCAGGAGAGGTTTTCTATGGGGATTTGCTGCTGCCCCGGAAAGTTCCTGTCACAGACAGAGGTGGCAACAGAGAGCACTGTACAGGAAAATCCACTTCCTGCAGGACATACAACAGATGATAAGTGTGGAAGGCTTAAGGGTTTTTTATTCGAAGTTATTTACAAATCTGTTAGTGATGAGCGAATACTGTTCGATCAAATAGATATTCGATCGAATAGTAAGGTATTCGATCTATCGAATATTATTGAATAGTTTGCCGAATATTCGGAAAATATTCGATAAGCGTTCAAATCCCCCAGCTTCCGGTTTTTACCTCCAAGTGGTCGAATAGATGTTTTTCAATAATCGAATATTTGTTCCCATAGACTTTAATGGGATCGAATATTCGAATATTCGGTAGATATTCGTACGAATATCGAATATTCGAATATTTCACTATTCGCTCATCACTAAAATCTGTATAACTTTCTGACACCAGCTCAGGGCCTCGGGCTGCCGCCCAAAACGCCCCTATTATAATCCACTACTGCACCCATTTACTAACATGTATACTCTTTTGGAATGGAAGTCAATAGAACAAGCTCAGTGTAGACATTGGGATTGAGAGGGAAATTTTAGCTCCCAAAAAAATCATAAATTTAGCTTTGGACAATGATACAGCTGTAACTCAAGATAAGCAATTAGAATTATTCTGTTCCTGTTTATTATAATACATTGAAAACTAAACATTTTGGAGCTTGGTAATTTGTTTACAAGCAATGAGCGAGATTTATCAAACATGGTGTAAAGTGAAACTGGCTCAGTTGCCCCTAGCAACCAATCAGATTCCACCTTTGATTCCTTACAGACTCTTAGGAAAATGAAAGGTGGAATCTGATTGGTTGCTAGGGGCAACTAAGCCAGTTTCACTTTACACCTTGTTTGATAAATCTCCCCCAATGTGTCCACCAGGACAGTGGTCTCCAGCCTGTGGCTCTACAACTGTTGGGGAATCCCATTTCCTGGCACGAGAATGTGGTTGGCTGGAATATAGTATCCCAACAGCTGGAAGGCCACAGGCTGAAAACAACAATGCTCTACGTGTCCAAAGGTAAAAAAGAAAAAGTAATTTAGCTTGGACAACAAATTATAAGGTAAAGAGCTCACCTGAAATAACTTCTAATTACATAACGCCAATTTATTGCTGGGCTTAGGAACCTCTGCGGTAGGTCTGAATCACTTTAACAATGGTGTTGATTACAATTTTATGAGATGTAATGATGAAAATTATTGCTTTATTTAAGGTGAGTGTATGTTTAAGTTATTATGCAAAAAGCCTTTAACCCTGCATTTAGCTGCACTAATAAAACAATATATCTAGGTCTGACTTAGACGGGAGGGTAGCACACATATTTCCTGTTGCTGTAGTTACTTATGATGATATGTTGCAATTTGTAATTACATGTATATTATTCTCAGCATGTGTTTACAGCAAAATGATATTGATATGCTGTTTTAGAAATACCTAGATGGGATAGCCCTTTAGAAACCTTTTTTTGATCTTTGTAGTTGTGCGGGGATTATTAAGAACTACCCATTTACAGTATTATACAAATGGGGCAAAACTTTGGAGACATCGTTGAAATTGTTTAGTCTGGCAATATTACTGGTAATACTATTATTATGTCCTACATTAAAGGCCCATAGAAACGCTCATTTAATCGGCCCATGTAAAAGTGGCAGAGATCAGTGCCATACCAGGCCATGTAAAAGGACCCTAAGGGCTCTTTAACGTTTGCGATTATTTGTCAGTTGGGCTGATCGCATCTTTTTGGCAGCCCTAAAAATTATTTTTTGACAGCTTATCTTCCCATGTAAAGAACAACAGCATGGAGGATCCAGAAATTTTTCTTGCATCCTTTAACTCATAATAATTGGGCCATGTAATGGGTCCTTTCAATGGCCGCTGATGGATGTGTGCACAGTCACTCACATCAGGCAGTTTTCAGGCCACATGTGGACATATTGTGAGACTGCACAACCTCTAAGGCTGGGTTCATACTACGTTTTTGCAATCCGTTTATGAAAATGGATGAAAAAAATGGATTGCAAAAACGTCGTGTGAATCCAGCCTAAGTTGTATAGATACTTAATACAGCACCCATAGTCTTCTGTAGGTCCCTAATATACCTATTCATCTCCAGATCATGTATACCTTCTATACCTACATATGTCTCCAGTATTTGCTTTAAGCATGACCATGCCTTTAGAAATACTTGTTTCTTTGTTTCAGAAGCCTGGACATGTAATGAAAGCCTTTTGCCTAAAGGCATAAAGAAATCTGAGTTTTTTCTTTTAATATGGTATACATGTCATATCACGGTTGGTAGGTTTTCTGATTTTCTTTTAAATATACATTTAATTTTAGTTATGTCTCACCCATTGATCTTTAAAGATTCCGGTAATGGCTGCAGGGCCCAGGGATCGAGCTGGGTTCATAGAGCATCCGTCAAAGTAAATCTGTCAATAGATTTAGAATAATTAGTTAGCTGCTAATATAGCTATAATACAAAGCATATGTAGAACATAGCACAAGGTATATAGAACATAGCAAAAGGTATTTAGAACATAGCACAACTTATATAGAACATAGCAAAAGGTATATAGAACATAGCATAAAGTATATAGAACATAGCACCAGGTATATAGAACATGGCACAAGCCTCGTTGAGTTTTAGTGTGTAGATGTACAGTTCGGCCGGGTTTACATATGTGCGTCGGTGCGGTGGCGTTTCCCTCCGGCGCAGGAGAAAAGTGCCAGAGGAAAACGCAACACTGAACTGATCCCATTCTTTTAAATGGGACAGTTCAAAATATGCAGCAGTGAAGTAGTGGCCGCCGCATTGCTGGACCGTCGGTGCGTCAGGGTGTATCTTGCAGCATCCTGGCTCACCGCCACTCTGGCGATGCGGCACCGCACTCATTCAAACAAATAGAGCGCCGGATGTCTGGCCGGGCAGGACGCATGCCGTTCGGCTCTGGCATCCGGCGTTCAGCCAAAGAACAGCACAATATATATACATAAACATATCTCTCCCCCTGTGTGCTCTCTCCCTCCCCTATAGCCCCCCCCCGTTGCTCCACCAGTAGTATATAGCCCCCTGTTGCTCCACCAGTAGTATATAGCCCCCCTGTTGCTCCACCAGTAGTATATAGCCCCCCTGTTGCTCCACCAGTAGTATTTAGCCCTCTGTGCGCTCTCCCCCAGTAGTATATAGCCCCGTTGTGTGCTCTCCCCCAGTAGTATATAGCCCCTCATGTGCGCTTTCCCCCTCCCAATTAGCCCCCCTGTGCGCTCTCCCCCTCCCATATAGTCCCCCTGTGTGCTCTCCCCCAGTAGTATATAGCCCCCCTGTGTGCTCTCCCCCTCCCATATAGCCCCCCTGTGCGCTCTCCCCCTGTAGCATATAGCCCCCCTGTGCGCAACTGATGGCAACTGATGGCGACTGATGGAAACTGATGGTTTTTAATGAAAAGAAGGATAGAAAAACTGATGACAACTGATGCATTTTTGGCATCAGTTGTGACATCAGTTGTGGTCAGTTTTTAGACAAAAACTGCAACTGATGCAAACTTATATATGTAAACCCAGCCTTAGTGATTTGTGTAGTTCCCAGTCAATAGTACCTTTCTCATCACTGGTTTCAATGAGTGCTGTATAAAACATCACTATCTATTCATTTCCCCAGGAGGAACAGTTAAATGGGTTATGTAGCACTAGAAAAACATGGCCACTTTCTTCCAGAGACAGCCCCACTCTTGTCTTCAGTTTGGGTCAAATTTTGTAACTCAGTGCCATTAAAGTGAATAGAGCCTAATTGCAAACCACCAGAGAACAAGAGAGTGGTTCTGTCTCTGGAAGAAAGTGGCCATGGGTTTGTAGCGCTGGATAATCCCTTTAACTACATGGTGGCTCCAAGGAATTACACAAAATCTGCATCCCTTAGTGTCCATTTACACAGAAAGATTATCTGACAGATTATCTGCCAAATATTTGAAGCCAAAGCCAGAAACAGACTATAAACAGAGATCAGGTCAAAAAGGAAAGCCTTAGATTTCTCCTCTTTTCAAATCCATTCCTAGCTTTGGCTTCAAATCTTTGGCAGATAATCTGTCAGATATTCTTTGCTCTGTGTAAATGGACCCTAAGGCTTTCATCACAATAGTCCAATGTGGTGTTTTTTATTATGAAAAATCTACATAAAGACACAGTGGGAGATTTATCAAACATGGTGTAAAGTGAAACTGGCTCAGTTGCCCCTAGCAACCAATCAGATTCCAAAGGTGGAATCTGATTGGTTGCTAGGGGAAACTGAGCCAATTTCACTTTACACCATGTTTGATAAATCTCACACACAGTTTTTTAATCTAACATGCAATACAAAATACATGATTTGTAGTCTTTTTCATAACCATCTACTGACATGCAGCCAAAATACAGCAGCAATTTTCTGTCCTCCAAAAAGTCTTGTAATATCACTACAAAAATACTGTTTGTTTCCTAAAAACACTGAAATGTGTGAGAATGTGTGAAATCACTCTTAGGCTATGTTAACTCTACAGGATTTTAGAGCAAAACCACATCTATCTATTAATAATGACGGCCAGAAATAATGATCATAAACATTATTATCATTATCAATAGACGGCTCTCATTTTGCGCTAAAATCCCATAGCGGGAATGTAGCCTTATTAAATTGGCTCTATAAGAGTAGAGTAAGAGGGTAATTCGTTTCTACTTCCCCCCTAAAACAGCACCACCCCTGTACATAAGGGGGGATATTTATCAAACATGGTGTAAAGTGAAACTGGCTAAGTTGCCCCTAGCAACCAATCAGATTCCACCTTTCATTCCTCATAGACTCTTTGGAAAATGAAAGGTGGAATCTGATTGGTTGCTAGGGGCAACTGAGCCAGTTTTACTTTACGCCATGTTTGATAAATCTCCCCCACAGTGTTTATGGTATTGCATCAAATCAGTCACCAACCATGGACAACAGTGCCGCCGTTCCAGGATAAGGCTGGGTTCACACTGCGTTTTCAGCATCCGTTTAACAGGTCCGTTTTTTTTAACGGTCAAAAAAGTAGTGTCAACAGTACTTTATTGTGCGTAAAAAAAAAACGCAGGTTTTTTTTTTATAATGGAAGTCAATGGAAAAAACGGGTTAAAAAACAGATGCACACAAATGCATCCGTTTTTTTTTGCAATCTGCTTTTTGCAAAAAACGGATCCGTTAAACGGATGCTGAAAACGCAATGTGAACCTAGCCTAAGCAAAATATGATTTCTCTAACACATGTAAAATGACTGAGCTTTTATTGAATACAAATGGTTGAAATTTGCCATGATTTCTGATCAGTTTCCTCTGGTACAATATCTGCTGATACTTCATTCAGCGTATCAATGATTACAGGAAAGGACCCGATACAAGGTAAATATGATGTCACAATGAATGTGCTGAATTCCTCCTGGACATCTAATCCAGTGAAGAACCTCTCATGATTACAGAATGTTTGCAAAACAGGGAAGAATAAGATTCCTGACATACCAAACCATTAACCTCTACGTGTAATATTAATATGGAAGAGGAGTGTTGTGGATTATACAGTCAGTTTGTATATTTATATTCTTGTTCATATATTCTGTATAGATATATATTGTATATATATTCTGTGCATTTTGTAATACATATTATATAACACATTTTTCCTTTTTATTAGTGTCTCCTACATAGAAGCCCCATTAGTAACCACAGCATCTCTCACTCTACCCTGTCCATGTAAGGAAAAGTATGATTGATCTTAAACGGGGTTGTTGTGATGAGAAACCCCTTTAATTCTAAAGATACAGCATTACCTATGGCTTTAAAGGGAACTTGTAACATTAGCATGTAGTCCAATCTGCAGGCATCTTGTTATAAAGCAGGAGGAGCTAAGCAGATTGATATATAGTTTTGAAAACGATCCAGAATAACTTGTCAATTATTCATGTACACCTCTGCACATTGTAGGCTAAGTAGTCAAGTGGGCGGTCCTACCTAGTGACTGACAGCTCTCTGGATATGCACACTTACACACAGACAGCTGTCAATCACTGATTAGTACCACTCAGTTGACTACTTAGCTCAGAGTATGCAAAGAGTAATATTATAAATCTACTCTGGAACTATATATCCGTCTGCCCAGCTCCTTATATAACATGATCCCTGTACATTGTGCTGCATTTTTAATGAGACAGGTTTCCTTTAACTATATTGTATCACACACAGACTGAAAATGCTATTTATTCATTACAGCTTCAACTTAATACTAGATAATAACCATATTATAATTTTGAAACAAATATTATATACAATGCATACTTTATATTATATTTTTGTCAATAGGTAACTTGGGTACTGTTCATTTAAAAAAAACAAACAACAACAAAGGTATCTGTTAGTATTTTGTCAATGTTCATATAAATATCTTACCCCAAGCAGATGTCCCAGAGTGACAGAGAGCCCAATGGACAGTGCCGGTGACCCTAAGTTGTCATTGCGTCTACTGTCTGTGGATGCAAAGATGCAGAGGACCAGCTGGAACGTCAGGATCATCTCCACAACCAGCACCAGACCTGGAGATCCAGCAGATACCTGTAAGGGGGAAATTGTTAACATATATCTCACCGACTTGATTAATCCTGGCAGCCCCTTACTGCTGCTAGAAGAATAAACTATAATTATAATTAATTGACTCTTCATATAATACGCTGCAATTATCTTTCAGGGAATCATTGAGATAACTCTAATTAGACATTTCCCCTCACGCACAAAAATTAATCAGCGAGCAACACAAATGCGGTGAATGGCTCATATTTCTCCTGATTAATCACTCATCAATATCATCTGACAGCGGCTGTCCATTACATGTGGAGACGTGTACAGCCGTCCCTTACTCATACAATATGCACACTTCTTCAGGACAAAGAGAAAACATATGGTGACTAATAGCACAAGATTCTCTGTGTGGTTCCCAAGATCTGTTCTAGAGCAGTGTTCCCCAATCTCTTGCAGCTGTTGCAGAACTACAACTCCCAGCATGCCCAGACAATTGAAGGCTGCAAGTTGTAGTTTTGCATATATATATATATATATATATATATATCACAGATTTTTATTTATTGCATAAATACTTCTCTACAGTGTAACAGATGCTATACTATAACAACGTTATACTCTTCTGTATAACAATACGGATACCAATGGTTAGATCTGGAAGCTTTCCAACCATGTTAATTTACAGGCACACGCATTCAAACCATATATTAAAAAAAAAAACTTACATTATAAAATACATACCTGGTTGATGGCGAGGTTTCCACGAGCGTGAACTGGAGCCACTCCATGCAAGATACCAGCTCCTGCAATTGCTCCAACCAGCTGGGCTACTATATAAAATAGTGCCCGCAGAACAGAGATGTGAGACCCCAACAAGAAGGCTATAGTGACAGCTGGATTTATATGAGCCCCGCTGACATGTCCAAATGTTTGCACCAAGGTACCAATGGCAAGGCCAAAAGCTATAGCGATCTGTAGAACGCTAGGGAGAGCGGATTGCCAATTAAGGGCAGACCCCAATCCCAAAAATACAAATATTAAGGTGGCTAAGAATTCTGAAAATACTGCCCGGACAAAGGCTAAGGAGCAAATTTCATTCCTCATTGTGCTCTTAGTAAAAATTGAAGCAGGATAAGGATGTTTGTTCTTTGCCTGGGTTTCCCTGCTATTTACTTGAGAGGCATTACAGTGGCATATATATATCAACAGGAAGAGTAGGGAACCATTCCAGAAGGGGCTGTACCCAAGGAACAAGGCAGATCTGTAAAAGTTTCCAGCACACAGGGATCCAGACCTTCCCTAATAGTATAATAGAAAGTGCATGGCATACTGGCACCACCCCATGTGGCACACTTTTTCAAGTGACATTCAGATTGCTTAACTTGTTTCCAGGTTCCTCCTGAGGAATACTGTTATTAATAGGATAAATATTACCTGCTATAGACTACAATGTGCAATTACTTAACATTAGATAATATTCTGCAATATAGCTTTCAAACTGATAAAGCTTCATGTTGTTTTCAGTTCATCTGCATAGACCAGTAGCTTCCCCATAGGTAACAAGCCCAGTGCTCGCTCCCTCTCACCGGCTACAGCCTGGATATTGCAGTGGGATGTAGTTGAGACTCCATTAGTTGACTAGATGCCACTGGGATTAGCTACTGACTGTTATCAGAATAGGATGAGCAGTCATTATAATGTAACATTTATGCAGCTGTCACTTTTATTACTGAAATATATTTGCTATAAGAGAGGTTTCTAAGATAAGGACGCCATTTATGGATCAATCAATGTGCATTGCAACTGTTAACATGAAGCAACTGTCTCGCTCTCTCACGTGGGACCTTATATAGGGAATGGTACAACTGACAAAGCATCCTCAGGTTCTTTCAGTCTTTAACGAGGTTTCAAAAATTGTGTTTTAGACTATTTTGTACCCTAGATGCCCTGATTCCAACAGATTTTACTTTCTTGGGGTATGTGCACAATACGGAATCCTGACGGAAAACTCCATTCTATGCACGGGCGGAATCCCTCTGTGGATAGAACGGAGGCTATGGCACGGGCGACGATGCACGCGGCCGCCAGAGTCAGTGAGTGGATGTGAGCTGCGGAATACGTGACAGGTTTTCTGTCACGATTCCATAGTGTGCATGTACCCTCACTATGCCCCCTTCACCCCTCTCCTGAGACACAAGGGTTTTACTGTTTGATTGACTATGTGTACTTTTCACTAAACAGTCAGAGAGGCGGGGACCTTTTTGCATGAATAAGGTGGGACACAGCCAATCAATGAAAGAGGTGGGACACAGCTGCATCAAGTGATTGGCTGTGCAGGCCTGGTCCTATGGGGATGGCGCTTTATCAGCAACTGGGAATTAGCCGAGAGGACTTGGGACCAGTAGCACTGATGCTTTGGCTGCGAGGGATCGGAGCAGGTGAGTATAGTTTCTTTTTTATTTTTATCCCAGTCACATATACATTTGTTTTTTATACCCAGACAACCCTTTTTTACAGCCCCATCACTGCCTTGCCTGTGACCTAGATGCTTGATGGACCATGGTCTGTTTCTACATCCAGTGGTTAGAATATTATTGAAAGTGCCTTGCTATAAACCTATCCATTCATTCCTTCAAGACGTGGTACTGAATAATTGTCACCTTAAATTGTTTTTAAATGCTTTAAAGTATGTCAGAGAACCACAGCTGCATAAACTGACTGCACCCACAAGAAGCTTTACCTCGGTTAGGAAGAAGTTTGATGTTTTTACTTCATATTTGTGGTATTTGGCAATAACACTTATTTGTGGTTGACTTGGCTTTGGGCATGTATGCTATTGGTACAGAAGGGCTTACACCTCACCCTGCAGCTATACTTGGATAACACATCTAGATTGTAGACTACACTTAAGGTGGTCATTCCCTCACCTTGCATGGGAATCAACTACCTAACTAATGTGTATGTGGGTTTCCTGACTCCATCCAGATGGAAGAGGCTGGGTAAGAATAGAAAAGAGAATCTTGGATTTCAACATGCCCAATACTTTTTTCTCATGGGAGACAAGCTGCTACCGGAGATCGTGCCAAGCATGCTTATGTATAAGGAGGGTGCTTCCGACTGCTATCGGACCATTAGTATCGCACATGAAGAGAACTTACGATGAAGTGATAAGCGTTCTGTTCTTGTGTTTCCTCTTATGTGTTAAGATAACCAGGAGGCTGTTATCTATAGAGATGACAAATCCATTCACTTTTAGAGGATTGGTACACAGGGCAAGGTGACACAAAGTACAGAGATCTTCATCACGTTGAGGAGTAATGAAGTACAATTTCACTGGTGTTTCCAGTAAAACCTCTGGGTTGGCTGTGACTAATATTTATTTGATGGTATAGCAAGATTAGGGAAGCTATGGGATTGTAACAGCAGCATCAGGCCACACATGGATAGTTTGCAGCCTTAAATCATAGAAACATAAAGAAACATAGAAGATTGTCGACAGAAAAAGACCTCCTGGCCCATCTAGTATGCTTTTATATTTTTTCCTTTATTACTATATTAGGATAGGCAGGTTTACAGTCATCTACTGGGAATTTACCAACGACATCTGCAGGAAATTTGTTCCAAGCATCTAATACTCTTTGCCTGAGGACATGTTACATAGCCTGCTCAGCCAGGATATTTGGTTAGCGGTCAGGGTTAGTTGGGGCATGGTTAGTGGGATGGGGCAGGGCTAGAAGGGGCATGGTTATCAGGGGGCCCATAGTTTCTAAACAGCCTTGGGCCCATGGTACCCTTAATCCGCCCCTGGACCGGAGTAATACTCTTCTTGTTTTATGAGTTGTTAGGCAGAATTAGGGCATTACAATAGAATTTTAAGGCAACCATTATTCTCTTAAATTCACTGTATTTCACTATTGCCATTGAAACTAGCTGAATATCAGTGCCAGCTTATCAACTGGCGTGTGCTACAGTACGGATGTGGCAACCAGCCAAGACTAGCAAATATCACCTGTCCTGCTGCCAGTAGCTGAATAGATATCTTCATTGTTTATTATTTAGCACAATGGTATATATCTGCTATGTATACCTCCCTCTTTTATCAGTATTCTAGGGACCACAATGTAAATTCTGAACAAAAGTTTCCACTTATCAACATTAATTTATTGCGGACAGTGGAAATAAAGGGGTATTCTCATCATCTAGACTTTTATTAGATGATGGATAAATTGCAAAAATAAGCAATGTTACAAATGCATTAGCAAAATTGTTTACTTTAGCATTTTGGCCCTTTTCTCTCTCTGCTTTGTAGATAGTGGCCGGGTAGTGACATCACTCGGGTGGTTGGGACCTTGGCTGCTGGTAAGTATGCTTCTCAGACTTCTGTAGTTCTCTCTGGGGATACCCCTGCTGCAGTAGTTTTTGTAATATTGCTGATAAGCAGTAGCTCAATGTATAACAAGTGAATGTCCCCCCACTCTCTAATATAAGGCAGCTCACAAGTGAATGTGGGTCCTCTTTTTTCTTGTATTTCTGAGATCCTGACTATGATACAGTACCACTTCCACCTTGTAGTACATTGTCTGCACTTCCAAATAGTACAAATACTGCACTTCCTAAAATGTAAAACAGGAACATGTGTGAGAATGGTTGGAGGTTTCAACTATGAAGCCCACTAAGGTGTAACTTCAGCTCCATGCTATATTACAGGCTGTAAATAAAAATAAACCAATCAATATAAGGTGTAGACTAAGGGTCCATTTACACAGAAAAATTATCTGACAGATTATCTGCCAAAGATTTGAAGCCAAAGCCAGGAATGGATTTGAAAAGAGGAAAAATCGCAGGCTTTCCTTTATGACCTGATGTCCGTTTATAGTCTGTTTCTGGCTTCAAATCTTTGGCAGATAATCTGTCAGATAATCTTTCTGTGTAAATGGACCCTTAGACTAGACAGGCTAATTGTGTGCCAGTATAAGCCCTGTTTTTGAATCTTGCACATTCCTACACTGTCTAGTCTAAGTTTACACTGTATAAGAAGTAGACAGTTTTCAATTATCTCGCTCAGTGCAGTTACTTAACTTTTTATGTAGATTGATTTAGGCATCAGGTGTTAACTTGAGGGACCTGGACCTTAATGCAGTCGGCTCATTGGAGAAAAAAAAAAAGACAAAGAGGATGGCACCTTGTGTAATCCTGTTTGCCTGATAGAGGTCAAGAAGAATATTATAGGTGGGTTCTCACCTTTAAGCCCCTTGGGCTTAGTGCATATCACCCCAATGGATGAGAGGTACCATTAGTCGTGGAGTGGGCTGGTGGCTGGGTGCCCCAGATAATCGGATGCTTCCACAGGGGGAGCCTGTTCTTTCAAGTTAGGTACAAGGCAAAGGAGAATCTGGAGAGGACTCCTGGCGCTGCCACAAAGCAGATGTGGTATCCCACTACGGGTGTTGCTCCTATTTACACCCTTTGTAAAAGTCTGTACTTTTGTGTGGTCTTATTGCAGCTACAGTGTTATTAGAGATGACCACTAGATGTTGCTGTATTGTGTAATTAAAGTATGAAAGCTGCACGGCTGAAGTATCTCAAGGGTTATTTGTGTATGTACCAGATTCTGTTAACCAGTAGGATCTTTCCTTTCTTCTGTCCTGTTGCCTCTCTTCTTTTCCCTCCTCTATTGCACTCTTTCCACGCAACCACAGTGGATCTTACACGCTGGTTAGAAAGTTGGTCCCTTGGGTGAAGGAGGAGTCTTAGCCAAAGAAAGGACGCAGCTCAGTTAGCTCTCCACAGTGGTTTTACCTGGGCCCTGGCCCTCTGCCGGGTCCCCTCTACATTCCCAGTTTTAGCCAGTACCCCGCATAGGGAGGACGCAGAACAGTCAGCCCTTACAAACCTCTGTCTTAAAGCACCACACAAGCTATGTGATACCCTGTTAAACCCTTCATGAGAGGACTAGCCAACAGATAACCTCAACCCATGTCGAGGACTAGGAGTAACTACAGTGCAAGACAGCATCCCCAAAAGAGCCAAAGAGCTAGGAACTGATCCGGGTGGAGCAAAGTTACCTAAAGTCTATGAACTCCATCTTGCAGCGTGGTTGTACTAAGGAAATCCTAACTAGTCCGCTCATCCCAGGTAACACAGTCTCGGGCCTATGTCACCCATTGGTAGGGTTCTGCCAAAGCTAGTGGGCATCAGGTGGTGTGAACACTATAGGAAAGGTCAAAACACAGGCACAGGTTGTTTCTTCTTCTTCTTCTACAAGTATTCTTCTTTACACGCCATCATCCCGGCAGAGCACATTTCTACTTGGGTTGAGACTCTTACGGCACTCTCCTCTCTACTAGGCTACCTCAGTACAACCTTATCAACTCTATTACATCCTACTCAGCATTTATCACACAGATCTGATGGTTCTATGTTTGTGTATTCATTGGAACTGTATCAAGTGTATCTCAAGATTCGTTGTATTACCTTAACACATTAACAAGTGCACTGCACATTAACAAGTAGTAAACCCTGTCAACGTTATCACCTGAATCTGTGATTATTCGCTACCACCTGCACAGCACTTGCACCGCAACCTTGGGACATTTCCCTTTTCTGTGGGTGGCGGGTCCTACCACTATTCGGGAGGGTTACTATACCACTCTGGCCATCCGTGATTACACTATCCCAAGGGACCCTGCAGCAACCCGACAGGACACTGACCACAGGGAAAAAAGGGTACAGCCTTACACTCTAAGGCTATGTTCACACTACGTATATTTGAGGCTGTATAGCAACCAAAACAAGGAGTGGATTGAAAACACAGAAAGGCTCTGTTCACATAATGTTGTAATTGAGTGGATGGCCGCCATTTAATGGCAAATATGTGCTGTTATTTTAAAACAACGGCTGTTATATTGAAATAATGGAAGTTATTTACCGTTATATGGCAGCCATCCACTCAATTACAACATAATGTGAACAGAGCCTTTCTGTGTTTTCAATCCACTCCTAGTTTTGGTTGCTATGAGGACCTGACATGAGGACCAAATACAGCCTCAAATATACATAGTGTGAACCCAGCCTAAACGCAAGTGTGCCATCACACCTGTGTGCCCACCAGGCACTGGCATCAGGTGACAAAACCCTAAGGTCCAGCTGTATCTCAGCCCCCCACCACACAAGTCGCATCACACTTCCATCTAGCAAGTGACCGGCCATCCCACCGCTACAACATCATCCGGGGGCATACCACACAGATGTCTCCAAAGTATGGTGGTAAAAAGGTTAAAAGTAAAGAATACAAGATAAAAACATAATAAAGCACAAAAGGTTATGCTTCATTATGTTTTTATTTTGTATTCTTTAGTTTGGTTTTATCCGCCAATAAACCTTTTAACCTTTTTATCACCATACTTTGGAGACATCTGCTTTGTGGTAGTGCTAGGAGTCCTCTTCAGATTCTCCTCTGCCTTTTACCTATTTGTCATTCATAATACTGGTGTCTTATTGTAAGGCTATGGGGCTGTTTGAGGTGTGACTGCTACATTTGCACAGCTATATTTCTAATGCCCTTGTAGCCATAATAAACAATATCTAGTTCTTAGTAGACATAGAAATACACCCCATCACCCTAGGGATTTAAAGGAATAGCTTAGGACATTAGGTAGGGGCTTCTTTATGCTTTAGTGACCAGTTGTTTTTTCCTACAAGATAAATGATTATTACAATAAGACTCCTGTGGACTACTAATACATCTACTAAATTCTGCCCAAGTAGTCGATGGCCAATACATCTGCCGCACAACAGTGACTGAGTATTAATCATGTATTTTAGTGTTTCTGTAAATCCTTTTAATGTTTACCTCTGTATGCATCATTTATATACAGCTCATAAAAATAAAAGATGTGACGCTCTATGGCTGCGAGATGTAGAACTTTGTAGTGAAACATGTGTCTGCTCTGGCCATACAGTTAGTTATTTCTTTAATAACTCCCAGGTTACTGCTATGCGGAGTATATTAATTCTTATAAATAACTTACTATAATAGTGAATAATGTAAAGTGGAAATTATTGCTTCCACTAAATGTATAAATTAAGCCAACTCTGGTTGTTTTTGAGAACTGATGGGGAAAAGTAACTTTTTTTTTTTTTTTTTTTTTTAGGACAGTTCAAACAATATCATCTATTTAAGAAATACATTCATGTTCTTGTAGTTCTTTCCAAGATCCACATGGCATAACTATTAAAAGGCTTGTCCAGGTACTTTTTAAAGTTTAATTGATATCAGTCATGAAGAGGAAAATACTAATGGACAATAAATTCTAGATCTGCATCATTTCTTCATCCCAATGTTGAATGTTATCTAGATCCAAAGGAGATGTCCCTTCATGTTAATGGACGTGGAAAGAAGATTCTAGATCCCTATATGCAGACATTGCATTTGTAAAATATCCTTTTAACAGATACAGACATACAGAACCTTTATACCGTATTTCAGAGAAGGGGTCAGAGATGTTAATCCTTGAAGGGAAAATAACCAAGAAGCAAAACATTTCAATCCAGCACACTATGACTTAGAACCATTGTGGGCTTTAAATGTGTCGGAACTGCTACCGTGATTAAAGTGAATGTGCCACTAAGTACGTTGCTTTTTTTGTTTTTTTACATGGAGGGAGGGAGTACAGGGAGCGGCCTGCTGGCCCCCAGTGTGATGAAATCCCTTCCCCTCTGTGATCAAATGTTTTGGTCAGTCCAGGTCTGAGTGTTCCGACCTGTACCGATCGGGAAAACAAGTGAGTTGGGCTCGTAGTATAAGTCTATGGAGCCCAACATTTTTTTTCTCACACAGAGCGGGGAGTGGATATGCTTCAGCAGCTGTCTTCTCCCGGCTTATTCTCTCAACCAGTATAGGTCTGAGCACTAAGACCCAGATTGATCAAAACTTTTGGCATGTCTCTATGATATAATATACAGTAATTCCCAGGACAGCATCCGGCTGCAAATATTTTTTTTTGGAGCAGCTGTCATTTTGGCGCCGAGATGCAACCATCCAAAAAAGGCTGCAATACGGCCTAAAAAATTTGTTAGGTGAACATAGCCTTAGGCTATGTTCACACTGCGTATGAGTCCGTCCGTAGTTCGTACGCCGATGTACATGTGCGGCTAAAACTACGGGCGTGGGAAAAATAGACATGCGGCCGGATGCGTAAGAACCGCGAACATACGCCCGTAGTACAGTTATGCTTCCCTAGCTTGTTTCAAAGCGATCTGAGGCAGGTCATTTACTTGGAAATCTTCGCCCAGCCCCGTCAACCACGCAGAACCGTTTGGATCAAAAAATCAAGTTCAATTTGGCTGAAATAAGTACTTCGTACGGGACCGCATGGAAATCCACGGCCGTGAGTTTCAACATTTCCGTACTCAAACAATGGTCTTGTTCATTTTTCACGGCGGCGTATACGATCCGGCCGTAAGCTCATAGGTAGTGTGCATTGTGCGGGCGTATATCGTATACTTTCAAGCGAACGCATCAACCTCAAAACTGCCTGCGTATATTCGTGGTTCGCACTACGGACGGATTCATACGCAGTGTGAACATAGCCTTAATGTGCAAAAATTAAAATACTGGAAGAATGGGCAACCCCAATGATGCAACATACTGGAATAAAGTACAATCACAAAGATGAAATTTAATAATATAATAAGTGTGAAAATTGCACTACAGAAAGAAGGATAAAAGAAAAGAAATGAATGAAAATGACCAAAAACTGATTGAGCCACCAAGGTAATAAAAAAATGGGAGGTAGTTTCTGCAGAATTGGACTTTCTCAGCAGGATGCTGTCCTGGGAATTACCAGGTATCCTCTTGGAATTACATATTTGAAGTGTTTTTATCTTGTTTTTTAGTGTAATTGCACTTGTCAATAAGGATTATTTGCTTTTGACCACTAGGTGTTTCAGTTTCACCTTTAGTGCATCCATTTCTTTATCTCCTTGGTGATATAGTTGCATACATTTCTTGTATGCTGGCAATGTGCATCCAGTGCTATACATTATAGCTGTGCCAGGATTTTGTATTTCTATGTTACGTTTGTAGACAACCTTTTTCGATGTATACCAGTGTTAATGGATTATGGAGAGGTGGAACACTGTATGTGTAATACATTAGATACATTATAAAATACATTTGCCCTTGTTATTTACCATCTCAGACTTTTTACATTGTCCCATCTTTTGTTCCTATGTGTTGATAAACATTACATTTGGTATCTATTTCATGATACCTCCATGGTGGGGATGTCTTACATTATCAGTATAGAATGGCTTTCAAAGCTGCATGGATATTCCTTATGGGCACATTTACACTCCTTATAACCTGTAAACGGCCATTGTTTAACTGGATCAAGGCCATGTACAGATATCTAAGAAAAGTAAAGCTGTCATTTAAATTATAGCAACATAGGAACAAAGAACTCTATGAATTACAATGTGCGGTTAGACAGCATAACTCTATCTGGTTGTCAAGTTCCACAAACAGAAAACCACAAGCTGACACCTGATGAGATATCTAATGACAAAGCTTCTGACATATGCTCACAACCATACAGACATTAAATAACTGGGTCAGGTAAAGAGTTGTTCCAGGTAATGGCTGTGCCCATAATTGACTCTAAAGTCACGTTACCTGCACAATATTGTCATATTTTTGGCCAGTTAGGGTCCCTAGAGTTCAATATAAATCATTAAAAAGGACTGGCATATGCCAACAGCAGCTGGGTTGGAATGCCAATGTAAAATCCAGCACAACTTATTTGTATTTAAAGGGGTATCCACAGGATAGGGGAAAAGTAGGAGATCGCTGGAAATCTGACCCCTGAAACCCCCATCCACCTCTGTTAGAGATGAGCGAATAGTGAAATATTTGAAAATTTGAAACTTGATTTGAATAGCCCCGATATTCGTATATTCAATACAATATAGAATCTCATTATAGTCTATCGAAGAAAAATACCCAGGACTTTGAAATCAATCTTCGGCCACTTCGAGGTCACAAAGTCCGAAAGACACCTCAGAAATCAATGCCAACACCTCTGGAATGCATCTGGGGCACCAGGGGAAGCATGCCTGGGTGCATCTAACTTTTGGGGGTCCATTCCTACCCAAGGGCCTATTACATGGGACGATTATCGTTTGCTAACTATTGTTCGCTAATCGTTCACTAATTGTTTGCTACTCATTCAGTGTAATTGCACATTGTTCATTGTTTTGCTGGGATCAGATGGAGTAAACGATTGTAGTAACGTTCGCAATAATGATCGGAACTAACGACTATAGTTCTGTGTAATATGGTGAACGATTTCAGGTTAAAGATAAAAATTTTTGTTCGCAATCGTTTATCGTTTGTCGGTAAATTTTCAAAATTGCTTTGTCTAATAAGACCCTGAACACACAGGGGGAGATTTATCAAACTTGTGTAAAGTAGAATTGTTTTAGATGCCCCTAGCAACCAATCAGATTCCACCTTTTATTTTCCAAAGAATCTGTGAGGAATGAAAGGTGGAATCTGATTGGTTGCCAAGGGCAACTAAGACAATTCTACTTTACATCAGTTTGATAAATCTCCCCCACTGTCTCAAAACAGCCTCTAAATCTCTGCTTTCTATACTTTTAGCCCTAAAAAGGGCTTTTGGGGGTCCCTACCTAACTTTACCTAAAAGCTAATTCTCCCTGGTATACAGCCTGTCCCTCTCTAGCTCCAACCAGCAAGAGACACAAATCTGAAATCCACTATTCTTATATTCAGGAGGTGACATTGTTTAGTCAGACAATCACAGTTAAAGCTTGTTTTTTATGTCCTGCCTATTCCTAATGCCTGTCCCTCTCCCCTGCATGTTTTTTGGCTGGAAAAAAGCGCCAGGGGGGTGGGAGGGTTGAATCAAAATTTTACTGTGTTTTCATTTGAATATTCGAACGAAAACAGATAGCTCGAATAGCCTACTATTCGATCATCACTAATCTCCGTATCAGACCCCGCTGGCTCTGTAATGAATAAAGCCCAGGGTCGGCACGTGACCCGCGGCTCTAATCATTCCTATGGAGCGACGGAAAGAGCCAAGTACAGCGCTCTTCCAGCATTCTTTCAGTGCTCTTCCAGCGCTCTTTCAGCTCTCTTCCAGTGCTCTTCCAGCGGCTCTTTCCGTCGCTCCATAGGAATAAATAGAGCCTCACATGCCGACCCAGGGCTCTATTCATAACAGAGCCAGAGGGGTCTGATAAGGAGATCGCCGTGGGGTTCAGGGGTATGACCCCCTGCAACCTCCTACCTTTCCCCTATCCTGTAAATACCCCTTTAAGTCAATAAATGTGAAAAACAGGATTCTGAATTGCCAGATGTGGAGGCAAAATAAATACATAAAATTTAAAAATTAAAAAAAAAAAAACACAGAGGGTATTGTTTGAGTATCTATATAGCAGATAATGCAGCAGAAAAAGAAAAAAAACAGGTGTGTGCTTGTGAACTTATATCATAGGAAGATGGGAAAAAAAATCTCTCTTGTAAGGCCGGATGATGCCTGGAAATGGACAAAGCTTGCCGATAAGTGATGCAATCTCTATGTATAAATGTTTTGTTTTACACCTCGTTGCACTTTTTGATTATGCTTGATAGGATTTACTTTTTATTTCTAATGGAACCCTAGGATTCCAGAGTAGGTATTCGCTATTTTTTTTTCTCATGCTGCTTTCTAAAACTCAACATAGAGAAAACCAAATGTATCACCTCTCTCCATCAATTAGAGTCATGGGCTCCACCCTCTCCCCAGTCCCACCAGCCCACTGCCTCAGTATATTCTTCATTTCAACTCTGGCTTTCAAACTGTACATCCAAACCCTTGCAACCTCCTGCTATCTTTGCCTCGCAAACGTTACTCAAATCCACTCTTATCTCACCTTAGACGCCACAAAATTGTTAGTGGATACCCATATCAGCCCCACAGGAATTACTGCAGCATCCTGCTCTTTGGCCTTTCATCTAACACTCTTGGTACTCCCCCAATCTATTGTTGACTAATTCGCCTCTACCCTCACTCTTCTTCTGCCAAGCCAGTACCTTCATTGTCTATCCATCGCCTGGCAAATTTAGTTTAAACTATGAACAACAACAAACTGTCCATAACTTGTCCTATCTAGTGTTGGGAAAACTTGCTAAAGTCTATAGACTCTCGCTGGCTGGAGCAGATTGTATACAGCCCTGGGACTACCAGGAAAACATGGATACAGACTCCCTAGGACTGTATCTAATTTCTCCAAATAGCAAAAAAGAAAAAAGGAAAAAAGATACAGCTCACCGATACTTCTAGAGTCAGCAGCGACAGATAAGGTGCAGGGTAGGGTGCTCGAGCTTCAGGGCGTTAGCCAGGCGCCGTAAGCTTGATATTCAGCAATAGGAGAAGGGGGAGTTGGAAGTCGGCACTCCTGGACGTAGCAAGTTAAAATATAACTTTTATTCGTGCATTAAAATCCCATGGTGGGCATAACAGGACCTACGCGTTTCGCAAAACGCGTAGGTCCTGTTATGCCCAACATGGGATTTTAATGCACGAATAAAAGTTATATTTTAACTTGCTACGTCCAGGAGTGCCGACTTCCAACTCCCCCTTCTCCTATTGCTGAATATCTAATTTCTCCAGCCACCCGGGGTCAAATGCTTAGTGCTCGAGTTTGGCCGAACCTGAAAATTCAGCAAGTTCGCTCAACACTAGTCCCGCTCCCTTCATACACTTTTGATTTGACCGCCTTGTCTGTGCTCTCCCCTTATCTTCTCCTAACACAACTGTCTCCAAGATTTTTCCCGAGCTTCCTTCATACTTTGGAACTCACTACTTTACCAAATCAGATTCTAAACACATAGTTATTAAGGCTGAAAGAAGACAAGAGCCCTTTAGGTTTAACCTAGAGAAACCCTACTGTGTTAATCCAGAAGAAGGCAAAACCCCCTATGAGGCAGATAACAATTGGCCCATCACAGGGAGAAAATTCTTTCCCGACTCCAATGGCTATCATAAAAAGCCTTCACAAGCAACTTGAAAGCATATTTCTTATGAGGAGCCTATATGTACTATGGCTACATTTATATCTGCTTTCTTCACCTACTGTCTCCCTCCCCTAACCTTATAGATTGTAAGACCTCAAAAGCAGGGTCTTCTCTCTGTATCAATCTGCTTTTCATGGATGTTTATTGTACTTGCTTTTGTCTTTTGTTATATAACTTACCCTTTATGATAGGTACTGCGTACTAGAACTTGTCTGGATTCACAGGTTTCTATAGAATAACCTTGAGCTCAGCTTTTATCTAAGGTACATAAAGTTTACACTCATTATAGTCGGCCGAGATGCAAAGCCTCTATATGGGTCTGTTGTCTCCTAGTGTCCCGGTATTGATGATAACAATTAACTTTTTGATTTCCCTTTTGTTGTTTATGTATGATGATATATCCCACGGTGCTATTATGGTAAAACAAGAGAGCCAATTAGAGGCACTGTATTTATAACCACTAATAACCATGGTCGCCTCTGATGTTTTCTTAGGGATTGGCATTTATCTTTATATGAGATCGTAAGAACACATGCAGCAATTAAAGATCTAAAGCTTTATAAACATGATAAAGATCTTGATACACTATCTGGAATGAAACATGGAGGATGTGTGAGACGATGAGTAATATGATTATTTTGTAAGAACCTGAAGCTGAAGCACGCCGTATACAGCATATTATACAGTAGAGAATCTACTCTACCATTCAGGGATTATGATACAGCGTGAAAAAGCTAATACTGAAACATTTACATCCTACAATTCAAGCCTTTAAATATTCATCAAAAGCTTATCATTTCATGGAAATTATATGATCAAATCCAACCAAAAATTGTTTGGAGTAACATATTCATTATTAAGTACTGTAGATAAGAACAGTGGCAACCATGTGAATGCATCTACTTAATGTCCCATCTTTAATGGTGGATCCATATTTTATGTTTTTCAACCATTTATTTTCTTGCTGGTCGACATACACTAATATAAGCTAAACTCCAATATGACTATATTTGGCCAGATA
Source organism: Dendropsophus ebraccatus (assembly GCF_027789765.1). NCBI lineage: Eukaryota > Metazoa > Chordata > Amphibia > Anura > Hylidae > Dendropsophus > Dendropsophus ebraccatus. Next base: position 51,403,432 of record NC_091458.1, read on the forward strand.
AAAGCTTTGGGTGGGTTTCCAGAGTCGTGATATTGGTAGTCAGAAGAGATGAGCACAACTCGAGCATGCTTCGTCAGAAACCTGGGCGTGCAGCATTTGATTAGCGGTGGCTGCAGAAGTTAAATGCAGCTCTAAGTCTGGCTGGAAAACATGGATACATCCATAGACTATGGTCACACGTAGTATGAGACCGGCCGTTGCGTGATTCCTGCAGTACCGGCCGGATGATCTTTAGTGCCGCTGAGTTCTGATGCGGGCGAATCAGTGCGCGCCCACATCAGGACTTCCCACAGCACACTATGGAGAGTGCAGCCAGAGCCGCTCGCTCCACTGTGTGAACTGACAGTGTGAATTGAATAGCAGCTGCAGAAAACTGACATGTCAGATTTCCACGGCGCCGCTAGGGATCCCGGGCGGAGAGCATAATATGGGTATACACTCCGGCCGGGATTCCCGCAGCCTTGTAGCACTATGTAAGTGCCACAGAAATTAATCAAATGCTGCACACTCGGAGTCGCACAGAACCGAGCATGCTCGAATTGTGCTTATATCTATTAGTCAGTATACAAAGCGTGGGAAAATGGGAACTGCTAATGTTCTGGATTATATGATTAAAGGAGAACTATCAACAGGTTAGACAAATCTAACATACTTTCAGTCCCCTATTGCGCACCATGCACTGATGAGGAAGGTATGTCTCTTACCTTCCTCCTTGGCACCATTCCCATGCTGTAAGTAGTGTAATCCCTGATCCAGAGCACTGATAGGAGTAGTGCCCTGCCCAGAGCACTGATTTTGTGCAATGGGGATGCAGCAGTGCTCTTAACGGTGCTCCACACAGAGTATCATACTGCTTACAGCACAGTAAGGGCAATGAGGAGGAAGGTAAGTGTCATACCTTCCTCCTCGGTGCCCTATGAGCAGTAAGGGGCTATCAGCAGGTTAGATTCGTCTAATCTGCTGATAGTTTCCCTTTTAATAATTATGGTAACTTTGTCATGCCTAACCTGTTGTAGAAATTGATCACATATATGGTGTTTTTGTTTGTTTGTTTGTTTTATTGATTAGAACCATATACTGAAAGATGTTTTTTCATTCTAATATGTTTCTGTTTTCTGATTGTAATTTTTTGTTATTTAAATGATTGTACATAATCAGGACAATTATCTTCCCTGAGATGTTTTAAACAAGTGTTCTTGGCATGATCTGTGACCTGTGCAGAATAAAACCACAATACTGAGCTCTTAGCATCAGCTATTATGCATAGATGCCTTATGGTGCATTTACACTGAGAGATTTATCTTACAGATTTTGGAAGCCAAAGCCAGGAATGGATCTGAAAACAGGAGAAATCTTAGTCTTTCCTTTATGACCTGATCCCTCTTTATAGTCTGTTCCTGGCCTTGGCTTCAAAAATCTGTCAGATAAATCTTTCTGTGTAAACGCACCATTACTTATTGTGAATAGAAGTCAACTTTCACTGTAATCCTGCCTGTGATGTAATCCTACCTACAGGATCCTAGTGGTAAGAACAGTGACTACAATGACTACAGGATTTCAGGATTATTTTAAAAAATAGATAGTAAAAAACGAAAACAAAAAAATCTATATAAAAAATCAAAATAAACAATACGTTATTTTCTGATAAAACCTTCCCTCTAAAGTTAGCCCTACAGTTCTCTGGGAGACATTTTCTACTGAATCAGCCTTGATCCAAGAAATTATTAAAGTATAAATTGGGTGCTGCAAGTCAGTTTGGATAACAGTCAAAAGGGTGTAACTACATGATACCGGCTACTGACCTGCCAGCTAGTATCTTGTAGATGTTTAGATATAGGAATTTTAGGAATAATTGAAAAGGAAGATTTGATCCAAAGACAGATTTTCTATGTCATGCTACAGTGTTTTGGCCAAGCATTGGGTTTGCTAAGTTAAATAAATGTGACATACAATGATTGGTAATATGCACATTGCCACCCAAAGCTGTCTACTTGTAGTATCAGATCTGTTGCATCTCCCTTTTTTATAATCTCTGATGAACTGAATTCCATTTAGGGAAACATGTTGGGACTTTAGATTGCAAATGGGTAGGTCTCAGTATAGGGTTACTCTGCTTAGCTTTTCAGGGTACAGTATATAGAGTAAATAAAGAATAACACATTGAGTGTTCCTATCGGACTTGAAAGTTGGTACACCATTGTGTGGCCATTTTTTGCTTTTTTACCCTATTGTATTTGCCTACCTGTCTATTCACTATATTTATCTTTTCTGTCATTATGCACCTAGTCTACATAAGACTCATGAGGTTTGTTGTAAATTTTAAGTAAATTATTGAAGGTTTTCACCAAGATTCAAAAAACATACAGTTACAGGGGTAGTGTGGGCAGGGGAAATTTTGGTATATGCCTGAAGATGGGGTATTTGTGACTGGCAGACCCCCCCCCCCCACACACACACACACACACCCACGCCCCTCCACTTCAGATAGTTGAGTGATTCTATAAACATTGGACAATTTATGGTAACCTTTATCATATCGCTGGATAGTAAAACCATACTTACAGGGGTAGTCCGGGCAGGGAATTTTTTAAAATAAAATAATAAGGGAAAAAATAAGCTACACTCACTTCCCTGGTGATATATAATATAATTATATATATATATATATATATATATATATATATATATATATATATATATATTTATAAAATTCCCAATGTTCATGTAATCAGTCAAGTATCTGAAGTTGGGTGTGCGGGTGGGGGGGTGCTCTCCTATGGGAACAAGACACCCCCACCACCACCACCACCAACAGAGCACAATCTGGCCACCAGAGGGTTAACTTAACCGGCTGATAGCCCCCTATAGGTAAGACGTATACCTTCCTCCTCAGCATTCCTGACACTATAGGGAGCTGTCGGTAGGTTAGATTTGTCTAACCTGCTAATCGCTCCCCTTTAAGTCTATCGACAGTTATCACAAATATGCACTATATTATGCAGATTAGTGATGAGCGAATAGTAAAATATTCGAATATTCGATATTCGTACGAATATCTCCCGAATATTCGAATATTCGATCCCATTAAAGTCTATGGGAACAAGTATTTGATTATTGAAAAACATCTATTCGACCACTTGGAGGCAAAAACCGGAAGCTGGGGGATTTGAACGCTTATCGAATATTTTTCAAATATTCGGCGAACTATTCGATAATATTCGATAGATCGAATACCTTACTATTCGATCGAATATCTATTTGATCGAACAGTATTTGCTCATCACTAATGCAGACCTATCAGGTGTAACAAATCATTCTTCTTCTGCACATAGTGATAGGATCTCTACATTTCTTTCAACTAGGGAAGGCGAAGAAACCACCTAGAGGAGGGAAACCTGTGGATGTTCCTGCAGGATTAAATTATAAGAGCAATCCATTATGTAATTATTGAGTATATATATATATATATATATATATATATATATATATATAGAGTAAATGTGGCAACCCTAGTTGGTGAAGCACGACACAGGGATTCTTCTCTTTTGAGCATCATTTGTCATTTTTGTGTCATGCACTACGCCCTGAGCCCTGCAATAGACATGACTATATATTTGGCCCCAAGTGTTCCTTTAGGGATGAAGACTGCGCAATGTAAATAAATGCCTAGCTGGGTTACACCTCTACATGCCATCAGTTAATTAGATGCTACAAAAAAGTAAGCTAGTGATGTCACCAGTACTACTAGTACAAGCTGTGCCATACAGAGCTCCACTTATGCAATCCATTCCAAATCATCTCGTAAATCATAATTTGCCAATTATTAGTGAAATCTGAAGACATATGTAATAGAAGTTAAATGTCATGCATGCAGTTCACAAAAGCAGATTTTAATCCTTTCACTGACGTCAGCAAGTATGATGAATTGAGCATACCACTCTCATTAAGATGTGTCTTCGTGGATTAATGGATATACATTGACATTGTACACAAATAAAAGGGGTTGTTCACCAAATTATTTTCTTTCTAATGAACTGGTGCCAGAAAGTGTTAGAGATTTGTAATTTACTTCTGTTAAAAAAATCTCATGTTTTCCAGTACTTATCAGCTGCTGTATGTCCTGCAGGAAGTGGTATTCTTTCAGTCTGGAGAGCAGGAGAGGTTTTCTATGGGTATATGCTGCTGCTCTGGACGGTTCCTTTCTCAGACAGAGGTGGCAGCAGAGAGCACTGTGTCAGACTGGAAAAAAAACACCACTTCCTGCAGGGCTATTACTAGAAAACTTGAAAATTTTTTAATAGAAGTAAATAACCAATCTCTGGCACTTTCTGGCACCAGTTGATTTGAAAGTCGTTTTTTTTTTTACGGTGAACTATCCCTTTAAGGCAATGTTCAAACCACAGCTTTCTACGACTTATTTTAGACTAAAAACAAGGGCCATTTTTTTCAGTCTAAAACAACGGCCATTATTCTACCATACTTTGGCAGCCATCATTACAGTGACGGGTTGGTTCATTTTTTATGCTCAGGTTCGAGATTTTTAACACCCTTTTAGGTGTGGCTTTTTTTAAAGTTACTTTAAATGTTATTTAAAAGATGGTGAAACGACGGTTAAAAAAATATCTATGTATGTAATCATCTTAAAATAACGACCGCAAATAAATGTCCTTAACATTAATTTGACGAGCGATGTGAACAATGGCCGTTATTGAATACAATGTGTGAACTGACGCCCGTTGTTTGCATTGACTTCAATAGGGATCACTGAAATCATTAAACAATGGCTGTTATTTTATAATAATTTTGTATTTGTTATTTTACCTAAAAAATTGTTGTGTGAACATAGCCTTACAGAGTTTTGTGATGTTATGGAGTTTTGTGATGTTGTGGATAAGTCTTATGGGTCTTATTGTGAGTGTTACTGTCACTTAAAAAATAAACTAAAAACTTTTGACATTGTACAGACATACAAAAAGTTCTAATTGGTGCTGAGACCCCACACCCTCTGATCGCTACAACGAGCAGGGAGAAGAGCCAAGTTGAGTGCTTGTTCTTTTGTCTCCTTGCTTGAAGAGGTTATCCAGGAATAGAAAAACATGTCCGCTTTCTTCCAGAGACAGCAACACTTTTGCCTCTAGTTTGCATGGGAGTTTGCAACTCATTTCTATTCAAGTGAATGGAACTTAATAGTAAAACCAGACCCCAAATGGAAGAAAGCAGCAATGTTTTACCTAAGCCTGTATTTTATAATCCCTTTAAGGAGATGGAATCTACGGAAGTCCATGAAGCCTAGATGGTCTAGAGATTGAGGGTTCCCATACAGATCAACTCTTTAAATTTTAAAGGTGGGTGATCTTGACTTTTTTTTTTTTTTTTTTTACCTCTAGCGTGCATTTGGCCTTGGAATTTGTTGTGATATATAATTTATCATGAACAGTCTAAGGACCAGGGCTCCTATAGTCACAAGAATTGCTCTATTGTAGTTAATAATGTTTAAGTTTACTGTAAATCAATTTAATCTTAGATTCTTTGTTCATTTACATAACTGCTTTCAAAATTCATCAGTTTGTTCTAGGCAGCAGTTTATGTGACCTATTAGCATATTTATAACTGTATAATTGTCCCACAATGCCCTGCTCTTAGGTAACAATAATGCAGCAGCATTCCGATTTAACTTTTTTCCCGAAAAGCCAATAAAACGTCATTTAATAAAAAATGGTAGAGAATAAATGTGCACTAATAAACGGTGTTATAGTGTGGAAGGTGTCAGTGTACATACACTGTAATACACACAGATAGGCTATGTTCACACAATGTTTTTTTTCAGCTCAGTTTAAAATAAAGCCTGTTATTTTGAGTCTATATAATGGACGTTATTTAGCAGCCTGGCCTCCCCTTAGAGCAATGACTGGTGTTTGTACATTATTCTAGTTTGGTTACTAATTGAAATTTGGGTGTGGCTTAATTGAAAAGTTCATTGAATTTAATAGTAAAGACGGAGAAAGAAAGGTGGAAAAAGGAAAACTGTGTGAACTACTAATAAAAAACGTCTGCTGTTTGCAAAAGATGTCCGCAAATAATCATCATGTTCATTATTTTGACGTCCGCGGCAAAAACGTATTTTATTCAATACACTGTGCGCATTAGACGGCGTCTTCCCATTGACTTCAATGCATTGCCATTGCAGTAAGTTAAATCATGGCAAAACGGACGTTATTTTAAATATGGAAATCGGCTGCCTTTTCTCTATTTTTGATGTGTGTGAACATAGCCATACACTCACACATAAGCACAAATAGGCTAGACATTAGGGGAGGCCAGGTTGCTAAATACCATTATTTTAGACTCAAAATAACGGACATCATTTTAAACTGAGCTAAAAAAAAAACTTACAAAAACATAAAACTTTTCATGGCTTTCTTGCATGGTTACTAGGAGAGGGCTGAGCAAAGCAGAACAGGACGGTTCCAGCCAAAGGCAATGTAAGGATATTGAGCATCTCTTCCTCTCTTTGACCCAACTAATGCATGGTGGATGGTGAGACGGAAAAACAGCCCCCATGTAATGTTCTTTTTTTACCAGCAGATGGCAGACAACATTATATACATAAAGCCAGTAGAGATTGCCTATCCGACACCACCTGAATGTATATGTTTGACCAGCTGGCTGTGGAAATCCTAGACTGGATCACATAAATACAGCAATCACGGGGTGCTTACTATATAAGAGACAATTGCAGATAATTCCTCACGATATAGAAATAAAGCAAGTGGCACTCACCATGTCTTCAATAGAGATGATCAAACATCGGGATTTTTCAGGTTCGTTCAAACTCGAACCTTCGTCATTTTCGTCAGTTTTGCAAAATTGCAGCAGGCTGCGCATTTGACTTTTTTTTTTTTCAAGAAAACATAGTAACATTTTTTCCTCCCATGGACTTTAGTAGGGAAAAAAGTATTATTATTTTTTTAAACAATTATGAAAGAACCACGTGAACACATACAGATTTGCACAAAAAATTTAACGTGCAGAGAAAAACTGCAAAAAGCAGAAAAAACAGCTGGAAGTTCATTTGATGGCTATTACTACTGTCAGCTTAAGGGTACTGGGTCCCCAAATTCCTCCTGGACTGGTGGGAGGCCTAAATGGTCCTACAGTATGTGAAGGATTTAGCGATTGCATACATCATAATATAAAGGATTTACTAATCATGTATTTGTGCTGTTAAGAATTGAAGTTTAAAGCGACTCTTTACCCACAATCTAGAGTGTCTGTGCATTAGGCTGGCACAACCTCTCTGTCCCTCCTCCCCACCCTCTTCATCAATAGGAATGCCCCAGGCAGATTGTCTCCTATTCATCACCTGTGTGAGCACGGCACATGAGCTGGATTGTTAAGGCACCTGTGCAGTGTTTACTGCAGAGGAATAGGAAAAATTCTGCCAGTGGCATTCCTAATGATGAATATGGTGAGGAGGAGGGACGGAGACGTGGTGCACAGTTAGGGCACAGATACTGTTGGCCACGGCCGTTTGGCACAGGGCTGCAAGTTTAAAAGTTGTTTTTTAGGACAATAACTGCATCACCTGCCGAACGGACCCCAGAACAGATCTTGGATTAAAAACAGCTATCCAAAGGCACGAGTGGTTTGGTGGGGTCAGATTGTGGGTACAGAGTCACTTTAAGCAATTTGTTCATGATATTAATGACAAAAATATTGGCAAGGAAGGACTTTCCTAGTGCAATAGGATGAGGATTGCATTTTGGACATCCTAATCAACCTCTCCCCATGTGATGTAATTTCTAACATATTTGAAAATCACTTAATTTACCAAAAATAGCTCTTTGCCCCAGAGAAAGCTCCCAGTCTCCACCAGAGCTTGCTGCAAGGTTGGATGGGCTTTGCTGCGGGAAGCTCCCACGTCACTACCCTAAGAGAAGGTCCCCGGTGACCACCAACTGAGGGCAGTGAAGAAGTTCAGGAGCCCAGAATTAGATGGTTTTTTTTTCTGCAGTCACACTTCAAAATATAAGAAGGAGCTGTTCAGGCTGGAGCAGAGCTGAGAATTAGAAATGGAGCAAGGAAATGGCTAGAAGGACGCTAGGAAGTGAGGAAGTGTCAAAGAGCCAGAGAGCTGCCGGAAAAAGCATACTAAGAAAAGCATGCTAGGCAAGAAATGGAAAAAATTCCGAGTGCACTCACCGGTGGGTATAGACAAAGTATCCTTTATTCGCGCATATGAGCGCAGTGTAGATTCACGGGGAGAGGGAGAGGGGGACGCCAACACCTTCCACCAGGGATTACAGCTGTTTCACGCCTACTGATCGGCGCTTCTTCAGATCCCGCCCCTTCCGTCACGTCACTCCATATACTCCCACGGTGTGACGTGTCAGAATGGTGGGCGTTACAATGTGTTTTTAAAAACAAAATATCTCTATTATACATACAAGAAAACAATACATATACAAGACAGGTGATCATAGGAACATACTAAGGTCAGTACGGTCATTTAGACCTGTCTGTCCTTGTGCATTGGTAGCGAGTATTAGACGAGATTCACATTGGAGTAACTGCCGATTGGCATCTCCATACCCTTTAGGGTGTATTCGTTTTAGTCCCAGGAACTTGAGATCTCTCACATCCCCTTTATGTTTTTCATTCATGTGGTTAATTAGACGTGGTGCCCCCTGTAGTGTACGTACTGACCTGACATGCTCACTGAACCGTTTGTTCATAGGACGGATGGTTTTTCCTATATAAAAAAACCCACATGTACAAACTAGAGCATATACCACAAATTTTGTTTTGCAGCAAATCATGTCAGATATGTTACAGGTGTATCCGCCTAAATTTATTGTTTTACATTGCAGCATATTCGGGCACCATTTACAACTACCACATTTATAGTTGCCATATAACGTGTTTCCGAGCCAGTTGTCTTTTTTATTCATTTCTTTACTGGAATATTTACTGCGCACTATTATATCTTTAATATTCCTAGTACGTCTAAAGGTGATCATGGGTTTAGTGGTATATAGTTCAGCATAAAGAGGGTCATGCCGGACAATATACCAGTTATCCAGGATGGCTTTTCGTATGGTATCTGCTAGTGGGCCATATTTGAAGGAAAAAACAAAACGTGCCTTCTCATCTATCTTGTTTTTATATTTTTTATTATGTCTTTTTGGGCTAAGTAAATCTTTTTGTTGTTGTTTGAATGCCCTATCATTTGCTTGTTGCAAGATGTCTAGTGGGTATCCTCGCCTATTCAGGCGTTCAGTTAACTCATTGGCCTGTACTTGATATGTCTCATCGGAATTGTTAATCCTCCGTAGTCGGAGATATTGTCCGTACGGGACAGCTGTCTTAGTATGTGGGGGATGGTAACTAGAGTAGTGGAGAATAGCATTGGAAGCTGTGGGTTTTCGGTAGCTAGTGGTGTTTATCTGGTTACTGTGTATGGTGACAAGTACATCCAAAAATTCTATCTGTGTGTTATGATGTTTACTGGTGAATGTCATATTCATATTGTTACTGTTTAGGTACTTGATAAATGAAGAAAAATCTTCCGTGGTACCCGACCATATTACAAAGACGTCGTCCACGAATCTTTTGTAACAATTCAGATGTATCAAATAAGGATTACTCTTGGAAAATACGATTTCCTTCTCCAGTATGGCGAGGTACAGATTAGCGAGGGTACAAGCGACGGGCGTACCCATCGCTGTACCCTCGCCCTGTCTGTACCATTCGTCATCAAACTGAAAACAATTATTTTGCAAAATAAAGTACAAAGCCTCACATATAAAATCCACAAAACCCTTACTTTTTTCAGTTTTTTCTAGTAGTTGGCGCACGGCAGCAACGCCCTTGTCGTGGGGTATGCGGGTATATAAACTTTCCACGTCTATGGTGGCTAGCAATGCCCCCTGTGGCCATTCAGTGTCTGCCAAGGTGGTCAAGAACTCGTTCGTGTCTTTTACTAGGGATGGTACGCCTTTTAATAGCGGTTTCAGTAACCATTCCAAGTATTTAGACAACGGCTCTGTGATGGAGCCAATAGCTGCAACTATGGGCCGTCCCGGAGGTGGAATGATCCCTTTGTGTAATTTTGGTACATGGTACCATATAGCATTTTTAGGGTTAACTGGAAGCAATTTTTCGGCTGTTCTTTTGGATATAATGTTTTTTTCCACGTAGGTACGGAGCAATGTTTGTAGTTTATTTAATATTTTGGGGGTGGGATTTTCTTTTAGTTTAGTATATGTGGTGGTGTCACTCAATTGTCTTTTGCCCTCTAATTCATAATCTTTTCTCCACATAACTACTAGGTTTCCCCCCTTATCAGCTTTTTTGCATATGATTTCATTGTGTTCTTGTAACCACTTTAATGCGTTTTTTTCTTTAGGTGTAATATTTGCAGGGTCATGTGGATATATGAGTGCTTTTACCTGTTCTAAAACTTTTTGTTGGAACAATTCCAGATTGCTGTCTGGGTTTATGGGGGGAGAGAAAGTGCTTTTTAGACCTCCTGTAAAAAAATCAGATTCATCATTATTACAGTATAATTCGTTGCTATCTGACAACTGCAATAGGGTACTTAGTCCCTGTCTATCTTGTTCATCCTCAGCCCCCGCTAGAAAAAAACCCAGAGATCCCACTTCTACTGGTACCTCTCCCTCCACTTCTTTTTTGGTACCATGGAAACCCACATTTTGGGAAGAAAAAAACTTTTTTAAATTCAACTTGCGCATACTTTTATACATATCTATCTGAAAGTCCACTATATTAAATTCTTCAGTTAGACAGTAGTTTAGTCCCTTATTGAGTACGGACAATACTGATTCGTTCAATTCTAGATTTGTGAGATTAACAACTAGAGGCGGTTCATTTTCTAAGGCACTGTCCACATTATCTAATTCTTCCACGATACTTGTTTCCGTTTTGTTCCGATCCTCTTTGTTTCTTCTTCTTCTTCCTCGTCTGATTTTCCTTTTCCTAAAGGGAGAGATTCCTTTGGTGCTGGAGTTGGTTTTGGTTTATCTTTTGTATTTTTCCCTTCTTTTCTATGTGTTTTTGGGTCCTGTTTTTCATCAGTGGAAGAGGTATCGGACTCGGTTGTCCAGTAATCGCTTGTTTTTTTCTTTCTGTTTTGTTGTTTTTTATTTTTGTTGTTACTGTTATTTTTATTATTCTGCTCGCGTTTGTTGTATTTATTAGATGAATTGTGAAATTTCCTTTTTTCAAAAGCACGTCCTGTCATATAGTCCACTTTATCTCGGATGAATTTATCCTTTTTAATTTCTTTTACTTCATTTTGTAATTTTGTTAACTTCCCGTCCAGCCTTTTTTGAAAGGCAGAAAATTCATCATCCTGTAATCTGGTTCGTAGCTCGGTTTTAGTTTTTAGCAATTCTGTTGTGATCGTTTCATATTCTGTTTCATTTCTTTTTATTATTAATTTCATTAAGTTGATAGAATGTATTTGATGTAGCTCTTTCCATTCTTGCACGAAATGTTGGTCATCTGAGAATTGTGAGGGTTCTTTATATGCTCTGAGCCCTCTTGGGACTCGTTCACATTCCAGGTACGACCTCAACGAACTCAACGTCCAAAAGAGTCGTAGTTCTCTCTCAGCTAAATTATATACTTTATATTCAAGTCCTTTAGCACTCATTGTTTGTGTTATGTCTCTATGTTCACATGTCATAAAGAAGGTGTTGGCGTCCTGTCTCCCCGCATCTAGAGTAAACGCTGTCAGCTGGTCCACGGCTAATTGGAGGTTAGCCTCCACAGTAATGTCCATGTTGGGTTCCATGGTGGGAGGTCTTACAAATAAGCCTTGTATGTGTGTGCTCAGACTTAGACAGTAAACAGTCCAATTATCCAAATCAGTTCATAGATAGAAAAAAGTCGGCACTACTACGGCTTCTATCGCATGGGTAGCTATGCCAGCAACGTATATAGCAAATGTTTACTCATACATCCACCTTTTCATGTGGTGCAGCAATCGGACAAAGTTCAGTGGTAACTTATAACGTGCTAGGCAAGAAATGGAAAAAATTCCGAGTGCACTCACCGGTGGGTATAGACAAAGTATCCTTTATTCGCGCATATGAGCGCAGTGTAGATTCACGGGGAGAGGGAGAGGGGGACGCCAACACCTTCCACCAGGGATTACAGCTGTTTCACGCCTACTGATCGGCGCTTCTTCAGATCCCGCCCCTTCCGTCACGTCACTCCATATACTCCCACGGTGTGACGTGTCAGAATGGTGGGCGTTACAATGTGTTTTTAAAAACAAAATATCTCTATTATACATACATGTATGTATAATAGAGATATTTTGTTTTTAAAAACACATTGTAACGCCCACCATTCTGACACGTCACACCGTGGGAGTATATGGAGTGACGTGACGGAAGGGGCGGGATCTGAAGAAGCGCCGATCAGTAGGCGTGAAACAGCTGTAATCCCTGGTGGAAGGTGTTGGCGTCCCCCTCTCCCTCTCCCCGTGAATCTACACTGCGCTCATATGCGCGAATAAAGGATACTTTGTCTATACCCACCGGTGAGTGCACTCGGCATTTTTTCCATTTCTTGCCTAGCACGTTATAAGTTACCACTGAACTTTGTCCGATTGCTGCACCACATGAAAAGGTGGATGTATGAGTAAACATTTGCTATATACGTTGCTGGCATAGCTACCCATGCGATAGAAGCCGTAGTAGTGCCGACTTTTTTCTATCTATGAACTGATTTGGATAATTGGACTGTTTACTGTCTAAGTCTGAGCACACACATACAAGGCTTATTTGTAAGACCTCCCACCATGGAACCCAACATGGACATTACTGTGGAGGCTAACCTCCAATTAGCCGTGGACCAGCTGACAGCGTTTACTCTAGATGCGGGGAGACAGGACGCCAACACCTTCTTTATGACATGTGAACATAGAGACATAACACAAACAATGAGTGCTAAAGGACTTGAATATAAAGTATATAATTTAGCTGAGAGAGAACTACGACTCTTTTGGACGTTGAGTTCGTTGAGGTCGTACCTGGAATGTGAACGAGTCCCAAGAGGGCTCAGAGCATATAAAGAACCCTCACAATTCTCAGATGACCAACATTTCGTGCAAGAATGGAAAGAGCTACATCAAATACATTCTATCAACTTAATGAAATTAATAATAAAAAGAAATGAAACAGAATATGAAACGATCACAACAGAATTGCTAAAAACTAAAACCGAGCTACGAACCAGATTACAGGATGATGAATTTTCTGCCTTTCAAAAAAGGCTGGACGGGAAGTTAACAAAATTACAAAATGAAGTAAAAGAAATTAAAAAGGATAAATTCATCCGAGATAAAGTGGACTATATGACAGGACGTGCTTTTGAAAAAAGGAAATTTCACAATTCATCTAATAAATACAACAAACGCGAGCAGAATAATAAAAATAACAGTAACAACAAAAATAAAAAACAACAAAACAGAAAGAAAAAAACAAGCGATTACTGGACAACCGAGTCCGATACCTCTTCCACTGATGAAAAACAGGACCCAAAAACACATAGAAAAGAAGGGAAAAATACAAAAGATAAACCAAAACCAACTCCAGCACCAAAGGAATCTCTCCCTTTAGGAAAAGGAAAATCAGACGAGGAAGAAGAAGAAGAAACAAAGAGGATCGGAACAAAACGGAAACAAGTATCGTGGAAGAATTAGATAATGTGGACAGTGCCTTAGAAAATGAACCGCCTCTAGTTGTTAATCTCACAAATCTAGAATTGAACGAATCAGTATTGTCCGTACTCAATAAGGGACTAAACTACTGTCTAACTGAAGAATTTAATATAGTGGACTTTCAGATAGATATGTATAAAAGTATGCGCAAGTTGAATTTAAAAAAGTTTTTTTCTTCCCAAAATGTGGGTTTCCATGGTACCAAAAAAGAAGTGGAGGGAGAGGTACCAGTAGAAGTGGGATCTCTGGGTTTTTTTCTAGCGGGGGCTGAGGATGAACAAGATAGACAGGGACTAAGTACCCTATTGCAGTTGTCAGATAGCAACGAATTATACTGTAATAATGATGAATCTGATTTTTTTACAGGAGGTCTAAAAAGCACTTTCTCTCCCCCCATAAACCCAGACAGCAATCTGGAATTGTTCCAACAAAAAGTTTTAGAACAGGTAAAAGCACTCATATATCCACATGACCCTGCAAATATTACACCTAAAGAAAAAAACGCATTAAAGTGGTTACAAGAACACAATGAAATCATATGCAAAAAAGCTGATAAGGGGGGAAACCTAGTAGTTATGTGGAGAAAAGATTATGAATTAGAGGGCAAAAGACAATTGAGTGACACCACCACATATACTAAACTAAAAGAAAATCCCACCCCCAAAATATTAAATAAACTACAAACATTGCTCCGTACCTACGTGGAAAAAAACATTATATCCAAAAGAACAGCCGAAAAATTGCTTCCAGTTAACCCTAAAAATGCTATATGGTACCATGTACCAAAATTACACAAAGGGATCATTCCACCTCCGGGACGGCCCATAGTTGCAGCTATTGGCTCCATCACAGAGCCGTTGTCTAAATACTTGGAATGGTTACTGAAACCGCTATTAAAAGGCGTACCATCCCTAGTAAAAGACACGAACGAGTTCTTGACCACCTTGGCAGACACTGAATGGCCACAGGGGGCATTGCTAGCCACCATAGACGTGGAAAGTTTATATACCCGCATACCCCACGACAAGGGCGTTGCTGCCGTGCGCCAACTACTAGAAAAAACTGAAAAAAGTAAGGGTTTTGTGGATTTTATATGTGAGGCTTTGTACTTTATTTTGCAAAATAATTGTTTTCAGTTTGATGACGAATGGTACAGACAGGGCGAGGGTACAGCGATGGGTACGCCCGTCGCTTGTACCCTCGCTAATCTGTACCTCGCCATACTGGAGAAGGAAATCGTATTTTCCAAGAGTAATCCTTATTTGATACATCTGAATTGTTACAAAAGATTCGTGGACGACGTCTTTGTAATATGGTCGGGTACCACGGAAGATTTTTCTTCATTTATCAAGTACCTAAACAGTAACAATATGAATATGACATTCACCAGTAAACATCATAACACACAGATAGAATTTTTGGATGTACTTGTCACCATACACAGTAACCAGATAAACACCACTAGCTACCGAAAACCCACAGCTTCCAATGCTATTCTCCACTACTCTAGTTACCATCCCCCACATACTAAGACAGCTGTCCCGTACGGACAATATCTCCGACTACGGAGGATTAACAATTCCGATGAGACATATCAAGTACAGGCCAATGAGTTAACTGAACGCCTGAATAGGCGAGGATACCCACTAGACATCTTGCAACAAGCAAATGATAGGGCATTCAAACAACAACAAAAAGATTTACTTAGCCCAAAAAGACATAATAAAAAATATAAAAACAAGATAGATGAGAAGGCACGTTTTGTTTTTTCCTTCAAATATGGCCCACTAGCAGATACCATACGAAAAGCCATCCTGGATAACTGGTATATTGTCCGGCATGACCCTCTTTATGCTGAACTATATACCACTAAACCCATGATCACCTTTAGACGTACTAGGAATATTAAAGATATAATAGTGCGCAGTAAATATTCCAGTAAAGAAATGAATAAAAAAGACAACTGGCTCGGAAACACGTTATATGGCAACTATAAATGTGGTAGTTGTAAATGGTGCCCGAATATGCTGCAATGTAAAACAATAAATTTAGGCGGATACACCTGTAACATATCTGACATGATTTGCTGCAAAACAAAATTTGTGGTATATGCTCTAGTTTGTACATGTGGGTTTTTTTATATAGGAAAAACCATCCGTCCTATGAACAAACGGTTCAGTGAGCATGTCAGGTCAGTACGTACACTACAGGGGGCACCACGTCTAATTAACCACATGAATGAAAAACATAAAGGGGATGTGAGAGATCTCAAGTTCCTGGGACTAAAACGAATACACCCTAAAGGGTATGGAGATGCCAATCGGCAGTTACTCCAATGTGAATCTCGTCTAATACTCGCTACCAATGCACAAGGACAGACAGGTCTAAATGACCGTACTGACCTTAGTATGTTCCTATGATCACCTGTCTTGTATATGTATTGTTTTCTTGTATGTATAATAGAGATATTTTGTTTTTAAAAACACATTGTAACGCCCACCATTCTGACACGTCACACCGTGGGAGTATATGGAGTGACGTGACGGAAGGGGCGGGATCTGAAGAAGCGCCGATCAGTAGGCGTGAAACAGCTGTAATCCCTGGTGGAAGGTGTTGGCGTCCCCCTCTCCCTCTCCCCGTGAATCTACACTGCGCTCATATGCGCGAATAAAGGATACTTTGTCTATACCCACCGGTGAGTGCACTCGGAATTTTTTCCATTTCTTGCCTAGCACGTTATAAGTTACCACTGAACTTTGTCCGATTGCTGCACCACATGAAAAGGTGGATGTATGAGTAAACATTTGCTATATACGTTGCTGGCATAGCTACCCATGCGATAGAAGCCGTAGTAGTGCCGACTTTTTTCTATCTATGAACTGATTTATACTAAGAAAAGCAGATGACCACAGGACAGAGTGACCTGTATCAGGTAGGGGATAACGGACACGACCACCTGCACAGTGAAGCCTGTTTAGTGCACTATAACCAGCACTATGTCATTATATAGGACAGGGAAGCATGCTGAAGTCCTGTGTATGTACTAATGGCAAACAGCCTGGTAAACATGTTCCCCAAAACAATAGAAACATGGGAGAAATTCTGAAAACCATTCTACAGTAATGGAAGAAGACTGGACCTATTGTGGCATTTCACATTTTGCATCCTGCAGAACTTTCCCACCTCCTATAAGGAGACACATTTGGTGATTAGAATTTGTTTTGAGTTTATTATGATTTAAAGTAAAGTAAATGTTTACATGGGATAAATTATTATTATTATTTATGTTGTTATTATTATATTATTATTATTATTATGCACAAACATTGAAGTTTTAGGAATTCACATATTCAGGGCCGTATTAACAGCTGCTGCCCTAGGCACTAAACCTGAAGGTGCCCCATCTTGGGAAGCGTGGGGGAGATTAATTTCTCTACATGTAGAAACATTGTCTGAATGGCGTTTTCATAGTTTTTAACTGCTTAAAATATAAACAATTTTCCACATTGAATCAATGATTAGAGCCGTCTGCATATTGTCTGAAAGAATTCTCACCACAGGATTGGTAGATTGATAGGTAATAGCTCCAGGCGTCACATTTACCACCTCCAGACCAGACAAATACCGTTATACTGTGACTGGATAACACCACCACACCAGACCTGACCAATACCGCTATACTGTAACTGGATAACACCACCAGACCATACCAATACCACCATACTGTGACTGGATAACACTGCCACACAAGACCTGAACAATACTGGAATACTGTTACTGGATAACACCGCCATACCAGACCTGAACAATACCACCACACTGTGACTGGATAACATACCACACCAGAACTGACCAATACCACCATACTGTGACTAGATAACACCGCCATACCAGAATTGAACAATACCATCATATTGTGACTGCATAACACCGCCATACCAGACCTGATCAATACCACCATACTGTGACTGGATAACACCGCCATACTAGAACTGACCAATACCACCATATTGTGACTAGATAACACCACCATACCAGACCTGATCAATACCACCATGCTGTGACTGGATAACACCGCCATACCAGACCTGATCAATACCACCATGCTGTGACTGGATAACACCGCCATACCAGACCTGAACAATTCCACCATCCCCCCATCCCCCCACCCCCACCCTTGGAGAAGACATCAGATTTACTGTCAAGTCTGAACGGAAGGTGGGAGACTACATAAAAAAATGTTTCTTTCCCCCTGCTCCCTGGTGCTGCCCCCCTGCAAGGTGTTGCCCTAGGCATCGGACCATGGGTGCCTAGTGGTAAATACAGCCCTGCACATATTGTCTATATTAGTTTCTGCAGAATCCCATGCAGACTCATTCCTAACAACAAGTTCTGTGTTAAACCTCCATGGTCACTTCAGAAGTTGCAAGTAACTAAAAGCACACATCACCCACTCCAGATTAGTAAAATCCAGGTGCAGACTACAAACACAGGACAGAGAGTACAATATACCACTACTGTCAGACAGCTGAAGCCCCCCACCCCCACCCCTTCATGCACGTACTCTCTGATCCCCAGAAATGAATTAATCTTTGTATCACAAGAGTCCCCCTCTAAATTTCCCCTAAATACTACTAATAGAAGTTGCCCGTGAAGGGGTTTCAGAGAAGCCCACACAGTGTGACACACACTAGTCACTTGTAGGAAAACTTAATAAAGAGACCCATAATAAAAAATAATAAAAAGACCCATTACTCACCTGATAAATAATTTGGCCTTGTGCCATACACCAGAGGTTACATGATGTACATGCATGCTCTTCATGAAGCACAACAAAGAAAAGTCCATCTGATTTATAGTACTTATTGTGTTTAGGGTGTTAGCAGATTTTTTTTCTTGAAAACCCCGTTTCTTAAACACACATAGACTCACATGTATATACAGTTACGATCAAAATGACTTATTTGATGCTCCTTTGCTTCATCCACAGTATATCAAAGGAATCACACAGCTCCATGTTTTTTTAGTAGATAATACAATAGTCATTGAAACACAAATTTATTCAAAACTAATTAACAAAAGAAATAGGTATGTAAGCCATTTTTAAAAACAAAACGGAAAAAAGGAAATTTTACAAATGTTTAGTGAATGTAATTAATAAATAATGAATACTAAAGTGCCTAGCGCAAGTAAACATGTACTGTAGTACTATAAGTGCAACAATAGGTCTCTTTTTATATAATTGCCCTATAAATTGGATAAAAAAGAAACTATAAATGAATACTAAAGTGCCAAGCATAGATATTATGAGCTGTAGTACTTAAAAAGGCAATGATAAAACTTTTATAGTTGTATGCTAGATATCACTGTGAAACAGATGAAAGTACCTGTAGAAATTGTGCAGTAAAAACTTCTTCTTTTTTTCTAGGGGGATTAGCCGCCGTCCGGGGCATCCCTATCCGAACAGCTTGGGAAAAGTATTGCACATCTCTGCACTATCATTGGACCTTGGAGCAACGCCAACGTACCAGATCTCAGTCTGCCATTACCACCATTATTGGAGGACTACTACGCCTATGAAGTTTTTACTGCACGATTTCTACAGGTACTTTTATCTGTTTCACAGTGATATCTAGCATACAACTATAAAAGTTTTATCATTGCCTTTTTAAGTACTACAGCTCATAATATCTATGCTTGGCACTTTAGTATTCATTTATAGTTTCTTTTTTATCCAATTAATAGGGACGTACAGCGTGCAATTATATAAAAAGAGACCTATTGTTGCACTTATAGTACTACAGTACATGTTTACTTGCGCTAGGCACTTAAGTATTTATAAGTAACTTATTTATTTGGGGAGAGAAGCCGGTTGACCCCCAGCATTACAGCTGCAAGACTATCATAGCGCTGGTGTTTGTGAACTTCTGTTTTGTGTGAGGTTCCCACACAGTTGGTTCTTTGCATTGTAATTAATAAATAGTGTTAATTCATTTTTATTAAACATGTTGATGATTTGTGGCATCTCGAGTTACAAAGTATGTTACTTTTTTTTTATAGGTACATCTTTTTGTTTTAGGCTATGTTCACACTACATAAAATTACGGCAGTAGTTCTGCGGCGAGAAGTTTTGAGGAGTTGAACATAGCCTAATCATATACGCTCCGGCCGGAATCCTATGTGGAATTCCGGCCGCAGAAAGACCTGTCAGTTCACACAGTGAAGCAAGCGGCTCCAGCTGCTTGCTTCACTGTGGGCTATGGGAAGCTCTGATGCGGGCGCACGCTAATGCGCCCGCATTAGAGCTCTGCGGCCGGACGGACGCGATGATCCAGGCACAGACCGGCTGTTTCATGACCCGGCCGGGGTCACGGAGCGGCCGGTCTGTTACGTAGTGTGAACATAGCCTTACATTGCATTTTTGATTGTTCGCAGGAACACTTCTTAAAGGGAACCTGTCACCCCCTGTGCCGGGGTGACAGGCTCCCGACCCCCCGTTAGAGCCCCCTATACTCACGTGATCCCGACGGGTCCCGCTTCTGGAGATGGTCGGGTCACGGAGATATCAGCCGCTGCAGCCCGGCACACGCGCTCCTCAGATGAGTCCAACGCTCATAGAGAATGACGGAGCGCTGGACTCTCCTGTCATACTCTATGAGCGTTGGACTCATCTGAGGAGCGCGCGCACCGGGCTTCGGGCGCCAATATCTCCGTGACCCGACCATCTCCAGAAGCGGGACCCGGCGGGATCACGTGAGTATAGGGGGCTCTAACGGGGGGTCAGGAGCCTGTCACCCCGTCACCGGGGGTGACAGGTCCTCTTTAAATCCTTGACCTCCAAATAAGGAGAGTTTTCCTGCAATCTCAGGCAGACTTAGGTCAGTCTGGGGAACTGTTTCGGTAAATGTTGTAGTAACTACATGAAGAGCGTTTCTAGGTAGCCAGTCTTTTATAATTCCAACTGAGGTACCAATTAAGTATAAATTATTTTTTATATCTAATACAATTTCCACAATGTTATTTCCAATTTCTAATGGGCCTCTATTTACCTTAGGGTAATGTTTGGATGCTACTGTGTGCGTCACGTCAGAAGCGCGGCACTGGCTGGCATGGACTCAGAGGGGAGCGGTGAGGTAAAATGTGTTTATTTAATCTTTTCACTAAAACAGTCAAGGGATTTGATCCAGTCACTTACTTTCTTTAGTGAAATCACCTCAAAGAGTTGTTATTTTAACATCTTCTGTGAATTGATCATCTACCTTAGAAATCTGATCAAATCTCCATTTCTTCATTTCCCTGCTACATATATACTAAATGCCTTTTAATAAACCTGGAACTTTCTATTTCAGTTAGGTGGATGGGCCAAGTGATTGCTCTACTTAACCCTCTTTGTTATATATTTAAACCAGTCAGCTTCTGCAGAGAACTCATGTTTTCACCTGGGTTTCCTGACCTTTGTTTGAATCCATTCTGCCCTCCACACATTGCAGGTTTCCAGTGCTAGAGGCAAAGCAGCCCGAGGGTCATAAAGCCACCGCCATACTTCATTGTAAATAAGGTGTTAAGTCCAGCATATCCTTTATTATTTCTCCAGACATGCCTTTAATCCATAGAGATGAAAAATGTAACTTTTTCATTGGTCTAGAGAACAGAATGTTTTGTAGCTTATTTATATACAGAGGAACATTTGGCATGAATGAGCGATTCTGTGTTTTCTCACTGTAGATTATCTCTCCCAGAACAAAAGGGGTTGAACAGTGATTTTCCATGACACCTGACCCCTATCACCACCTACATCATCTGTCGGTGTTTGGTCATATACCTTACACCCAATGGTCGTACCTGATGGAAAATCACAGTCCGACCCCTTTGTTCTAGGAGAGATAATCTGCATTTTTAAGCACTCTGCAAATTTGAGCAAAATGCAGGTTTACTATGTAATCATTTCCACAGTTACAGAAAGTAATTCTTATTTTGACATATGCTGGTGCATTGTTAATTAGCTAATTATGTAGTATGTTACTCAAATGGAATTCTATGGTGTCAAACATGTTGTCCCATCTGCAAGCAACAGATAATTTGTTATATCTGTCATGACATATAAAAAATCCCCCCCAGCAAATATCTATAGTTAATGCTTGCCTTATAAATACTGTGGGTTTTATTATAGTAGCTCCAGCAGTCCATCTAGTGCCCCATAGTGCGGCTCGTGCTTCTGCGTTTCACTGTGAGCTGGTGGGCGGGTCCTTAGATCAGTTAGGTTACTCATCTGCAGCAGTGTACAGGGGCGTGCACAGGGGTGTGTACAGCTGCTGGCCAATCAGCAATCATCTTCACTTGGCCAGTCTGTGCAGAGCAGATGGACAACTGACATCACTTCCTGCATTTTTTTTTTTTTTTGCTGTTACAAAAGACCAAATGGCCATAGTGACAGACTGCAGTTTTTTAGTGAGACACCTAGTGGATAGTTTTATAACATTGTATTTCATATAGACAAAAGGCAAAAAAGTAAATGGAGTAAATTACAATGATCTAGTATATCCCCGCCCTTGCTGAGAGATTATTTATTACTAAAGAACGTGCCCGATTAACATTTTGTTATATTAATTTGTAGGAAAATAATCAGTATATACTATTTACAGCAGTCAGTTATTGAATCTAAAGAGAGGTATACGAGAGTTCCCAGTACTCTCTTGTTGCTCTGTCATGAAACTATGGAATTTTAACGGAAGGTGTTATTGTAAAATTATTTATTGTTAAAATAATAATTTTTTGTTAACACTGGGGATAAAACTAGGCTGAGACTTCCTGTTAAGTCTGTTGTGAGGAGGCTGCTGTGAAATGATCTGTACAGCATTGCAGTGACATGTGACACCAGTAGATAGAGGAGATAATAGTAGCTCCCTATGGAATGGCCTCTTCAAAGGTCACACTCAGTAATGTTTCACATTCACATCTTAAGGGGGACAAACAATGTCTATTGCTGTCTATGTCCATGAGTCTTGCAGTAAAGCAAATCACTTAATGCAGTTAACAGCCCAGGCAAGATGGAACCCCCCATAACAATATACAGAAAGTGAAATAAAAAAAAAATACAGTCAGAATATAGCAACTAGAGATGAGTGAACCTGGAGCATGCTCGAGTCGATCCGAACCCGAACTTTCGGCATTTGATTAGCGGTGGCTGCTAAAGTTGGATAAAGCCCTATGGCTATGTGGAAAACATGGATATAGTCATTGGCTGTATCCATGTTTTCCAGACAACCTTAGAGCTTTATCCAAGTTTAGCAGCCCCAGCTAATCAAATACCGAACATTCGGGTTCGGATCGACTCGAACCCGAACCCGGTTCGCTCATCTCTAATAGCAACCTATTGGAATAAAAGTTTATTATTACTATTACTATTTTTTATATCTGACTCTAATCAGTAAAATAGAATCTAGTTGACACGTGCCCTTTAACCTACAGTGACTTAACATTCCTATTGTATGTATAGCTCACTCTAGCATGATAAGATTACTGTATATTCAACTGATGTACAACTTGCCTGATCTATTACTAATTGTTCTCTCTTGCGTGGATGATGAACTGGTATTGGATGAAAAGTATTGGAGCCTAGGTGTAAATTGCTACCAATTCAGTATCTTTCTCTATGTTTTTTGCATTATAATGTGTGATATTATTATTATAATAATTCTCTAGGTTACTGATATTCTCCCAGAATCCAAGTCTGTCTTGCAAAATTCATTCTAAACATATCTCCTCGCCCACAATTATTTACTCACACTAAATTATTAATTGTCTCTAGGATAACTCCCAGCAGAATTTGCTTTCGGTAGCAGCAAATGTAAAATATGGTACTGTGAGATTGCGATAACATTTCCAAGGTTTATGAGTAGTTTGTAATTATTACGAGTACTGTGCATGCTGCCAGGACCAGTACTGCATGTTAGGCCTACACATGAAATATGAATTACTCTACATAAAGAGATGGCGCACAGCTAACATGTATCATTTAAAGGTGAGCTTTGAGATAGATCACTATGGTATTTTAATATCTAGTGGTTCCATTCCTATCTTGGTTTCTACATAAGCAATAACATTGTGTATGCAAAGTAAAGATCTTCATCTGCTGGTTAACCTTGGTTAACCTTGATTCCATTCATTAGGATGTTATACAGTACTATTTATATAGGCCCTGTATAGTATTATCCTGATGCCCTGCACTATTTATCTGAGTGCCACAAGCATTATGTAACTGGGACATGCATAACAATGATTATTTAGAAATTTATCTAAGCACTTCATGTATAATTCATCTGGTCACTGTGAAGTAGTATTTATCTGGCTAGGCACTATTCATCATGACTTTATGCAATTCTGGCATTTGGTATTTACAGGATCAATGAGATTATATTTCATTGTTCAGACAATTTCACACACAGCGATACCAAATCCATTTTTTTAAAGGGGAAAGGATTAGAATTTTTTTCAGGGAGGTTTTTTTTTTTTATATTTTAAAAAAACATGTTTTAATTTTTTTTACTGTTTTAGTCCCCATAGAGAAATTATTTAAGCAACTGCCTGATTGCTCATACGGATCAATGCTATAGTATTACATTGGTTAAGGCTATAGATGAAGTAGTTTTTTTTTTGTTTTGTTTTTCTTAGTGAATTCCATTACAGAAGTAATGACTGGTATGTACTGTATACGTACTTGTGTTTTTTATGTAACTGCTACTTACTTTTGTTTTATCTTTTAAAAAAAAAAACAAACAAACAAACCTTTTTTATATATAATTGTTAAGCACACAAATATATATATACTGTATTTATGTAAACTATTACATAAATTATTTAAAAAAAATTGTTAAACTGGTATCAGAGAAAAATTTATAGTCATAATTGATACAAAGATCTTAATAAAATCTTAACAACAAAATAAACCAAGACATTCAATTATGTGGGATGGACTTTCCCATAGCCTGAAAATAAGCCACCTAAAGGATGATGAATATTATTATTTACTGGCTTGTACAACATATGAAAATATTATTTTACAGTTTTGTTGTATCTGGAGTATCCAAGATACATCAAAATATTTGGAAACATCAGCTACCAAGAAAGTTGTTAAAGAAATAACCTGTTTGACATGTTCCCGTTTTGTCCTACCTGCTTACAATTCCCCTATTCACTGTTATTAACATAGCGCTTTGTGTTAAGTGATTGCCGTATAAATGTCTGTGCCAGCCAGCCAACCGGTTATTAGTCAGATATCAAGTGCCTCTTTGAGAATAACTGGAATAACCAGAGTATTAATATTAAAAAAAATTCTGGCAAGGGCTGATATATCAATTCTGTTTGTTTTAGGTTGAGGAAAAAAATAGTTTACACACACCAGCTGTTTAAAGGGGTACTCCAGTGGGGGGGGGGCACTTTTTTGCTGGGACCAGAGGAGGAGATGGCCAAGGGAAAAGATGTCCACTCACCTCTCCGGTTCCAGCGGCGGGTCCCGCATCACGGCGCTCCAGTGCCCCGTTCCCGGCTGCTTACGGGTGTCTCATGCGGGCCCAAGACGTGACGTCTCAGGTCCGCTCAGCCACTCAGTGAAAGAGGCGGGATCCGTTTCAAGTCCGCTCAGATCCTGCCTTCTTCACTAAGTGGCTGAGCGGACCTGAGACGTCACGTCTCGGGCCTGCGTCAGACACCCAGAAGCGGCCGGGAACCGGGCACCGGAGCGCCATGGGTCCCAGCAAAAAAGTCCCCCCCCCCGCTGGAGTACCCCTTTAATGGATATGATGGGTATGGTTTTTACTATAGTAAACTTAAAGCACCAAAAAATCACATACAATCTATGCTATAGCGATAACTGCAGTGGATATAGGAATGTTAGAAACATAGATATGTGGGCTACCACCACTATATTAGAGTGGACACCTGGGCTCTAGACTCAGGGATTAATAAGCCTATGGGCACACAGCTGGGAGGTGCTCCAATCATGGACATGAAATTGCACAGAAGAAGAAATTAAGTGTTCAGCACTAAATTTAGCTGTATTTAAGTCCAGTTTATTGCAAACTATATTAGTGCAGGGCAAGGGGGCTTGAATACAGCATTATCGGCTGAATAATAATTTCTTTTATAGTGGAAGATATAGGTATGTGTTGCAGCAGCAGAGACATATATTTAATGAACAACCTGTAGGACAGGGCACATACCTGACTGGGTTGGAATCCACGTCAATGTATAGAATGGAGGCAGCACATGCTAAAAATGGTTGTTAATTCACACCAAATGTTTTAACAAAGAAAAGACTTCTAAACGTTGCATCTGGTGTAAATAAACTACTTTTTAGAAGCTATAGGCAATTTTATGTAGGATTCCGATTTACAGCAACAGTCTAAACATCCCATCTCACCACCACCCAATACCACTGACAGCCATCCACACCCAATCTCTATGGTCATAAATGGTGAAGAAATTTATGATATGGGGATCTAGGTGTGTTAGAGTGCATACACATTATGTGCTGGAATATGCTTGTACTTACAGGAGAAGAATTAGCAATAATGCCATTGGATGCATCATGTTACTGTTAAAAATACTCATATGGCACAGCTTACTAGGCATACTTAAAATACACATTTCTCTATATGTACACCTACAATTTGTGACAGAAATCCGGTACCTATAACAAAATCATGGATTATGAGGATGTGTTTTTGAATCCAAGGTCAAGACTGGATATTAAAAGAAATGTTCAATTTTTATAACCTTCATTTATGACCCTTTCCTGGTTTGGTTTCCAAAGCTGGCTTTACTGTGCAGAATAAAAAACATGATATTTATAATTATTTATATGGGCATTTCAGCATGCAAATGATATCAATTATATTTTTTATGTAGTTTTTTTTTCTTGAAAAGGGTAAATACATTAAATTGTTAATATGAAGCATTTTTAATATTTTGAAAATCTTTTATAACTTTTTAAAATTTTAGTTACCCTAGGGGACTTACATGTGCAACAGCTTGTACAGTACACTGGAATTCTCACGTACATGTACTAATGTATTGCAGTGTCCTGTCTTTTTGCTGTTTTCCTATCATTCGCTACCTATATCCTATGGCAGGGTATAGTGGAAGTATATTTATGGCAGCAGCGGAGGGCTTCTGAAAGCCCCTGGATGCCATGACATTTGATCAGGACAAAGGAACACCCTGGGGGACATTTATGAACATTACACCAGAGGTGTATGCAAGGGAGAAGGTGCAGATTTGCCCCTTCTCCCCGGTGTACGCCATCTGTATGCCCCGCTTGCCCGATGGGTGGGCTGGCGGGGCTAAGGGGGACGTGACGAGGCGGGGAGGAGGCTTGGCCTCCTCCCACGCCTCATTTATCATGATTTACGCCTGCTCGCAGGCATAAATCATGACGCAAATCTACACCTACTGGAAGCAGGTGTAGATTCGGTATGCTGGGTGCAGATTCGGGGGCCCGACGACCGGATTCACTAAGAGGAATGCGCCTCTTAGCCAATCCTGCCGCGAAAAGGGGGCAGGGCTCAATATAAGAAAGGCATACTTGTACGTCGGTCTTCATAACCCCCCCACCTCCCCCAAGTTTACCAAATGGCCACAAATGCATATAAATAAGACATGTCTCTTTTGATCGTTCTTGTGGCCCAGATGCACAACTGATTGAGACTTGGAACGCTGTATTTACCCATATGTGATCTAAAAATCATCGAAGCACATGCCACCAGTTGCTTCCCCAATGCAATATTGCCAATAGTCTCTGATATTGAGAGGAGAATCGGGGGCGTTATTTCCACAGCATTTGAATTGCAGTCTATGCCTGAAGGCTCTGTAAATGAGTACCAATCACCAAGTATTAGGACCCATAGACAGTGAGTGTGGACTGCTATCAGCAGCTGTCGGCCATTAAAGATCCCTGCAAACAAAACATAGAAGCTTTAGTGAACACGAAAGATGTGAATGTTGTGAATTAATAACATTTAAACAAAGCAGAACTGTAAAAGATATGCTCTATTTTACTTTTTTAAGAGCGTAGTAAAAGCACACATTGTTCCTGTAATAATTGTCCATTGTTCCAGTCTGTTTGCTCATGCCCTCAGGATTGATGTTTATAAAGGCCAGTGTAGAGAATTGTACTCTTCACTCCTATTGCACGTGATGCTGTCACTTGGTAGAAAGGGATTGCATTAGGTATGTTTGAGGCTGAGAGAATTAAAAAGCATTTTATAACTGCTAAAGAGAGAGTCTTCCCATCCATGTGTCAGTGCGGAAAAAAATCAATACAAATCAGTGATTACTCTGAAAAAGCCCATAACCTTGCAATATGTTACCAAATAAACAAATAAATAACAGCAAAGTGTAAAATGTTGTTCTGTCTAAGCCAATGCAGCCAGTGAGTGAGGGATCTGGGCACTGTTCCCTCTATCATGGATCATCCAGAACAGCATTTCCATAAGTAACCACCAGATACTCAGATGCATCACAAAAACAAACAAACAACTAAATAAATAGAAAAGAACACTACATGTGCATGGATCTGTTATGTCCGCACCTGTTTGGTCCAAGACTGCGCTATTAGCCTTGATTTAGTATTTAAATTCTAAATGTATCAACTGCACCAGTCTGCACATTGTCTGAACACAGCTCAATTCCTTCAGCTCTGGTGGTTGATTCTTCACCACACCCATCTCTTCCCTGGTCTGGGCTGGTTCCTTGGCCTCTTATAAATTGTTTGTTTGTCCAGTAGTTTTTGCTAGCTATCAGTCTCACCTGAGCTAACTAAGCTTACTGTGTATCCTTATCTCTGTATCTCCATACCTGGTATCTGATCTTGTACCTCTGACTCTTTAAATTCTGATTTTGTACTACATTGTCCATTAGGTTTGACCCTAGCACGTACGACCATGCCTTGGTGGTTCTTTTCCTTCTTGTTTGTTTCTTGTTTCTGCAAATTAAATCCAGTGCTCACCATGCCCTTCTCTCACCATTCCTGCTTGTCTGTTGGAATGCACTTGCTAGAGTGATATGTATACACAATTACCCTAAGCACTTGCCAGAAATTACTGATTGCACCAGATCTTACTCTGTAAGCCTTACTCTGAGCTGTAAGCCTTAGATACGGCTGTGAGGATGCTTTCCACTTCCCAGTCGGCTAAACATCCGACTATTTTTCTCCATAGACTGTAATAAAGTAAAAATGTCGGATCTGATTGGCAGGCAGGTAGAGCCGTGCTGCTGCATACTTCCCTAACTGTATATCGGGATTGTAGCGAGTCTCAGGAGCGAGACCCAAATGCGACCTATAACTTTTAAAACCACAAATGACTATTTTTTTCTATTCAGGCACAATTTTGAGGCTATGTTCACACTGCGTAAAATAAGGGCCGTTATTTTCAACGCCCGTTATTTTGAGGCCAAAACAACGGCCCTAGAATTACTATTGTACGGGCTAGTCGTGAAACTAAGCCTGAATGTGTTTTTCCTGACCCTGCTAAAGGTACTAACTAACAATCTGTCAGTATATTATTTTAAAGCTGTCAACATAAGCTAACTGAAAGAATGGGGAATTTATGGCAATTTCTGTTAATTGCAAATATTTCATTTATAAACCAAAGTACAGGACAAAATGTGTTTTTCCAATATCCTAACCTGACAGTGATGTATGAGTCAGGAAGAAAATATTGAAAATCAGTTGCATTTGGAGGTAAACTCTAGAACTTTACACACCTATAAATCTCTTTGTATAGCTGCATGGTAGTTACAGATATTCCTTTTCTGTGCATAGTAATACAATTTGAAACATCAGTTTAAGCAGCAGAACATCCATTAACGTCTACTCGGAAGGGAAGTGAAATATGGAATCAGATGGAATATTACCTTATATTCACCTCTGTGGATTATAAACAGTAACATTCAATTAAGCAGGGGACGGTGCCCAAACTCCGCATTATGAAATGTCGGGAGTGGATTCTAACACTTTCTTGAAGACAAAACATTATTATTGGTTGTGCAACATATTTAGACATCGGCTTCAGTCACATGGCTGCGCTGTTCCTATAGCCAAGGGCTTTCCTAACCAGATAAAGGGATTTATTATTACCTTATTTCACTGCAATGTCTTGTAAGAAGAACTCTAGTATTTAAAACAAGCACAAGCTTTTCAACAAATTTAAAATGACCCTTTATACCAAAGTAAAAAATGTATTGTGGTCGCTCATACACATTATAAAAACTACAAGAAGATGTTTTTTTATTATGCTGTAGTAGATCTCTTGGTTCACACGTTACCAACACAGAGATTTGCAATGCAATATCATAACAAATTGATCCAGCGTTTTCAGCTCTGTATTCAGCACCAAGGACAACACATTGAGCACATGAAAATAACTGTGCATCACATGGAATGTTACCGGTTGTTGCAACATTCTGTATTAATAACTTTTTGGCCACAAGAGATTATGCCACATGACCACCTTTCCATTGGAAAAACTTACCCTTGATCCAATATGGCGGCAAAGGTTTAGACACTGCCTAAAAGATAGGCTCCCTAACTAGTGATGAAAGAACTTGCTGAACATTCAAACCTAGGGAATGTTCAAGCCTATGGCTGTATCCATGTTTTTATGGACACCCTAGGGTTACATCCAACTTCTTGTGCCACCTGGAGTCAAATGCCATTTGGCAAGTCCACGTGTTCAGCAAGTTCGCTCATGACTACCCCTAAGCCCTTATTTGCTGCAATAATGGGTTAGGGGGCCTGAAATAACATGGTGTCCTAAGGGCTTATGCCCATGTCCCATCTTCTACGGGCGCTATGGACAGGGAAGCCTTGTAGTGGAGTCTTTCCCCGCTCGGCATAATATATCAATATTGATAACAGGGAAAGTGTTTCAGTCTTCGTGGCATTGTAATAAAGCAGACTCAGCAGACTCAGCTAGCTCACCCTTTAATGGGGCCTGTGTTCCTGGATTCAGTCCCTTAATGCCCTTGGCCAGCAAAAAGTAGATTGTCATAGTAGTAGATACAGGTAGTTCTTCTCAAGTCTATCACCACCAAGCCAAAGTGGTTAGAGCCCCTGCAGCTGAGTACTTAGTGTTTGGATAGGGCTTATATAGTTAGGTAAAATACAGGAGACTAACAATTTTTTCCATACTTGTCCTTATCTTTTCAGTCTCTTCCTGCAGTTCTGAGTCTCCTGCTTTTGCTTAAGACACAGAAAACTATATGTGAGCTGCTCTCTCAGCTTCCCTAGCCCTTCCCAGATGGCTGATGTAAACAGCCAGCGGATTCTACACTCTGTAATGATGGGATGATTAATCTGAAGTTGCTGGTGACCTCACTCTGATTAGCTTTCCTGGTATTACAGTGTGCAGATACAGCCGGCCAGGGGGCTGTTTACTTGTGTTTACATGAGCTGTCTTGGAAGAGAGGGGGGTGGAGGGGGAGGTGGAGAGTGAATTGCAGCAAAAGGAGCAGCTCAGGTAGATCATTGTGTCTCAAGTCTTCATTTACTCTCAAGTTCTCTCTCCAGTAATCTCCTATAGAAACTCGACTCAAAGAAAAGTATTCTTCAGTGTACCTACTA
Organism: Dendropsophus ebraccatus; assembly: GCF_027789765.1. NCBI lineage: Eukaryota > Metazoa > Chordata > Amphibia > Anura > Hylidae > Dendropsophus > Dendropsophus ebraccatus. The sequence goes on from NC_091458.1 coordinate 51,434,805, forward strand.
GGTGCAGTGATTTATCTTCAAGGGATATAACTATTTTAAGTGATTCTACAGTATATCTGCTAAAAGCAGTAATTTCAAGTATCTCAAGTATAAATGGGATCTCCAATAGGCAACTCTGAAGCTACTGTATCTTTGCACCTGGCTAACAGAAGAACCATTTGTTCTGTGCACTGTGCCTTTAGCAAAAGTTCAGTAAAACTTGTTTAAGTTTACCCTGGACTCTGTGGCTCCTCTGCACTGCACCTGCAGTTACCATATATACTGTACTTAGGAAAAATGTATCTATGGTTATTTAAATAACAGAAAGAAAAAAAGAAAGGAAAGAAAATACAATTTTACTGAAAGTAGAAGATTCTTAGAACAAACTTCTCCCACAATTTCTAAAAACAAAAACAACAACAAAAAAACATTAGTCCTCTTTTATGTTTCCTTCTGGAGTATAGGAACAGCTGCAGCATATGCTGGAGGGACTTCAGCTCAGATCTTAAATGGACGGCAGATGTCACTGCGCTATTAGTGCTGGTTAATGTGTAGTTCCTCTAGTCTATATGTTCTCTCTGGTTGTCGTGTTTATGTAACTCCTGAATATCTCCTTCCCTTACGTCCTCAGCAGCAGCACGAATGGGGAAGATTCTATCTTCCTGCAATGGTAGGACAGATGGTACTAATTAAAAGAACACTGATTAGGAGCTCTATAAAGGGCTGTATGAGACCCCTCCTCCTTGTGTTTTTTTCTGTCCTCCTGTGGGACAGGTGGTTTTGGAGAAGGAGAGAGGGATAGAGGATGCGGTGATGTATTCTTATCTTTTCTTTCTTTCTGTCCTCCCCCTGCGTGGTCGCGTGGGGAGAGGTATTTATAGGTATTTGCTTTCTTTATTTTGTCTATATGGGCTACATCGGGGAATCTGGTGCATGTTTTAAAACGCAGCCTTTTGGTGTTTATATGCACATCCCTGGGTTAGACCTTTTTTGTCTGTTACCTTTTTTTCACCTGAAGTCCTATGAAGCCGCAGATTGTAGCTCAGTGTTTCGCACTTCCAAAAGCACATCACTTAATATAATGCATTAATTATGATACAGTGCCGCGAGATTACCGGTCACATGACATAAAGGTTATACATGGCGGCAGAAGTATCGCGGTATTACTCTGTCACATGACATGAGGGTTGCGGTGCAGCATCGCGAGATTACTCTGTCACATGACAGGAGTCTTACATTACGGCGGCAACATCGCGAGAGTACTCTGTCACATGACAGAAATGACGCGTGTTGCGGCGCCGATATCGCGAGACTGCGCGATGACGTCACACGCAGTGCGTGATGACGCGGGACGCCATGTTCCCGGTATTTAGTGCACGCTGATCATTTCCAAGATGGATTCCTTGGAGGAAACACCCGGCATCAGCAGACGCCCTATCGGTATACACAGCACAGAGTAAGTTTCTCTTAAACATAAGACTACTGGTTACCAGGACTTTACTATTACATTCATTGCTATCATGATTAAAAACATGGGAATATAGCCTTTTTTTGATGTATACATACATGAGTATGTGCGCGTAGGTGTGGATATATGTGTGTGTATATATGTATGTGAGCACATATGTACATATGTGTATATATATATAGGAGTATATATGTTTATATAATTTTTGGCAGATGTCTCAAGGCTCTGGTGATAGACCCTCCATAGCACGTAAGGCTACTAGTAAGAGGAAACATCTGGTCTGCCAGTCATGTGAGACACCACTTCCTGATGGATGTGAAGCTACCATCTGCTCGGCATGCAATATTCAGGAGCCTCCAGAAGGAGAACAGCTCTCCAATAACCAAATGATTACATGGATGAAACAATTTGTTAAAGATGGTAAAAAAAAAAAAAAAAAAAAAAAAATACCCTTCCTTTTTTATTTTTATTTTTTTCATATATTGATTCTTGTACTAGTATTCCTGTTTTTTTCTTCTTCTTGTCAAAGCATTAGGGCAGTTTAAGGAATCACTTGTTCAAGAAGGAGAAAAAGGAAGGATATCATCTAGGAGATCTTCCAGGACTGAGAAGTCTCCATCACAAGATTCCGTATGTCTGGATGATTTTCAAATATTGGATGAAGTCCATTCTTCTACTTCAGATTCTGACTCTGATGATGATGTGAATTTTTTCCCTCTTGATAAAATGCATAAATTATTTAAATTGTTGGATTCAGAAAGTTGTGTCACGGATGAAGTGACCAAAAAGGATGGAGGCATAAAGAAGGTGAGATCGTTCAAAGTAAATGACATTATTAAGAGGCTGATGTCTCACGAATGGAAATCACCAGAGAAAGGCCCCTTTTTAAATAAAAGGTTTAAAGTCATGTATTCTATAGAAGCAGAACAGAATAAATTATGGGGAGATCCCCCTAAGGTGGACATGGCAGTCTCTAAATTATTCAGACGCACGGTGGTGCCCAGTGAAGACGGGGCCAATTTTTCTGATCCCATGGATAGGAAAGTTGACAATGCATTTAGAAGAGGATATTTGGCAGCATCAGCTCAAGCGAAATCATCTATCTCTGCCTATGTAGTGGCAAAAAATCTAAGGTCATGGCTTCTCCGGATGGAGGAAGACATAGATGGTGGCACATCTAGGGATGACATACTGAAGAATTTTAAATCCATCGCTATGGCTTCTAATTATATATGTGATGCAACTATTCAACAGCTTAGATTGGCTGCTAGAACCATGGCTCTATCTACTACTGGCAGAAGGGCTCTATGGATTAAGCCGTGGGGAGCGGACGTGCATTCCAAAAATTCATTATGCTCCATGGAGTTCAAACCCAATAGACTGTTTGGTCCAGATTTGGACACACTAATGGAAGGGCTTGCCGATAAGAAGGGGAAAAATCTTCCACCGACTTATAACAAGAAAAGAAATACTTCCTTTCGTTCCTCATTCTATAGAAAACCTAACCCTGGGAAGAAAGAGGAGACATATTATGGAAGAGGACGTCCCTCACAGAAAAACTCCTATCAAAGACAAAGAGGAAGAGGTAGAGGATCCTCAACATCAAATAGAAGAAATTCTTTCTGACGCCAGAAGAGCCCCAGTAGGAGGCAGACTGATGAAATTCCTTCCAATCTGGGAAAGGTACGTAAAAGATCCATGGGTCTTATCTATAATAAAAAATGGTTATCGTCTGGAATGGCACACAACACCAATAAGCAGGTTTCTAAGTACCCCCATTATGAATACTGCAAAACAGACTCTATTAGAAGACATGGTTTTAGAGTTTATACAAAAACATGTGCTAGAGGAAGTTCCGCACACAGAAAAGGGTCTAGGCATATACTCCCTAATATTTCTCGTACCGAAAAATTCAGGAGGTTGGAGAATGATCATAGATTTGAGATTCCTCAACAAATTTCTCGTAAAAAGAAGATTCAGGATGGAAACTATCCGTTCTGTTTTTCCCCTGATTTCTCAAGGAGACTATCTAGCCACGCTAGATCTGAAGGACGCTTACCTTCATGTCCCCATATATCCGGCACATCGGAAATTTCTGCGTGTCAGGATATGCCTGCAAGGTCGCTGGCGCCATTTCCAGTTTGTTGCACTGCCTTTCGGAATTACCTCCGCACCATATGTATTCACCAAAATAATCTCTGCAACTGTTGCCAGTCTCAGAGAGAGGGGTATTATTCTGGTGCCATACCTAGACGACTGGTTACTAGTAGGAGCATCGGAACAGTCACTACAGAGGAGCATAGATCGCACATTGATGCACATTCAACGTCTAGGGTGGATAGTGAATTGGGAAAAATCACGTCTAATCCCCTCCCAGGTAAAGCAGTTTCTGGGATTCATACTGGACACCAGGTACATGATAATATCCCTACCTCAGGACAGGATTCGTGTTCTGAGGAAAGCGATCCTATGTCTCAGGCAGCCCATCCCAGTATCACTCCGTCAGATGATGAGAGTGTTAGGCCTCATGACTGCATCAGCAGAGGCCATAGAATGGGCAAAATGGCACATGAGACATTTACAGCAGGAGGTACTCCTAGGTTGGGACAGGAGCCTAGAATCTCTAGACACAATGAGATTCATTTCCAGGGAAACGAGAGAATCCCTGGCATGGTGGATAGCCCCGACGATCGGCAGATCATTTGCCCCAGTCCAGTGGGTAGTGGTAACTACCGACGCCTCAAGTTCAGGATGGGGGGCACACACAATCGGTCAATGGACCAAAGGGTTTTGGTCATCGGAAGAAAGACTAATGTCTTCCAACATGAGGGAACTAAGGGCCATCAGACTAGCTCTGGTACAATTTGTCCAGATAATCAAGAACAAACCGGTAAAAGTCCAGACCGACAATTCCACCTCAGTAGCTTACATAAATCGTCAAGGGGGCACCAGATCCATTCCACTATTATTGGAGGCAGAGAAAATCTTTCGCTGGGCGGAGAAAAATCTCAGCCAACTGTCAGCAGCTCATGTGAAAGGAACTCGGAATGTCTTAGCAGACAGGCTAAGCCGCAACCTTCATCTTCCAGGGGAGTGGTCTCTGGACCACTCAATTTTCCTTCAAATCACCCAACTATGGGGATACCCGGAAGTGGATCTGATGGCCACCCGAGAGAATGCAAAGGTACATCGGTTTTGCTCCCTATTCACCAAGGACAGACCATGGAAGGTGGATGCTCTGTCATTCAAATGGGAATTCGGTCTAGGATATATTTTTCCTCCAATACCCATGATACCGAGAGTACTACAGAAAATAAAGCAGGACCAAGCGTCGGTAATCCTAATAGCACCTTATTGGCCGAAGAGAGCATGGTTCTCTCTTCTGAGGACAATGTCCAGGGGAACATTTTGGATCTTACCTCAGATCCCACACCTGTTAACACAGGGACACAAAATTTGGCAGGACCTGAAACAATTACAACTGACAGCCTGGATTTTGATAGGTCCTTATTAACAAGAAGAGGACTCTCAGAATCAGTGGTAGAAACACTGTTACAATCCAGAGCACCTTCCACTAACAAAACATATCTCAGAGTGAAGAGAGCTTTTGACAGTTGGTGTAATAGGAACCAATTGGCATGCAACAAACCTTCCATACAGGTTTTTTTGCAATTCCTACAAGATGGTTTTGAGAAAGGATTAAAACCATCTACAATGAAAGTTCACATATCCGCTCTATCCGCCATTTTCGAAGTAAGACTATATCAGGAACCACTCATTCAGAGATTTGTGAGGGCGATCCAAAGGATCCGACCTAACAGAATCAACCCAATTCCCAGATGGGATTTAGAGGTTGTGCTTGATCAACTTCATAAGTCACCATTCGAGCCCTTATCTTCCGCAGAGATTAAACTCGTCTCTTTAAAGGTATGCTTTTTGGTAGCCATTACTTCAGCTAAGCGTATTAGTGAGATTCAAGCCCTAGGGGCCCATGAACCATATCTTATTATTTTACAGGATAAGGTTGTCCTCAGGACACTTCCATATTTTACACCTAAAGTGCCTTCTTTCATAAACACTAACCAACAGATTGAACTACCTGTATTTATGCCTGAACCTTCTAGTGAGGAAGAACAAAAACTTCATTACTTAGATGTAGGAAGAGCCTTAAGTATTTATATTGACAGAACAAGACCCTTTAGGAGGTCTGAACATCTGTTTTTGTCTTTTGCAGGAAAAAACAGGGGATGTAAATCATCTAAAGGGTCCTTATCCAGATGGATAAGAGAACTTATCTCACTATGCTACCAAAAGGCTGGATTACAAATTCCTGAAGGGATTAAAGCACATTCGACGAGAGCCATGTCATCTACATGGGCTGAAAAAAGAAGCGTTCCTATAGAACACATATGCAAGACGGCATCATGGTCCACATCCAACACATTCGTTAAGCACTATAGACTGGACATTCGTGATTCTGATCAGCCAGCCTTTGGCTCAGCTGTTTTGAGACATACTATTTAAATGCCCTCCCTTTTTTCCTGTGTATAGCTTGCTATATCCCCATTCGTGCTGCTGCTGAGGACGTAAGGGAAAGGACAATTTTTTACTCACCGTAAATTTTCTTTCCTGTAGTCCGAAGCAGCAGCACGGACTTCCCACCCTAATTTAAATAAATGAGATTTTGCAGCATATTTTTTTGAGTTGGCATGATTTTTTTTTCTGTCTTATATGCTGGTATTATTTTAATCGTTAGAATGACACAAGGAGGAGGGGTCTCATACAGCCCTTTATAGAGCTCCTAATCAGTGTTCTTTTAATTAGTACCATCTGTCCTACCATTGCAGGAAGATAGAATCTTCCCCATTCGTGCTGCTGCTTCGGACTACAGGAAAGAAAATTTACGGTGAGTAAAAAATTGTCCTATATTGATGATAAATATAATGGTTGCTGCATGTGCCAAGTCTCTGAATGCTGATGCTACGGCTGAAAGCTGAAAAGTGCAATACTTCTTTTTTGTCATATAAACCACTTGTCTCATCTCTGACTTGGAGGACATCTATGGCCAGCCCTACATTTATGTATTACATGTCAACTATTAATACTAATGTCCCAGCATTAGGTCTATTAGGCATCGCTACTCCGCAATGATGAGGGACAATACCCTGAAACAGCTGTCTGTGGATGGATACCTGGCTTAGTTATTTCCCTTGTCATATCCTTAGACTTTTAACTCAGTTGAATAGTGACTGAAAGGGCCACTTAATATGGTGGTTTCGGTGGTAACCTTACAGGAGCCATCCCTTTGCTAAGTTTTCTTTCCCTGGAGGGATATCTGGCTATTTCCGTGTTTTGAGACTCTTACATAAGGCTCTGCAGACTCTTTTACATATTAACGTCCAAGCATGTCATACTTGACAAGGTGAGTCTTAGTGATTTCTGCCTCTCTGCCTATAGGATATATTTGTGTGTATAGAAATACCTGCCTCCTGCCAGTGTTTGGATGAAAATAAGGTACGAGGCAGAAATTATGTATAATTCCAGCACAGCTTCCTGCCATTACCATGAGTAATCATGGGCCTAGTACTCATGTATTGTATGCAAAGAGAGGAAGCACTGGATAACTAAGAAAATTAAAATCATCATCCACAAAGGCAGAGTTTAGTATTTCCCAATTTCGAGTTGTTTCTCCTCTCCACTACACACACTATTGAATTTCCTACAATTAAAAAGTATGTGAATTACTCAAGCCATTTACTTTATTGCTGCTGAGAGAAAAACATTACAAAAAAAGAAAAAAAGGAAAGAGTATTATACCAATACAGGGTATAACAAGCTGTAAGGCCCCCTTTACACGTCTGGAAAAACCATCCGGATTTCCGGACCCATAGACTTTAATTGGTCACGGACACCCTTCTGGATTTTTCCGGTAGGGTGTCTGTTCCGGAAAATATATCTGGAAAAAATAGGACATGTCCTATTTTTGTCTGGAATTCCGGCCCAGACGCCCCCATAGAAGTCTATGATGTACATCAGGAAAGTGCCTGTGATTCCGGATGATTGAGAGCCCGCCGGCACCCCCACTGCCCAAACGCCACGCCGCCACCACCCCAAGGGACCGGACAGGACATCAGCTGCCTACCGCCCGATCACCCCTCCCCCCCCCCCCGGAGCTCACCACTATTCTCTGCCCTGCACCCGGACATCAGCTGCCGCCGCCTGATTCCCCCTGCGCCGCATTGCATCACCCTGCCGCCACCGCCAACCTCTGTGGCCCCCGGTACTCAGCCAGAAGTCCAACAACAACCAGCCCCCCCCCCCCCCCGCCCCCCCGAGACCGCAGCAGGTTGCACCCGCCCGCCCGGGACTCCCACCAGCTGCCGCCGCTGTTCCGCCGCCGCCGACAGGTGAGATACACAGCCCCCTCCCCCCCTCCCCCCAATACTAAAACTCCCACCATGTCCTGCTAACAGGCCATGATGGGAGTTGTACTTCTGCAACCTGTGGCCATTCAGGTTGCAGAAGTACAACTCTCATTATGCTCTGTTGGCAAGCCATGATGGGAGTTGTACTTCTGTAGCCTGCGGCCATTCAGGTACACTAGAGGCAATGTGGGTACGTGTGATGTATGTTGGCATACTAACGAGGCCAAATTGAGAACACTTTTTTTCTCATCAGGAAATCCTGAAGGTTTTTCCTGATGGTTTCCTGATGGTAAAAACGGATTACTGTCAGGAAACCCTGATACTTTCCTGATGACTTTTGAGGTCTCCTCATCAGGATTTCCTGACAGTAAAAACTGACACAGACGTGTAAGAGTATAAAATCTTACTAATTACCCAAGTACAGTGATTACAGCCCCACCTGCATTGATTCAACTAATAAATGGGGGAATAAATGATGTGCTGGGGTTGTGTCTAGTCAGCTTGATCTGGCCCCCCCTCCGGCTGGCCCGATCCATTCATTATCATTAGAAAGGGGCAGTCCATCCGGGGGCCAATCAGTGTTATGGGGGTGGGCAGTGCTTCTAATGGCCAACCAGTGCTCATAACGGTCTCACCAGTCCGGAGAAAACCACTAATTGCACTGGAATGACGTAGAGGAGGAAGGTAAGAGATATACCTTCCTCCTCGGCATCTCTTGTGCAGTAGGGACATATCAGCAGGTTAGATTCGTCTAACCTGCTGATAGTTTCCCATTAATCACCTCTCTCTTTAAAGGATAAAAGTAAAAACTTGTGTCGTAGCCCAAACATGGCTGCATGTATGGACAAAATACAACAGAGAAAAAACTTACAAAAAGGGGGCAAAAGAATGTTTTTTGGGGTTTTTTTTGCACTGAAGACTCTCTTATATGTGAGATTAGAATTTTGGGAAGACTGGGAACACAGGGCCTAATTGCAACTGGGCTCCACGCAGGTGCAACTTCAGAGTCAGTCTCTGAAGTAACAAGCCACTCAGCCAATCATTGACTAGGATAGGACCATTGTGGCCAGTGATTGGCCGAGCAGCCTGTCACTTCAGAGACTTGCTCTGAAGTTGCATCGGTGGCTGTGGGGAGCGGGGAGAAGACAGTAAGACACCAGGGAACGTGGAGAAATAATGTATGAAAACTTAATGATCTCTGTGCAGCCCTTACTGTAGTGATTGCCCATCTAATACGGCCCTAATTGGATAGAAATACTGTATATCCTAAAGAACACAGAATATTTTACATAAAACATTTTCTTCAGGTGCTATATTGGTCTTGGATGTGGTTTGAACCAGCAAAGTATAGAGAATTCTGAGAAGTAACAGTGTTCTGTTTCCTTAAGCAAAAGTAAATAGTAATTATTTAGTAGCATGTGGGAGATAATTAGCTGGTAATTGAAGTTGACGCCACTGTTTTCTTTTTGTACACGGGGCAATAGTAATGTATTGTAGATAAACTTTTTTTTACAGAGCGTGTAAGGTTATGTTCTGAGTGTTCCCCTTTAAATAGAACATGGGACGGACAGGTATTTAGTTTTTGTTTCTTAACAACTGGAATAGTGAACTTGATGGTTTCAGCTCACAGAGTGGGTACAAAGCTTAATGGTTACAATAAATGTGGTTATAAGTGGCACAATCCCTTTAATGTGATTGAACATTTTAGAACTAAAAGCTACAATAAAACACTTTAAGGGTAGCTTCACATGTACTGGATTCACAGCGGATTTTCCGCTGCGAATTTGCAGCAACATCAACTGTGAATGCATGTACAGTGAACTTTAATATGGTTACATAACGGCAGTGGAATTTTCATTTCACTGCAAATATGTAACCCGGTCGCTTTTACCCCCCCGCCGCATACATTACCTGCTTGGCGCCGCAACGGCATGTGAGGCTCCCAGCTCCCGTTGGTCCTGCTTAGCCAATCAGTGCCCAGCCCCGCTGCAGTCACTGATTGGCTGAGCGGGACCGACGGGAGCCTCACATGCAGCCGATGCTCCAAGCAGGTAATGTATGCTTCTGGCGGTTGGGGGTTAAAGGGGGCGGGTTACATACTCGCAGCTGAATGAAAATTCCGCTGTGGGTATGTAACCCTATTGAAGTTCAAAGTACCAGGATTCGCAGTGGATTTCATTGCAAACTTGCACTAAAGCTACCCTAAAATCAGTAAATTCATGTTACCCAAACCATGGGCAGCGTGAAATTTTGACAGCCACCTCATCAATAACAGCTACGTTTTACTCTGAAACACTGTGGCTTTTCAAAGAAAAACATACACATGGCACAAGGAAAGTGTCTGGGGTAGCCTTCCTGGCTTCTTCTGTGTTAGCTTGGATTGATTGACAGGCTTCTTGCTATACACAAATAGTAAGAAAAATTAGGTCATTACTCTGGTCTGGTCGACTGTTTATCTACTCCTACATTCACTGTCTCCATCTCTGACTCTATTTATATACTTATACAGGTCACCCCATCAGGATACCATACAAAACCTATTTGGCCCAGCAACCATTTTAACCTCTCCCAGCCAAGACTCTACCACATAAAAATTTTTTTGCAAATAGTGTGAAACATCCCACAACGATAAGGTGGCCTCATGCTCAGGATGGACCCTACACTGTACCTTGGCCTCTGCATGGCATGCAGGATCCAACTAATACTGGCAAAAATAACCGCCCGGGTGGGATAGGTGGAGAGGCCACAGTACAGTGCAGGGCCCCTCCCAGGCATGGGGCCACCTTATACTGGTGGGATGGTTCACACTATTTACAAATGGTATGCCAAGAGCTTCATTACTTTTATGGAGATTTTTTTTTTTTTGCAGCTGGGGGGCTGATTGTAGCACTGTTCTCTACAGTGACACTCCATATGTCTCATCTTTTAACCCCTTGAGCTCATGAGCACTGGGCATCTAATAGCAATGTGGGCAACCCACAACACAACTCCCTTCTCCACAAATTCAGCCTCACTTATCTCTTAAAATTTAGTTAGGCTTTGGCCTACTTGTAAGCACCAGTTAAGTATAGGTTCTATAGACACCACACATAAAACCATGTACTCCCTGTTGCAGTCAATGGCATTGCCCTATATTCAATCTAATAGCTCTAGTAGTATTGGTGTTGGGACATGTCATAACAAGGACCTCTTGCCTTATGGCACAAGCCTTCTAGGCTACACCAACATTAGAGACTTCCTCCAACTAGTTGGCAGCTGAGTCACAAATTGCCATTGTTTTCAACCACTGTGGGGAAGTCTGGCAAGCTCACTTAAGTGTCGCAGCCCATTAGCTCCATAAAGATCCTGCAACACATAGCAGGTTATTTACAAAAATCAATAAAAGATACATACAGTACTGTGTAAAAGTGTTAGGTGTAGGAAAAAAACTCCGGAAAGTAAACAGTAAATTCCACTGACATTCATCGTAAAGTAGAAGGGGTCCTTAAAGTGATGACATATGTTAACCCCTAGACGACCTAGGACCAGACGACCCTGGGTGTACCAGTACGTTCTGGGTTATGAAGCGCGCTTCATAGTAGGTGGGGGCCGGCTGCAATCAGTAGCCGGCCCTTACGGTTAATGACAGGCTGCACAGATTGCGCAGCAGCCTGTCATTAACCCCTTAAATGCCGCAATCACGGCACTTAAGTGTAAGTGAAAGGAGCAGCTCCTGTCACTTGCTGATCGGGAACTCTGCAGTTTAACTGCGAGGGTCCTGATCGCTACGTCGGACCGCCTATTACACTGTTCAATGCTATGCCAATTATGAGTGTATGCAATCTATTGATTGCATGTAAAAGTTCCCCAAGGGGACTTAAAATGTGTAAAGAAAAAAAAAGTAAAAATGTTTTTAAAAATACACCAAAGCCCCTCCCCCAATAAAGATTAAAATCACCCCCCTATCTCATAGTATAAATAAAACATATAAAAATGTTTGAATAAATAAACATATAATATACCGTAGCGTGCGTAATTGTCTATTAAGATATAACAATCACCATCCCGTACTGTGAATGGTGTAAATGTAAAGAGGGGGGAAAGCGCCATAATTGCAGATTTTTTGTTACATTATATATATATAAAAAAAAATTAATAAAAAGTGATAAAAAACGTTCGATCTACACAAATATGGTATTAATAAAAATTAGAGATCATGGCGCAAAAATATGCCCCATACAGCCCTGTATGTGAAAAACTAAACTAAACTAAAACTAAAACCGGTATAAGCGTCACAATAGGCCCATTCTATTAATAATTAATTGCAAAAGAAAAAGGATTTAATGAAAAAAATAATGGTATCCTGTCACTTTTACCATATAGCGCATTACGTAGACACAGGACCCCCCCACACACACACAAAAAAAATAAATAAATAAATAAATAAAAAATTACCATATTGCATTCTTTTTTCCAATGTCACCAATTTATATTTTCATAAATAATTTTTTAGGGGTCCAGTCATACATGTTATGGTAGAATGAAAGACGCCATTACAAAGTACAAATACTCCTGAAAAAAAAAAAAAAGACCTTACATGGCATTTTACATAGAAAACTGAAAGTGCTAGAGCTCTTAGAAGGAGAGAAGGAAAAAATTAAAGCGCGAAAATTTAAATTGGTGCAGTCCACTGAGTCCTCAAAGGGTTTAAAGGGGAAATAAAAGGAAATGTAAGGTTTTCTTCTTTGCAATCAGTGGTGAAATGTACGAGGTTAATCTTTGCAGGGAGCTCTACAGGTTCTGCAGAACTGATTAAGATACATCTCTATTTCTTAGAATTAGAATTTTCTAGACATGAAGATACATTATTTAATTTAGACCTATTTTAAAGAATTAATATCTTAAGCAAATAACATTTGTGTATATGTATAAGGTGCCAGATGGCCTAGATTCAGCTGCTTCATTTCATTAACTCTTCGTTGAATTACCTCATTTATGTATAACTAGTGGGACACAGAAGATGATTTGTTTTCTCACGATGAAATAGACATGGTGCTTGTACAGGTCATCTTAGGCTATTTTCACATTTTAATATTTTAGGCTATGTTCACACAATGTTTTTTTCAGCTCTGTTTAAAATGACGCCTGCCATTTTAAGTCTAAAATAATGGACGTCATTTAGCTATTTAGCCTTCTCTTAGTGCAATGACTGGTGTTGGTACATTATTCTAGTTTGGGTTACTAATTGCCCTTTGGGTGCGGCTTAATTGAAAAGTCCATTGAATTTAATAGTAAAAATGGAGAAAGAAGGGTGACAAAAGAAAAACTGTGTGTGAACAACTAATAAAAAACATTGGCTGTTGGAAAAAGATGTTCGAAAATAATGATCATGTTCATTATCTTGACGCTCACTGTAAAACGTTATTCAATACATTGTGTTCATTGGATGTCCGTCTTTCATTTTTGAAAGTCAGTATTTTGCATCATCATTTGTATGACAAACCCAGGAATGGGTTCAGAACAGGGGTACATATCCTTCCATTTTACCTTTGCCTTGTTTAGGTCTCACAAATACTAATGTAAAATACTGACCAAAATACAAAACTATTAGCGATGAGCGACCCTTGAACATGCACGGATTCCTCCAAACCCGAGCATGTGGTATTTCATTAGCGGTGGCTGAACAAGTTGGACGCAGCTCTAAGGCTGTCCAAAAAACATAAATACAGCCATAGGCTATGTTTTTTTCTTTCGTTTTTATTTTTTAAAATGACGTCATTTTGAGTTCCAAATTATGTCCGTCATTTTGCGTTTTGGGTGGCCATTACAATGACGGCTTCATGTTTAATTTTTCAAAGAGTCTGTGAGGAATGAAAGGTGGAATCTGATTGGTTGCTAGGGGCAACAAAGACAATTCTACTTTACACCAGTTTAATAAATCTCCCCCTATGTGCATTGGGAGGGAGGTGGTCATTCCATTGACCTCAATGCACTCTATTGATGTCAATTAAAATGCATTTATACCGGACGTTATTTTAAAATGATAAAGCGGGCGCCTTTCCTCTTTTTTTTTTATTTAGTGTGAACATGGCCCTAGGCTGTATCCATGTTATCCAGGACTCCCTAGGGCTGCATCCAACTTCTCCAGCCCCTGGGAATCAAATACCGAGCATTTGGCTTCACTCATCTCTAGTTTCTGCATCACCCTTTCCAGTCCCATGTAATGTAAAATGCTCATTGGTTTTCTATCACCATCCTGTACACCAATAGGATTGTTTCTTTACAGATCTAGCTATTATCTTACATTAGGAATCTGTTGGATTGTTAAGAATAACCACATGTCTCAGCACTAAGCTGTTCAGTCTACATCAATAATATGCAAATATTATTCGACATTTACACTTCCACCTTCGCAGCTTAGTGAACCTTTATAATTTAATTTCACTAATATCTTATGTATTGTGTGTCCTAGTTATACCCTGTTCTCTGGAAGTTATATTGCAGGGCTTTGCTTTCTGAGCCATACGAGTGCATGCTGTTATCAGGCAATTACATAATCCCCATATCTGGGAGATGATATCAGGACAAATCCGGAGAATGTGTTTACTTTAAAAAAAAAAAAAAAAAAGGAATTAATGCGTTAAGTTAATTGACTAGAAACGGCATCGTCCCATTTTCTAATAAAGAGGCAAGTATGTACACAGACAGAAAGATAGTCATATTGTTTGTCATATCATATGAAGATAGGAGGACTTTCTGCAAAGAGCTGTATTTCTGGGGAACTACTACATGAACAAAATCCTTTCAACAGATATTATATTATAGGATAGATAGATAGATAGATAGATAGATAGATAGATAGATAGATAGATAGATAGATCCCCCTATTACTTAGATATCTAAAGACCTTCCATACAAGGTTTGTACCTAAAGGAGCCTTCAGCCGAGATGATCTAGTCTTATTCTTAGTTGTACAGTCTACAATGATCTGCTATTTTGTCTCTACCACAGTTGGTCAATTGAAATGTGTTTAATCTTTGGTAAGAAAATCCTTCTCTGGCAGACTCAAAGCAACCATCTATCACAGGGGTACTGGACCTTGGCTCTCCAGCTGTTGCAAAACTACAACTCCCATCACACCTGGACAGCCAAAGCTTTAGCTTTGGTTGTCCAGGCATGATGGGAGTTGTAGTTTTGCAGCAGCTGGAGGGCCAAGGTTGCCTTCCCCTGATCTGACACATAATGTCCTATTCAATTGTAAATGTAATACTACATTACCCCTACAGGTGTCACTGCAGAGGAGAAGTATGGCTGTACTGGGCTTTCCCTGGAGATTGAACTGGATCCACTGTCACCAGTTGATGACTGGGGTAATCTTATTCTAGTAAGGTATCGCCAAGACAAATTTACGAATTAGAACTAAATGAAGACACATAATATGTTTAGAGGGGTATTATGGAAAACAATTTTTAAATTAACTGGAACCAAAAAATTATATAGATTTGTAAATTGAGGAAGCACAGTGTCAGATTAGAAAAAAACTATACATCTGGGCCCTGTAGCAGTTGCATGGTCTGCCTACATGGTAGCTATACCACTGGCGAAAGATTATCAAAACAAAGCAGGCTCATGGAGGATTACTGTATCTATAACTTCCAAATGCTACATTTTAACAAATCATAATGTGCCAGTATAGACCTAGTTTTCTTATTTTTTTTTCAAATAGAAGTAATTTACATATATGTTTAGCCACGTTCTGCTAACAGTTAATTTAAAACCTTTTTTCCCTGTAGATTATCCCTCTAAAATGTTTTTCATGTTTTCATGTATCTCTGATGTGGTTTTTTTAAATTACATGTGGTTTTAATGTGTTTTCCGTGTGTTCTTTCCCACTTTTTTTCCCTACACATATCCCTTCTACTACCTCAGCATTATTTAAATAGACACATAATTATTGCATTAAGCCACACTATAAATGATAATTTGTGTTTTTATGTGGTTGCGGTTCTCTTCTAGAAATATAGCTTGTTGTAGGTTTAAACAACAAAACGCAGCTTTACAACTGCATGCATGATAGCCATAACTTGTGAACGCCACTTATAAAAACTCATTATTTTGTATTTGATTTTTTTTGTGGCTTTTGGTAATAAGAATGTATACAATCAATCATAAAAAGTCACAAGTCGGTCAAGCTCAGCAATAAACTGTATAAGTAAAGGGTATTGAGTAGATGTATTTTCCAATCAAATAAACCAATGCTTTTTATATCTGCTCTGAATTGTCATAGAGGCGTAACCAGGGCACTAATGCCCTGGTCACACCTCTATCACTGCAATAAAAATACTTTTTTAGGTGATTGCAGCCTCAGACAACAACGATAAAGGCATGGTGGAGCTTGGAACATCTTTTCGGCTGACATGTTCTTTTCAATGTATAACAAACATTATACTTTACTCCATTTGTTCCTGTTCACTAAAAGTTTAAAGTGAACGTACGATCTCGGAAGTCAATTATTAATTTTTTTCATTACCCTGTTGGCGCTGGCATAGAGATCCCTGTGGTGCAGTCCATTTTTCAAAACGCTGGTGCCATTTTCCTATTGTGCACCAGCCCACTCTATGTACTGGAAAAGGGTTCGTTCCCCCATTGTAATGATATCCCCTCAGCCAGCCAGGCTTGATTTTAATGGAGGCATGTCACTGAGGGGAGGGGATATCATTAAACTTGAGCTTGCCTCTAGTGCATAGAGCCGGGCCGGAGCACAAAAAACGGCGGCGAGTGTGGGGAAACAGGCTGTGTTTTGAAAAATGGACTAGGATCACTGCATCTGCGCCAACAGAGTAATGGGAAAAAAATTGACTTTCGAGATGGTAAGTAAATCCTGTTTATAGTAACACACATCCTAGCTGTATGATCTATGGTCTACTATATTAGCTGAAGGCCTAATGCCGTAATCATTTATGATGTTAAATAGCTGGCTCCTCCTCATGGATATTGGTTATATGGGACAAGCTGAAATAATTGTGTAAGCAGCCATAGGTAAAATATGTATGCAGAAATAATTACAGCGAGTATTTGTATATTAACTATTTCACAAGTAGAAAATATGTGCATCAACTATTTCATAAGCAGAAAGTATACTTGGTCATAAATTATATGGCCTAGCAAGTCAAAGGGTGACATGTAGAGATGAGCGAACCTCAAACATGCTCAAGTTCATCCGAACCCGAGCATTCGGCATTTGATTAGCTGGGGCTGCTGAAGTTGGATAAAGCTCTAAGGTTGTCTGGAAAACATGGATACAGCCAATGACTATATCCATGTTTTCCACATAGCCTTAGGGCTTTATCCAACTTCAGCAGCCTCTACTAATCAAATGCTGAAATTTCGGGTTCTGATCGAATTGAGCATGCTCGAGGTTTGCTCATCTCTAGTGACATGTGATCAGAATTCTCCAAAAGTACAAGTGGACTTTGTAAAAAAAAAAACTCTCAACATAGCCTGTATGTTTTCCTGTAGCAGAATAATTTAAATTGTATACTACAATACATAAACTACATTGGTTGGTTGGACGGGGGGTTAAAGAAACATGCTGTACAACTGATAAAGAATGAGTGTTGGAAATATACTTGACCCCTCCCTTTTAAAAAGCTTTTCTGGAGCTTACCCTTCATAGCCTACAATAACTATAATTTAAAGTTTCTAAACCTCAATGTAAAATCTTTAAAGGGGAACAATCGGCAGGTTAGATGGATATAACATGCTGATAGCCTCCTATTATACAGGAGGTGCCGAGGATGAAGGTACAGATGTAGCCAGGGTTAACATGATCCCTGACGCAACAATTGTGTCAGGAAGCTGTGTTAAGTCAATTAGAGTGTCGAGTTAAATGCGTCATTGGGATCAAGTTAACACAGGCTACATCTGTATGTCTCTTACCTTCATCCTCGGCTCCGTTTCTGTGCACTTAGTCGTTTACAACATGGTCCGGTAAGATCGTTTGGAGCACTGGGGCACCATTAGGAGCACTGCCCCCAGACGGTACGCCCATTCTAATGTTAATCAATAGAGCTGCCAGGGGTGGGGAAGTGCTCCTAAAGGTTTTTCCAGAAAGATGAGTAAACGACTAGACATACCTTCATCCGCTGCACCTCCTGCACAACAGAAGGCTATCGGCAGATTAGATTTGTCTATCCTAATGATCGTTCCCCTTTTAAAAGGACCCTTACTTACCATGTGCCATTAATACTACAGGCCTCTACTTACATAGCAGAGCGATCTTAGTAATGCAAAATTCAGAAAAATCTCTTCAGCTCACTTTTGTTACCTGTATATTATAGATTCTACTGTAATAGCATTAACAAAGAGATAGCGTAGATACTTTGGATCACATTGATACTTAGCTACATGATCTTTTAGCAATAAAACCATAGTTCTGAAAATCAGAAACCTGCAGAGTTAAAATTAAATAATGGAGATAAAAATCACCTTTAAGTAGGTCTTTTAAGAAGAGCCCTGGGATGAATACCAAGAATCAGCTTGACAAACAGTACGTAATACGTGTGCCAGAGACATTTATACAGCCGAGAAAACTGGTATTGCTTATATTTGAGCCAAAGAAAAGGTATAAAGCTGCAAATGCCAGAAATAAAAACACTTGAGTTGACGACAGACGACCTGAACAGAGAAAAAAAAAAAAACTTCACTCTTCGGAACACTGTGTAATTGGGAGGCAGAGCCTGATAGATAAAGCTGCTATATGTTTATCCAACACTTTAGCCCTATGTTATCTGTAATAGCAATAATAGGGGCTCGTGTGAAAAAAGGTGCAAAAATAATAATGAAAAAAGTAACAGGTGCCACAGTTTCCAACACTCCAGCAAGTAACAAGATTCACTTAATCTCTACTTAATGTTGGAATTGCTAAAGCACAGATCAAAGCTTTTAGCATCCTACGACGCGCTTCACCAAGATTGTTGGAGAAGATAACAATGTAATACTCAGCAGAGGATTTTATTTGCTTCTCGTGCATTATACAAGCTTATTCACATAGCTACCAAAAGCATTTAAGCTGCTGGTCCCCAGTGGCCTACTAAAATAATGCTGCGTCTCCAAGGAATATAGAAGGAAAATGACAATTGCTGTAAAGAGCCTGAAGAGCCTGCAATGAGGCTGTAAAGCAATTATGCCGTTTCAAGCAGATTAACCCTCTCTCATCACCCTAATGGATATAGTTTATTCATTACAACGGGGCCCATACCAGGTAAATCATTTAGTAATATGGATTAATTAATAGCAGGGGAATTTATGTTCTTCTAAAACAAGTTACTTCTTGCTCAGCATATCGTGCAGCATGGTGAAGACAATGCTTAAACACTGCAGCAGGCTACCTATAAGGGTTACAGTTTTTAAGGCTGCGTTCACTCTACGTATATTTCAGTCAGTATATTTCAGTCAGTATTGGAACCAAAACCAGGAGTGGATTAAAAACACAGAAAGGATCTGTTCACACAATGGTGAAATTGAGTGGATGGCCACAATATAACAGTAAATAACGGCCATTATTTCAATATAACAGCCGTTGTTCTAAAATAACAGCAAATATTTGCCATTAAATGGCGACCATCCACTCAATTTCAACATTGTGTGAACAGAGCCTTTCTGTGTTTTTAATCCACTCCTGGTTTTGGTTGCAGTACTGACTAAAATATACTGACTGAAATATACATATACTGACTGAAATATACGTAGTGTGAACGCAGCCTCAAAGGGATTGTCCAACCCCTCTCTTCTACCATATCTGATATTGGACGTGGCAAAACACAGCTGCTGAGGTGACTGTCTGACAACCAGTAAGCATGCTACCCAAATCCTATTCTAATTAATAAAACACATTCATGATACTTGCTGCCTTTCCAGCAGGGAAAGAAGGGCAACAGAAAAGGACAACCCTCTTAATTTCTTGTAGTAGCAAATCTGTATAACTTTCTTAAACCAGTTAATTTAAATGTTTTCCCGTTTGGAGTACCCCTTTAAAGTATTGCATTGGTATGGATTCTAATGGATTCTAATGCCTTATTATAAAGGCACGGGGACGGATGGAGAGTGGTGAGCGGCACGGGGAGGGATGGAGAGTGGTGAGTGGCACGGGGAAGGATAGAGAGTGGTGAGCGGCACGGGGAGGGATGGAGAGTGGTGAGCGGCACGGGGAGGGATGGAGAGTGGCGAGCGGCACAGGGAAGGATGGAGAGTGGTGAGCGGCACGGGGAGGGATGGAGAGTGGTGAGCGGCACGGGGAGGGATGGAGAGTGGTGAGCGGCACGGGGAGGGATGGAGAGTGGCGAGTGGCACAGGGAAGGATGGAGAGTGGTGAGCGGCACGGGGAGGGATGGAGAGTGGTGAGCGGCACAGGGAAGGATGGAGAGTGGTGAGCGGCATGGGGAGGGATAGAGAGGTGAGCGGAACGGGGAAGGATGGAGAGTGGTAAGCGGCACAGGGAGGGATGGAGAGTGGTGAGTGGCACGGGGAGGGATGGAGAGTGGTGAGTGGCACGGTGAAGGATGTAGAGTGGTGAGCGGCACGGAGAAGGATGGAGAGTGGTGAGCGGCACTGAGAAGGATGGAGAGTGGTGATCGGCATGGGGAGGGATAGAGAGGTGAGCGGAACGGGGAAGGATGGAGAGTGGTGAGCGGCACAGGGAGGGATGGAGAGTGGTGAGTGGCACGGGGAGGGATGGAGAGTGGTGAGCGGCACGGGGAGGGATGGAGAAGGGTGAGCGGCAAGAGGAAGGATGGAGAGTGGTGAGCGGCACGGGGAAGGATGGAGAGTGGTGAGCGGCACGGAGAAGGATGGAGAGTAGCACAGGGAGGGATGTGAGTGCCACGGGAAGGGGTGAAGAAAGGTGAGCGGCATGGAAAGGGAGAGGAAGAGGTGAGTGACACGGCACAAGCACCAGGAGGGAGGGAGTGAGCCGCAGCGGGTGGTGGTGGATGGCCTTACTTTTGGGGGGCACCTTACTTTCAGGGTGGGGGTGCCTTATTTTTGGGGGGATGCTTACTTTGGGCCAGATGGTAGACTAGTTGGGGTGTCTTAATTTAGGAGGATGCCTTATTTTCGGGGAAACAGGGTATCTATTACCCATGACTGTTTTAACATACCTTATATATAAGTCTAATGCCTTGTACATACATAATCTTCTGTAACATAGAACATTGCAAAAGAAAAAAAAAAAGAAAAATCACTACAAAGTAAAAAAAAAAAAAAAAAGCTCTAAATTCTTTTAAATACAACTTATATTAAATGGCTTTTTTTATTTTTGTTAATTTTTTTTAGGAAACATAAAAATGATGCCTAGGGGTCTTTGACTTTATAGTGGAAGGCATCAGTAACTCTTAACCAAACACATTTAGACACTTAATAGTAGATGTAATAAAATTTTCTTTAATAGTGGTTTGAACCTTAAGAAAGTATAAACTGGCCTTTTTTCCCTTTTTAGATCTGCAGAAGAGAAACAGAAGTTACAATCAAAGTGTATATTTTGTAAAGTAAAAGGGTTTGCACACATGAAACAATCTTAGAGGGTTGCTAATCTGCACCCTTCAAAAAGATGAATGATATTAATAACCAGAGACTCCATAATTTATGAGCTTTTTTATGAACAGGAAAAGTCGAGTTCATACATCTGGTAATGGATATGGAAATAGCTAGATTAATTAAGGCTACACAACAAAATGCAGATCACTACAACTCTGATCAACTCTCATCCTACTTGTAAGTAGCCCTAGAGGACTATGATGAGGAATTAGAATATTAACCTCTTAAGGACATATGACGTACCGGTACGTCATATGTCCGCACTTGCACTTCAAAGCGGGGCCGCGCGGCGGCCCCGCTTTGAAGTGCCGCGATCCCGGGTGCCGCGAGTAGCCCGGGACCGCTGCTATTAGCGGGCACGGTCTGATCGCCGTGCCCGCTAATTAGCTAATCGGAGGCAGCTGTCAAAGTTAACAGCTGCCTCCGATTACCGGAGGCAACGTTTCCCTGGGGTCTAGTGGGGGAGATCGCTCCTCCGGGACCTTGTCCCGGAGGAGCGATCTCCATTACTGATGCCGGCCGGGGACGCGTCCAAGATGGCGCCGTCCTCGGCTCGGCACTCGTTCGTTTTCGGCTGCAGCAGCCGAAAGCAAACGAGTGCCGATCTCATGGATCTCTGCAGCATATCTATGCTGCAGAGATCTCAATGAGAGATCCAAGTGTATATACTAGAAATCCCCCAGGGGGGCTTCTAGTATATGTGTAAAAAAAAAAAAAATAAAGTGTTGTTAATAGTAAAAAGCCGCCTCCCCTAATAAAAGTCTGAATCACCCCCCTTTTCCCAGGTTTTAAATAAAAGTAAACAAATAAATAAATAAACATGTTTGGTATCGCCGCGTGCGTAATCGCCCGAACTATTAATTAATCACATTCCTGATCTCGTACGGTAAACGTCGTCAGCGCAAAAAAATCCCAAAGTGCAAAATTGCGCATTTTTGGTCGCATCAAATCCAGAAAAAATGTAATAAAAAGCGATCAAAAAGACGTATATGGGCAATCAAGGTACCGATAGAAAGATCACATCATGGCGCAAAAAATGACACCTCGCACAGCCCCATAGACCAAAGGATAAAAGCACTATAAGCCTGGGAATGGAGCGATTTTAAGGAACGTATATTGGTTAACAATGGTTTGAATTTTTTACAGGCCATCAGATACAATATAAGTTATACATGTTATATATCGTTTTAATCGTAACAACTTGAGGAACATGCATAACAAGTCAGTTTTACCCCAGGGCGAATGGCGTAAAAACACATTTCCCCCAAATAAAAGAAATGCGTTTTTTTTTTAATTTCACCACACTTTGAATTTTTTTCTGGTTTCGCAGTGTACTTTATGCAAAAATTCAGCCTGTAATTGCAAAGTACAATTAGTGACGCAAAAAATAAGGGGTCATGTGGGTTTCTAGGTGGAAAAATGCAAGTGCTATGACCTTTTAAACACAAGGAGGAAAAACCGAAAACGTAAAAACGAAAATGGGCCACGTCCTTAAAGGGTTAAAGCGTAACTGTCATATTTTTTTTTTATTGCAGAAATCAGTAGTATAAGCGATTTTAAGAAACTCTGTAATAGGTTTTATCAGCCAAAAAAGCCTCTTTCTGTACTCAAGAAGCAATCTCCCAGCCTCCCCCCCTGATTTTTTATCTGTGCATTATCCGGCAAATCCGTCTTCATTACAGAGAAGCCAGTGAAGACGGGCTCTGCTCTCTCCATTCTATCCTTATGGAGGGGGGAGGGGCCGAGGAAGATTAGGGAGCAGGAAGAGGTGACATAAAGGTCAGCTGTTTGTAGACTCTCTGGGCACCTAAAACGCTGGATTCTGGGGTCAGAAAGGTCAGTGGTTATCTATGAACTTACTGAGAGAAGATTGCAGGGTGCTGTGCTGTGTAGGACTGCTCCGTGCTCAGTCACTCCTCTCAACCCCACCCCTGTCCATAACCACATAATGGACACAGAAATCCTGCTGCTTCTGCAGTGATGGGGAAGGCTGGGAGATTGCTTTTTCAGTACAGAAGGAAACTCTTTTGGTTTATAAAACCTATTACATAGTTTCTTAAAATCGCTTGTACTATAGATATTTAATGTTTTCCAAAAAATGACCCTGAAATGACAGTTACGCTTTAAAGTGTACCTCTAACTCAAAATCAAAACTTAAAGTGAAGGGGTATTCCATTCTGGGACATTTATGACATATTCTATTCTATGTGCACATTATATTCTATAAACAACCAGAGGAGAGAACATTCTAGATTTAGTATTTACTAATGGGGATCGGGTGTCTGAAGTTAGAGTGGAAGAAAATTTAGGTTCCAGTGACCACCAGTTTAACATATGTAACATATGTAACATACATAACATTTGTATGGTTTAACATACAAACTGACTGCGTCCAATCCCATACTACAACTAGAGTATTGGATTTTAGGAAGACAGATTTTAATAAAATGGGGGAGTATTTAGATAAAGAATTAAGAGGGTGGGATAAAACATCGGGAGCGAGCACTCAGTGGGCAGAATTAAAAAATGCCATATTAAAGGCAACTAGACTACATGTACGAGAAGTTAGCAAAAGTAAAAGGAAGAAGAATCCATTATGGTTTACCAGAGAGGTTAAGGCCATTGTAAAAGGAAAAAAGGCAGCGTATAGGAAGTATAAGGAGACTGGGAATGAAGCTGACAGAGAGACGAATAAAAATATACAGAAGGAGGCAAAGCAGATTATAAATGCTGCTAAAGCCTCAAAAGAAGAAGAAATGGCAAAATCTGTCACTGCGGGGAATAAAACCTTCAGATATATGTGACAGGAAGAAGAAGAATGGCTGCAGCATTACTAAAATAAGTAATGGGGAGAATACGTTTATTGATGGAGATAAGGCGGTCGCTGACTATTTGAATAGTTACTTCTGCTCAGTGTTTTCAGAAGGCGGCCTTCACAATCACAGGATGGTTGGACACAACATTTCCTCCAGCTATATGGGTTCAGCTCCAGTATTTTCAGAGTCTGAAGTTGCAGAGGAACTTGCCCGTTTAAAGCTGAATAAGGCGATGGGTCCAGATGGGATCCATCCCAGGGTTCTTAAAGAACTCAGATCTGTGATTGCTGCCCCCCTGACAGATCTGTATAACCAATCCCTGCTAACAGGAGATGTCCCCGATGATTGGAGAACAGCCAATGTTATACCAATCCACAAGAAGGGGAATAGAGAAGAGCCCAG
This sequence comes from Dendropsophus ebraccatus, assembly GCF_027789765.1. Taxonomy (NCBI): domain Eukaryota; kingdom Metazoa; phylum Chordata; class Amphibia; order Anura; family Hylidae; genus Dendropsophus; species Dendropsophus ebraccatus. The sequence goes on from NC_091458.1 coordinate 51,459,467, forward strand.
TAACTACAGGCCAGTGAGCCTGACATCTGTAGTAGTGAAAATGATGGAAGCTCTTCTAAAAAAGAAGATAATGGATCACCTAAGAATCAATTCGATGGATCCAAACCAGCATGGCTTTACTGAGGGCCGATCATGTCAGACTAATCTCATTGATTTCTTTGATTATGCCACAAAAGTGCTGGATGAAGGTGGTGCTGTGGATATCGCCTATCTGGACTTCAGCAAAGCCTTTGATACAGTTCCCCATAAAGAGCTGATAGAGAAGTTGGAGAAAATTGGACTTAATCCCTGGATAGTTCAGTGGATTTATGGTTGGCTGAAGGGTAGATATCAGAGGGTTGTTGTTAATGGTATATATTCCGAGCAGAGACTGGTTACAAGTGGTGTGCCACATGGGTCTGTTCTGGGTCCTATTCTTTTTAATATGTTTGTAAGTGACATAGGAGAAGGGTTGGTAGGTAAAGTTTGTCTGTTTGCTGACGACACAAAAGTGCGCAATAGGGTTGATATTCCTGGAGGTGTCAGTAATATGGAAAATGATTTAGCTTTGCTAGATAAGTGGTCCAAACAGTGGAAATTGAAGTTCAACGTTTCCAAATGTAAAATAATGCACTTGGGGAGGAGGAATCCTCTATCCGAGTATCACATCGGCAGTTCTGTGTTGGAAAAGGCTTCAGAAGAGAAGGATTTAGGGGTAATGATATGGGACAGCCTTAAAATGAGTCACCAGTGCAACCAGGCGGTGGGAAAAGCAAATCGAATGCTGGGGTGTATAGCTAGAGGTATAACCAGTAGGAAGAGAGAGATTGTGATCCCGCTGTATAGAGCTCTGGTAAGGCCACATCTGGAATACCGCATCTAGTTCTGGAGACCTCATCTAAAAAAGGACATTGATAAAATTGAACGGGTCCAAAGACGGGCTACAAAAATGGTGGAGGGTGTGAGGAATAAACCATATCAGGAAAGACTTAAAGATTTGAATCTGTATAGTCTGGAGGAAAGAAGGGAAAGGGGGACATGATTGAAACCTTTAAGTATGTTAAAGGACTAAATAAGGTTCAGAGGGAAGTGTTTTTAGTAAAAAACTGAGCTCAAGAACAAGAGGACACAGTGAGACGTTAGTTGGGGGAAAGATCAGAAGCAACGTGAGAAAATATTATTTTACTGAAAGAGTAGTCGAAACCTGGAACAAACTTCCAGCAGAGTGTGTTGGTAAATCTACAATAACATAATTTAAACATATATCTATCCTAAGATAATAACAAAGAAAATACTAAAAGGACAGAGTAGATGGACCCATTGGCCTTTTTCTACCGACAATCTACCAGCAAAGTCATGTATTCAGAAATCGATGTGAGAACTGGAAACATCAGAAACATTGTTGGATGTGCATGGTGGAGGCTAGCTGAACATGTTGCATGGTGTGACAAGAAAGCCAATCTACAGTACCCCTGACCAGACTAACATTTTCATTTTGCTGGCCGGTGACTAATGCCGTATAGATGGTGGCAGTTTGGTGAAGGAGTCCTCGCTGAACATGTTCTTAGGTTATTTTTATTGGTTTAATTTTTTTTAACCAAATTTCATCAAATTGTGCCCATTAGTCTTGGTGTTATAGCAGATTTTTCTGTTCTCCTTTGAATTGGAACCCTTATACCAATGCATACATGACCCAGCACTTCACGTCCATGACCTTTGGGCTGTCAATGTAGGTCTTCTAAAGCAGGACTCCCTATTACACGGGCCGATTCAGAGGAGCAAGTGAGCGCCGACCTGTCAGGTAAGTGCTTGCTTGCTCCTCCTTCCCCACTCGCTGCTGGCACTATTACAGGCACCGACAGTAAGCGGGCAAGTGCAGGGGGCGCTACGGGGAGCTGCGGGGGAGCCCATAGGAGTTAGCGGCGGTCTGCTGCCGCCACTTCTATTTTACAGAGCGACTGCAGCAGATTGTTGCTAGGCTGATTGTTTGTGTTTCAGCTTGTTGAAAGACAACGATCAGCCAACATTGTGCATGTCAGCTGATCTTCTAATACATGAAGTGATTGGGCCTTGTAATAGGGCCTTAACTCTAGTCCTCAAGGCCCACCAACAGGGAATGTTTTAATGATTCCTTTAGCAATTCACAAGTAATATAATTAGTCAGTGCGTCATGTATTGCACAGGTGTTCTTTGTATGGGATATCCTCAAAATATCGGGCTCTCTTTTTTGCATATTCATGCTTCCCAGGGAGCAATGCACCTAGGATTTCACTGCATTGAGCGCTTTAACCAGCAGCCGACAGTGTTATCTTTGGTTGTCCTCTCTGAGATCAGTGATCTGATCCTCAAAACATGACATGTTGGTGGTCCTTGAGGACTGGAGTTGGGGAACTAAAGCAAGACATGTTCTTTGTAGCCATTCTACTAATAAACTGGGACCTGAATAGGGCAATTTTCTGTATGGTTTTGGAAAATGGGTTTTCTAAACCAGACAACTATTCTAGCTACTTAGCAGATTTAGCACATGGTCCATATAAACAAAAAACGGAAAATGCTTTTTAGATGGTAGAAGTTTCCTCAGCCTGAAGGAATGAAGTCTTTCTGTATACCCCACTTGTGAATACTATGATTTGACTCACAATTATTATTATGCTTTTTTTTTATTTTTTACTTTTTTGGCAGATTAGAGAGGTCTATCACTTTAAAATATATATATTTTTAAATCCCTTCAAAGGAAAACTCTGTTAAAACTTGAGGTATTATAGTCATTAAACCTTCTCCTGTCCATGTGGGATAAAGGACATCATCAGGTATCTAGTAATAACTCTGCAATCCATAGCTGGCAGAAGACAATCCACGGTGCTGGCAACACGAACAATTGACAAACAGCGCAGCTCTTGATATAATGAATGTTTATGACAACTTGCGGAGCCCTGTGCCCGTATGACACAGATGTTGTCTGTCCCCTGGTGGCAGTTTTATTTATTACTTGCATTAAATGATGGTACTGTACCGTGGTTTATTGCTCTATGAGATAAGGAGAAAAAAACATCTGTCTGTATTGTTTTTCTTCCAATATAAGGATTATGCCTCGGGACGCTACGCTATTTACAATCCTTATTTTGAGGGGAAAAAATAATGGGTTTTCTTTACTATTTCAGTTTTTGACATGATAATCTAACAGAATGACACTATGCCTATAGCACTTCAGCAGCAATTTTCTGATATGATGATAACTCGGGTGCTGTAATATTTTAGCATCATTTATTGAATAATAAGCACCAATAAGTCAAAATTTGGAAAAAAGTTAAACATTTTTGGGAAAGTTTTTTAGATTCTTTTATTTCTGTAGATTTGCAAGAGATCCCCCCTCCCTCCTTAAACTACCAAGCAGCAACTTTTGCTCAAATCTGAATGACCACTATGAGACATTACATCTCTCCTGCTTCTGATAGGGGTATTCCAATCCCAACTAAATAGTTAAACTTGAGGGCTTGTCATGTTAAAATATTCTTTGAAAATACATTATAGATAGATCTTTATGCTGTCTATGCTGAGTGGTCATTTCCTGTCCTCAAAGCACATCAGCGGAAGTTTTGAAGAATAGAAGAGTGGCAGACCCTATTGCTAACATTAAGGCTAAGTTCACACTATGTGAAAACAATGGCCGTATTTCATAACAACAGCTGTTGTCTTTACATGGTGTGAACACAGCCTATGGCTAAAATCACATATACCGTATCCGCAGTGGATTTCATGCTACGAGTTTGCAGCAAAATCCTCTGCGGATACAAAACAGTTGTTTTCAATTAGGTTACATACTCACAGCTGGATTGTCATCTGGCTGCGAGTATGTAAATGCTGTCGTCATCCGCCCCCCCCTCCCCTTTACCTGCTCCACACTCTGGCTGCATCTGAGGTTCCCAGTCCCCATAGGTCTCACTCAGCCAATCAGTGCATGGCCCAGCCACAGTCACTCATTGGCTGCGCGGGACCTCCGGGAGCCGGGAATCTCAGATACTGCCGGAGCGCAGACCAGGTAAAGTATCTTTCCGGCAGCTGGCGGTTAAGGGGACCGGCATTTACATACTCGGAACGGGATGACAGTAGGTAACCCGCAGCGTATACTTCACCTGCTCCCCGCTCTGGCTTGCTTCAGGGCTCCCGGCGTCTTCACATCCCGCTCAGCCAATCAATGCGCTGTTACGGGGCAGCGCACTGATTGGCCGAGTGGGACGTGCCGGGAGCCCCGAGCAAGCCGGAGCGTGGAAAAGGGGATTTATACGCTCCAGCGGCGGGGGGAAGGGGGGAGTGAATGGGGCGGGCTGCTGACATACTCGCAGTGGGATGTCCATCAAAATACAGCAGCTGATAAGTACTAGAAGACTTGAGATTTTTTAATAGAAGTAAATTACAAATTTGTATAACTTTCTGACACCAGTTGACCTGAAAAAATCCAAAGGAAAAAGCAAGACTTGTCCAGACCTAAAGTTTATAATGGGTACAAGTTGAATTCTATTAGACAAGGCTAAACTATACTTTGTACGCTAAGTCCCCTGACAATTTTACAATACATCAGTATGGGTTTAGATTGCTAAAGATTGTAGAAATGTGCTATGGGAAATAGTCTAGTTATGTGTGTCTTTAATGCTTCAATACAGTTATTTATGGATTCCAAGACAAAGTTCATATAGTTCATGTATATGTAGCAACTGGATAAAAAAACTAAACTTGCTGCTTAACCCCTTCACGTCAGAAATCTGTATATATACGTTCCTATTGCACATACCCCGTGCAGTAGGAATGTATATATATGTTCCTGCTCTGACGGGGCTTTATGATGAGAGCGGGATCGCTGCAGAGATGGCAATCCCGCTCTCATCTGAGTGAAGCACTGGAGATAATGAGAATCAGCTGCGATCCCGCAGCTGACCCCCATTAACCCCTTAGTGACCGCCGAAACGGCGGTCACTAATGGGCCGGTGCCGCTGCTGTATTTCATCTCCCCCCACCGTCCAATCCACGGTGGGGGGAGATGAAATAAGTAAAATCAGACCCCAGATCAACCCCCTAGTGCCCCGGTAACTAACCCCCCCTCCCCGCGGCGGCCATCAGATCCAAGATGGCCACCGCCATTACTGTGAACAGACTAATGTCTGTTCAAAGTGATCTAACAGTAAAATGAATGAAACACCCATGCTCTCCGCCACCAGAGGTAGCGGAGAGCATGGGGCAGTGATCGGGGACCCCCCTGTGGGGTCCTGGTACAAGTGATCAGCGGTATATACTATATACCGCTGATCGCTTGTACCATGTGCTCCCCAGCACTTTTTATCGCCTGTCACCATGAATGATTGGTGACAGGGGATAAAAAGTGATACTGTGCCCCCACCCCCCAAGTTGCCCCCCACCCCCGCAGTCACCCCCATCCCCCAGTCACCCTCCCCTACCCCATATACTCACCTGATCCTGGAGCTCCTTCCTCCTCGACGTCCAGGCTGCTTCTGAAGTGCACATGCGCTCCAGAACCAGCCAACTCTGAAAATTTAAAGTGACAGAGACCAATTTGGTCTCTGTCACTGAACTATGATTACTGTGATAGAAAATATCACAGTAATCATAGTAATACAGTGAAAATAAATGTGTAAAAGTGAAAAAAGTGAAAAACATACAAAAAAATAAAACACACACTTTTTATTACAGTAATAATTGCAGTTTACTCCCAAATTACCCCTAACCCCCCCAGATTACCCGTAACCACCGCAGGTTGTCCGTAACAACCGCACGTTGCTTGTAACCACCCCAGGTTGTCCGTAATCACGTCAGATTGCACGTAACCCCCCAGATTACACGTAACAACCACACGTTGCCGTAACCACCGCACGTTGCCAGTGACCCCCTCCAGATTGTCCATAATCACCCCAGATTGCCTGTAACCACCCCAAATTACATGTACCCACCCCAGATTACCTATAAGCACTTCAGTCTATCCATAACAATTCTAGATTGTCTGTAACCCCTCCAGGTTGCCCGTAACCACCGCAGGTTGCGCATAACCACCCCAGGTTGCCCGTAATCATGACAGATTACATGTAACCCCCCAGATTGCAAGCAACCACCGCACGTTGCCTCTGACCACAGCACCTTGCCTCTGACCACCGCACGTCGCCTCTGACCACCCCACGTTGCCACTGACCACCGCACGTTGCCACTGACCACCGCACGTTGCCAATGACCACCGCACCTTGCCACTGACCACCGCACCTTGCCTCTGACCACCGCACCTTGCCTCTGACCACCGCGCCTTGCCTCTGACCACTGCACCTTGCCTCTAACCACCCCAAATTGCCAATGACCCCCTCCAGATTCGCCGTAACCACGCCAGATTACAGGTACCCACCTCAGATTACCTATAAGCACTTCAGTTTATCCGTAACCACCCCAGATTGTCTGTAATCACCCCAGATTGTCCGTAACCACCCCAGATTGTCTGTAACCACAGCAGGTTGTCCGTATCCACCCCACGTTGCCCGTAACCACCCCAGGTTGCCTGTAACCACCCCAGGTTGCCGTAACCACAGCATGTTGCCCGTGACCACCCCATGTTGAAAGCATCCATCCCAGATTACCCGTAACCACCCCAGGTTGCCCGTAACCACCTCCAGATTACCCGTAACCACCTAAGACTGCCCGTAACCACCTCCAGATTACCCGGAACCACCTCAGACTGCCCGTGACCACTTCCAGATTACCCGGAACCACCCCATACTGTCCGTAACCACCTCCAGATTACCTGTAATCTCATTTTTTTATTTTATTTTAGTAACTGCGCTATTCTAATAACTATTACTAGCTGCGGTTTTGCTCCAGCAAATTGGCGCTCCTTTCGTTCTGAGCCCTGCTGTGTGCCCATACAGTGGTTTATGCCCACATATGGGGTACCGTTGTACTCAGGAGAACCTGTGTTACAGATTTTGGGGGACATTTTTTCTCCTGTTCCTTGTGAAATTAAGAAATTTCAAACTAAACCAACATATTATTGGAAAAGTTCAAGTTTTTCATTTTTACTGGCCAATTTTGAATACTTTCCTCTAATACCTGTGGGGCCAAAATGCTCATCCTACCCCAAGATGATTTCTTTGAGGGGTGTACTTTCCAAAATGGGGTGACTTTTGGGGGGTTCTATTCTGTAGACATTACAGGGGCGCTGCAAAAGCCCCTGGCGCTCAGAAACATCTTCAGAAAAATCTGCACGGAAAATGCTAATTGGCACTCCCTTCCTTCTGAGCCCCGCTGTGTGCCCATACAGTGGATTATACTCACATATGCGGTACCGTTCTACTCAAGAGAACCTGCGTTACAGGGGAATTTTTTCTCCTGTTCCTCGTGAAATTGAGAAATTTCAAACTAAAGGAATATATTATTGGAAAAATTCGAGTTTTTCATTTTTACTGTCTAATTTTGAATACTTTCCTCTAATACCTGTGGGGTCAAAATGCTCACCACACCCCAAAATTAATTCTTTGAGGGGTGCACTTTACAAAATGGGGTGACTTATGGCAAGATTTTACTCCACTGGCACTACAGGGGCACTGCAAACGCACCTGGCGCTCAGAAACGTCTTCAGCAAAATCTGCATTGAAAAAGCTAATTGGCGCTCCCTTCCTTCTGAGCCCTGCTGTGTGCCCATACAGTGGTTTATGCCCACATATGAGGTACCTTTTTACTCAGGAGAACCTGCGTTACAAATTTTGGGGTACTTTTTTTCTCTTGTTCCTCGTGAAATTGAGAAATTTCAAACTAAAGGAATATAATATTGGAAAAATTCGAGTTTTTCCATTTTTACTGTCTACTTTTGAATACTTTCCTCTAATCCCTGTGGGGTCAAAATGCTCACCACACCCCAAAATGAATTTTTTGAGGGTGCACTTTCCAAAATGGGGTGTCTTATGGGGGGTTTTCTCTCTGCTGACACTACAGGGGCATTGCAAATGCACCTGGCGCTCAGAAACTTCTTCAGCAAAATCTGCAATGGAAAAGCTAATTGGCGCTCCCTTCCTTCTGAGCCCTGCTGTGTGCCCATACAGTGGTTTAAGCCCACATATGGGGTACAGTAGTACTCAAGAGAACCTGCGTTACACATTTTGGGGTGCTTTTTCTCTCATGTTCCTTTTGAAAATGAGAAACTTTAATCTAAATGTATATATTATTGGAAAATTTTAATTTTTCATTTTTTTTACAGCCTAATGGTGGTGAATACTTTCCTCCAGCCCCTGTAGGGTTAAAATGCTCATTATACCCCTAGATTAATTCTTTAAGGTGTGTAGTTTCCAAAATGGGGTCACTTATGGGGGTTTCCAGTATACAAGCCTCCTAAATAAACTGAACTGGTCCCTAAAAAATCAGTTTTGGAAACTTTCACAAAAACGTGGTAATTTGCTGATAAATTTCTAAGCCCCGTAACACCCTTAAAAAGTAAAATATGTTTATGAAATGAAGCCAGAATAAAGAGGACATATCGTTAATGTGACTTAGTAACTAATTTATGTGATACGACTTTCTTTTTTTAGAAGCAGAGAATTTCAAAGTTCATAAAATGCTAATTTTTTTTAATTTTTCATGATATTTTGATGTTTTTCTCAAAAAACACACAAAGTAGTGACCAAATTTTTCCACTAATATAAAGTGCCATATGTGACGAAAAAACAATCTCAGAATCTCTAGCATATGTTAAAGCATCACTGAGCTATAAGCGCATAAAGTGAGACAGGTCAGATATTGAAAAATGAGCCTGTTTTTTTCGGTGCAAATAGGCTTGGTCTTGAAGGGGTTAAGAATTATCATCATCATAAAATATGTGATGTGTGCTATTATATTCTATGGGAAGGCACCCTGCTGTGTTTCTGAAAACACAAAACTTCAAAAATTCTAAGAAACATTACATTGTAAATAAAAAAATAATAATAATAATAATAAAAAAAATATATATATATATATATAATTTACATTGTAAAAAAAAAATAAAAAATAAAAATATATATATATATATAATTTTTTTAATTATATAAAGGACCAAAGAACATTTTGCTTAGAAATAGTTTATAATTAGAGATGAGCGAACCGGGTTCGGGTTCGAGTCCATCCGAACCCGAACTATCGGCATTTGACTAGCTGGGGCTGCTGAAGTTGGATAAAGCTCTAAGGTTGTCTGGAAAACATGGATATAGCCAATGACTATATCCATGTTTTCCACATAGCCTTAGGGCTTTATCCAACTTCAGCAGCCACCGCTAATCAAATGCCGAACGTTCGGGTTCGGATGGACTCGAGCATGCTCGAGGTTCGCTCATCTCTATTTATAATAAATTGGAAAGAATTTTATAGTCTAGCCTGCAGGTGGCACTGTTGCTAACACTGACTATAAGTACTGTAGAGGGAGAAAAGTTAAATAATTAATTTTATCCAAATTACATATCTGTGATTGAGCTTAAGGCTTTCAGCAGTTATTGTGTAACAAGGCCTTAAATTCACAATAGCAACTATTTCTCCGTTTTCCAGATCTGTGGTGGTCTCGTTTTCACTTATCAGACTTTTATTAGCTATTGGTGGTGCTGTGATTAAATGTTTTATTTGTTTATTAAAGTGAGAACACTTACTATCTTAATAAGATGACTATTTACAAAAACTTGGGCAATGGTTCTTCATGCAATTTGGTTGTCTGCAGTGTATTTATGTGATTATATAAAATTATTCTAAATAAAACCTTGTGCCAGACTCACAAAAACCACATAGCATGATATTTTTTTCTTAAAAAAAAAAAAAAAAAAAACTTCAGGATTATTGGTCACTGATTTGAAGCTGAACAAATATTTAATACTAGTATAATAAAGTTGTTACTATCCACCTATTGCATTTTGTCATTCATCATAACAGCTTGGAGAAATGCGCCCTCTAGTGCCTCTTATAGATATTTTAACAGCATAAATCATCCACAGAGCTTTGTAAAATGATTATAGGAAAGAACTATTAAGTTGAGTGATACTTTTATTTTTTAATAAAGTGGACACTTTTATAGAAATATTTGCATCTCTGACATATTCAGTCCATGATACATACTGTGTAACGTATTAAGTCTACATGTAAGGTTTTACAGAAAGGTGAAGCAAAGAATATAAAATATCTTGAGACAATACGCAGGAACTTTGCAAATGGTTCTATTTATCTTTTTAGCTGTGTCTCCCTGCTAGGCACTGTGAGTCATGTTAGTCACTCTAGCCATGTTTACAGCCCATTTTATAGATTCCCAGCCACCTCTCTGTGTTATCAGTGGTGACTGGACTGGTGACTTAGGGCCCTATTCCACGGGATGATTATCGTTCGGATAATCGTTAACGATAAACAATATCAAACGACCGCTATTGTGAACGACCTTCACCCAATTACACGGAACGATGATTGTTACTTATGATCATTTTTGCGGTTCTCATGTTGTCGCTATTGCGTTCGTCGCTAACCAAACGACATCTTATTCCATGTGATTGATTTGCGAACGAGTAACGATAAAAATAGGTCCAGGTCTCATTAAGCGATCAACGATTTCTCGTTCCTCGTTTAATCGTTAACTGCTAGTCAACCCAACAATTATCGCTTTGTTCCCAATGATTTAACGATTATCCGAACAATAATCAATCGTCCCGTGGAATAGGGCCCTTTTACACGGGACAATTATAGTGCAAAAAATCGTTATATCGTTCGAATTTAAACAATAATCGTTCTGTGTAATTGCAGGCAACGATCGAAACATCGTTCGTATGTCGTTGATTGTTAATTTAGATCTGAATCTAAAATTATCGGTAATTGTTCGCTAATCATTCGCTAATTGTTTGCTATAATTCCACATTTGTTCGCTCAAGTTCCACATTTGTTCACTAATCGTTCAGTGTAATTGCACATTGTACATTGTTTTGCTGGGATCAGAAGGAGTAAGGGACCATTTACACAGAAAGATTATCTGAAAAATTATCTGCCAAAGATTTGAAGCCAAAGCCAGGAATGGATTCGAAAAGAGGAGAAATCTCAGGCTTTCCTTTATGACCTGATCTCTGTTTATAGTCTGTTCCTGGCTTTGGCTTCAAATCTTTGGCAGATAATCTGTCAGATAATCTTTCTGTGTAAATGGACCCTTAGTGAACCCTAAACAATCATAGTAACGATCGCAATACAATCGTAACTAACGACTATTATCCTGTGTTATATGGTGAACGATTTCAGGTTAACAATAAACAATCTCGTTTGTGATCGTTAGTCGTTAAAAATTGTTCCGTGTAATAGTAACCTTACTCCCAGCTCTGAAGCGAGGGGTGGTGGGGATCACTGAGCACAGCTTCCCTGCCTGGCCGCTGTATCTGCAGCAAGCCATCTTCATGCTGACTGCTCCCAACCCTGTGGAGTTCTCAGCATGGTACTTGGCAAAGCAGAGCTGAACAGAACAGCAAAGTGCAGGGCAGAGGAGCACAGTACTGTTGGCCAGAACAACTAATGACTATGGAGGTGCCAGCTCTCCCCCCAAAGCAGGAAGTGAAAGCATGCCAGGAGCATGAAAAGGGGTACGTTTGGAAGCTGGGAATACCCTTTTAGGCTACAAACCCACTTGGCGGATCTGCAGCGAGTCCCCTCTACTTTCAATGGCAGACAAACACGCAGCAGGGATGTACATCCCTGCTGCGAGTTTGTCTGCAGCCCACCCCATTAACCCCCCGGCCGCCGGAGCTGATACTTCACTTGATCCCGGCTCCGGCTTGCTTCGGCGGTTCCCGGTGTCTTCAGCAAGCCGGAGCGGAGACCAGGTGAAGTATATGCTCCAGCCAGATCGGGCGGCCGGGGCTGCGGGAGGTGTTAAAGGGGCTGCGGGCGGGCGGGCGGGCGGCTGGCTGGAGCATATACTTCACCTGGTCCCCCCTCCGGCTTGCTAAAGACACGAGGAACTGCCGTAGCAAGTTGGAGCCGGGATCAGCTGAAGTATCAGCTCCGGCGGTCGGGGGGTTAATGGGGTGGGCTGCAGACAAACTCGCAGCAGGGATGTACAACCCTGCTGCGTCTTTGTCTGCCATTGAAAGTATAGGGCCGGGATCTGCAGCGAGTCTCGCTGCAAATATGCAGCGAGGGGACTCGCTGCAGATCCGCCAAGTGGGTTTGTAGCCTAAATAGATTTATAACCACAATGACCATAGCCTCTGCCTCCACATGGTAATTAGCTGATCTACTACTATATGGCCCATTTTATGTTTTAATTTTTTTTTATTAAAATTTTCTTTAAAGGGATTTTCTTACCAAAGTAAATGATGGCTTATCACAAGAATATGACATCACTTATTAATGCAAATGTCCCGGTGTCAGACCTCACCAATCCAAAGCAATATGTCTTCCCAGTGTGGATACAGTTTGTCCGCAAGTTCAGTCATCTATATTCCTGATTCACTGACAATTAGGATTTGTTATTGTGCGTTTACACAGACAGAATTATCAGACAGATTTTGGAAGCCAAACCCAGGAATAGATTTGAAAAGAGGAGAAATCTCAATCTTTCCTTTATGACCTGTTCCCCGTTTATAGTCTGTTCCTGGCTTTGGCTTCAAAGATCTGACAGATACATTTTTCTGTGTAAACGCACCATTAGACAAATTGATATTTAATTATAGATGTGGAAACTTTTTCACCTAATGCAAAATTGCCAGATTTGCTGGTCATTTTGATGGCTAGATAAATCACCAGCTTTGGGTTTATGAGAACAACGCAGCAGGTGGATAGATTCTCTGATAGTCACAGCATGGAGTCTGCCTTCACCCTCACATTGATATCCCTAAGGATTATTTATTCTGTAGATTTTATCCTATCTATATAATCTATCAGTAATTACATCTAGGATTGAAAACAACAACAGCGAGGTGTGAGATATGTCACAAGATAACATTTACAACTGCATATGTTAATACAGAGTGTAACTCATGCTTCAAGAGAGCAGAGCTTGGTTGGGCCACATTCACACATGTATAGTACCGCCACAGACCTGCAACTACAGACAAGACTTCAGATTTGCATCCAAAATCATCTGCAACCTTTTTGTAGTTGCTTAGACTCCTTTATAAACAATAGCGGGCCAGATTATAGCTTGCCAGTATTTTTTTTTTTTAGCATGGATCCTGACCCCAACATAGACCTGTAACACATATGGGGGTGTTATGGAGCCATAGAAATGAATGGGTCCACCTTCAGCAGCCCGGAAAAATTAAGCATGTCATTACAAAGTACAGTTGGTGTTACAAAAAAAAAATACCCCCCCCCCCTATGGGTCTATAGGCAGAAAAATTAAAATGGTATGGCCTTTAAACCCCTTCACGTCAGCCATCTGTATATATACGTTCCTATTGCACATGCCCCGTGCAGTAGGAATGTACATATACGTTCCTGACTTGAGGGGGCTTTGTGATGAGAACGGGATCGCTGCAGGGACAGCGATCCCGCTCTCATCTGTGTACAGCACCGGAGATAATGAGGATCAGCTGCGATTCCGCAGCTGACCCCCATTAACCCCTTAGTGACCGCCGAAACGGCGGTCACTAATGGGCCGGTGCCGCCGCTGTATTTCATCTCCCCCCACCGTGAATCCACAGTGGGGGGAGATGAAATAAGTAAAAATCAGACCCCAGATCAGCCCCTAGTGCCCCAGTCACTAACCCCCCCTCCCGCGGCGGCCATCGGATCCAAGATGGCCGCCGCGATCACTGTGAACAGACTAATGTCTGTTCACAGTGATCAAAAAAGAAAAATGAATGAAAGCCCCATGCTCTCCGCCACCGGAGGTAGCGGAGAGCATGGGGCAGTCATCGGGACCCCCCCTGTGGGGTCCCGGTACAAGCGATCAGCGGTATATACTATATACCGCTGATCGCTTGTGCCATGTGCCGCCGGCAATTTTTATCCCCTGTCACCATGAATGATTGGTGACAGGGGATAAAAAGTGATGTCCCCCCACCCCCCAAGTCGCCCCCCCCACCCCCCCTGTCACCCCCGTCCCCCAGTCACCCCCCCCCCCTTCCCCATATACTCACCTGCTCCTGGAGCTCCTTCCTCTTCCGCGTCCTGGCTGGTTATGAAGTGCGCATGCGCTCCACAACCAGCCAAGCTCTGAAAATTTAAAGTGACAGAGACTAACTTGGTCTCTGTCACTGAACTATGATTACTGTGATAGAAAATATCACAGTAATCATAGTAATATAGTGAAAATGAATGTATAAAGTACAAAAAGTGACAAACATACAAAAAAATAAAACACACACTTTTTATTATAGTAATAATTGCAGTTTACTCCCAAATTACCCCTAACCCTCCCCCAGATTACCCGTAACCACCGCAGGTTGCCCGTAACCATCGCACGTTGCCCGTAACCACCGCACGTTGCCCATAACCACCCCAGGTTGCCCGTAACCACCACACGTTGCCAGTGACCCCCTCCAGATTGTCCGTAATCACCCCAGATTGCCTGTAACCACCCCAAATTACATGTAACCACATGTAATCACGTCAGATTGCACGTAACCCCCCAGATTACCCGTAACCACCGCACGTTGCCCATAACCACCGCACGTTGCCCGTAACCACCCCACGTTGCCCGTAACCACCACACGTTGCCAGTGACCCCCTCCAGATTGTCCGTAATCACCCCAGATTGCCTGTAACCACCCCAAATTACATGTAACCACCCCAGATTAGCTATAAGCACTTCACTCTATCCGTAACAATTCTAGATTGTCTGTAACCCCTCCAGGTTGCCCGTAACCACCGCAGGTTGGGCATAACCACCCCAGATTGCCCGTAATCATGCCAGATTACATGTAACCCCCCCAGATTGCACGCAACCACCGCAGGTTGCCTCTGACCACCGCACCTTGCCTCTGACCACCGCATGTCGCCTCTGACCACCGCACGTCGCCTCTGACCACCGCACGTCGCCTATGACCACCGCACGTCGCCTATGACCACCGCACCTTGCATCTGACCACCGCACCTTGCTTCTGAACACTGCACCTTGCCTCTAACCACCCCAAATTGCCAGTGACCCCCTCCAGATTGCCCGTAACCACGCCAGATTACAGGTACCCACCTCAGATTACCTATTAGCACTTCAGTTTATCTGTAACCACAGCAGGTTGCCTGTAACCATCCCAGATTGTCCATAACCACCCCAGATTGTCCGTAACCACCCCAGATTGTCCGTAACCACCCCAGATTGTCCATAACCACCCCAGATTGTCCGTAACCACCCCAGATTGTCCGTAACCACCCCACGTTGCCCGTAACCACAGCAGGTTGCCTGTAACCACCCTAGATTGTCTGTAACCACAGCAGGTTGCCCGTAACCACCCCAGTTTGCCCGTAACCACCCCAGATTGTCCGCAACCACCTCAGATTGTCCGCAACCACCCCAGATTGTCCGCAACCACCCCAGATTGTCCGTAACCACAGCAGGTTGCCTGTAACCATACCAGATTGTCTGTAACCACAGCAGGTTGTCCGTATTCACCCCACGTTGCCCATAACCACCCCAGGTTGCCTATAACCACCCTAGGTTGCCGTAACCACAGCAGGTTGCCTGTGACCACCCCATGTTGACCGTATCCACCCCAGATTATCCGTAACCACCCCAGATTACCCGTAACCACCTCAGACTGCCCGTAACCACCCCAGACTGCCCGTAACCACCTCAGACTGCCCGTAACCACCTCAGACTGCCCGTAACCACCTCTAGATTACCCGGAACCACCCCAGACTGTCCGTAACCACCCCACATTACCTGTAATCTAATTTTTTTTATTGTATTTTAGTAACTGCGCTATTCTAATAACTGTGACTAGCTGCGGTTTTGCTCCAGCAAATTGGCGCTCCTTCCCTTCTGAGCCCTGCTGTGTGCCCATACAGTGGTTTATGCCCACATATGGGGTACCGTTGTACTCAGGAAAACCTGCCTTACAGAGTTTGGGGTACATTTTTTCTCCTGTTCCTTTTAAGTTTTTCATTTTTACTGGCCAATTTTGAATACTTTCCTCTAATACCTGTGGGGCCAAAATGCTCATCCTACCCCAAGATGAATTCTTTGAGGGGTGTACTTTCCGAAATGGGGTGACTTTTGGGGGGATTCTATTCTGTAGACATTACAGGGGCTCTGCAAACGCACCTGGTGCTCAGAAACTTCTTCAGAAAAATCTGCAGAGAAAATGCTAATTGGCGCTCCTTCCCTTCTGAGCCCGGCTGTGTGCCCATACAGTGGTTTATGCCCACATATGGGGTACCGTTCTACTCAGGAGACCCTGCGTTACAGATTTTGGGGTGAATTTTCTCTCATGTTCCTCGTGAAATTGAGAAATTTCAAACTAAAGGAACATATTATTGGAAAAATTCGAGTTTTTCATTTTTACTGTCTACTTTTGAATACTTTCCTCTAATACCTGTGGGGTCAAAATGCTCACCACACACCAAGATGAATTCTTTGAGGGGTGCACTTTCCAAAATGGGGTGACTTATGGCGAGATTTTACTCCGCTGGCACTACAGGGGCTCTGCAAACCCACATGGCGCTCAGAAACTTCTTCAGCAAAATCTGCATTGAAAAAGCTAATTGGCGCTCCTTCCCTTCTGAGCCCTGATGTGTGCCCATACAGTGGTTTATACGTTTATACCGACATATGAGGTACCTTTTTACTCAGGAGAACCTGCGTTACAAACTTTGTGGTACTTTTTTTCTCTTGTTCCTCGTGAAATTGAGAAATTTCAAACTAAACGAACATATTATTGGAAAAATTCGAGTTTTTCATTTTTACTGTCTGCTTTTGAATACTTTCCTCTAATACCTGTGGGGTCAAAATGCTCACCACACCCCAAAATGAATTCTTTGAGGGGTGCACTTTCCAAAATGGGGTGACTTATGGCGAGATTTTACTCCGCTGGCACTACAGGGGCACTGCAAACGCACCTGGCGCTCAGTAAACTTCTTAAGCAAAATCTGCATTGAAAAAGCTAATTGGCACTCCTTCTGTTCTGAGCCCCGCTGTGTGCCCATGCAGTGGTTTATGCTCACATATGAGGTACCGTTGTACTCATGAGAACCTGCGTTACAAATTTTGGGGTATTTTTTTTCTCTTGTTCCTCGTGAAATTGAAAAATTTCAAACTAAAGGAACATATTATTGGAAAAAATTTGAGTTTTTCATTTTTACTGTCTAATTTTGAATACTTTCCTCTAACACCTGTGGGGTCAAATTGCTCATTCTACCCCAAGATGAATTCTTTGAGGGGTGTACTTTCCAAAATGGAGTGACTTATGTTTTTTTTTTCTCTCTGCTGACACTACAGGGGCACTGCAAATGCACCTGGCGCTCGGAAACTTCTTCAGCAAAATCTGCAATGGAAAAGCTAATTGGCGCTCCTTCACTTCTGAGCCCCGCTGTGTGCCCATGCAGTGGTTTACGCCCACATATGGGGTACCGTAGTACTCAAGAGAACATGTGTTACAAATTTTGGGGTGCTTTTTCTCTCATGTTCCTTTTGAAAATGAGAAACTTTAATCTAAATGTATATATTATTGGAAAATTTTAATTTTTCATTTTTTTTTACGGCCTAATGGTAAATACTTTCCTCCAGCCCCTGTAGGGTTAAAATGCTCATTATACCCCTAGATTAATTCTTTAAGGTGTCTAGTTTCCAAAATGGGGTCACTTATGGGGGTTTCCAGTATACAAACCTCCTAAATCAACTTAAAATAAGAACTGGTCCCTAAAAAAATCAGTTTTGGAAACTTTCACGAAAAAGTGGTAATTTGCTGATACATTTCTAACCCCCGTAACACCCTAAAAAAGTAAAATATGTT
The DNA here is from genome assembly GCF_027789765.1 of Dendropsophus ebraccatus. NCBI lineage: Eukaryota > Metazoa > Chordata > Amphibia > Anura > Hylidae > Dendropsophus > Dendropsophus ebraccatus. Next base: position 51,477,364 of record NC_091458.1, read on the forward strand.
TATGAAATGAATCATGAATCATGGTTTCAACCATGCCCCCCCTTTCCCTTCTTTGAGTGGTTTCTCGGCTTGGGCGCAGTATTTAAAGTAAATGACCTGTTTCATCCCGTTTATACACATGCTAGCAATCAAAATTAAAGTTTCACGACTAGCCCGTACCTTCGTAATTCTACGGCCGTTGTTTTGGACTCAAAATAACGGCAATTGAAAATAACGGCCGTTATTTTACGTAGTGTGAACATAGCCTTGATCTCAATGGGAGATCAATGCTGTGTATAGAGAAGTCCCCCAGGGGGCTTCTAATTACTGTTTGTGAAAAAAGAATAAAGTGTTTTTATTAATAAATAACCCCCTCCCCTAATAAAAGTCTGAATCACCCCCCTTTTTCCATTTTATAAATAAAAATAAATAAATAAAAAAACAAACATGTTTGGTATCGCTGCATATGTAATCGCCCGAAATATTAATCTATTTAATTCATGATCCCTTACGGTAAACAGCGTAAGCGCAAAAAATTCCAAAGTGCAAAATTGCGCATTTTTGGCCGCATCAAATCCAGAAAAATTGTAATAAAAAGGGATCAAAAAGTCGCATATGCGCACTCAAGGTACCGATAGAAAGAACACATCATGGCGCAAAAAATGACACATCAGACAGACCCATAGACCAAAGGATAAAAGCGCTATAAGCATGGCAATAGAGCGTCAGTTTTTCCATATGACACTCGGCATAAAAAAGAAGCCCTCCCAAAGAAAAAGAATTGCGTTTTTTTGTGTTTTTTTCAATTTCACCACACATATAATTTTTTCTGGTTTCGCAGCATATTTTATGCAAAAATTCTGCCTGTCATTGCAAAGTACAATTAGTGACGCAAAAAATAAGGGCTTATGTGGGTGTAAAAATGCAACTGCTATATACACAAGGAGGAAAAAACGAAAACGCAAAAACTAAAATTAGCCCGGTCCTTAAGGGGTTAAGGGGTTAATCAGGGGTCAAGTATTTGCTCAATTAATAATACACCAGTGCACATCTATCATTATCTATTTTCAATGAAAAATGCTGTATGGACCTCTCAGAATAGGGGCGGGGAGAAAATTGTAGTGCATCATCCATACAGCCAGAAAGTACACAATAGAAGTACCTGGAAAAATGACACATGCCTCGTATTCCTACTCAAGAAATAGCTCAAACACAGGTTCAACTTGTGATTAGGCAAATAAAGGCCAAACTTGATTAGAATTTTCTATTAACGCATTAGACAGGCTTATAATTATCATGCCTGCCATCATGACCCACTTCTTCTGGCACTAAATGTTTTCTACTTGTTTTTAAGTGAATTAATTAGCCTGGGCTAAACTAAGCAAGTGATGTCAAAGGTGTGCGTCACATCAGTTGTTTAATTCAGTACAGCGTGATTATTTGCTTAATAAACGTGAAAATCTTGGGATGTGTTTCATGGTAATTTTCCTGAAAGGTAAGAGTTGTCATAAGATGTCTCAACGCAAAGGAAGTTGCATGACACACGCACACACACACATACACACACACACACACACACACACACACACACACAATACACTGGTAATGCAAGGTAATGAAAGTAATTTTCCTCCCTCTCTCGCATTGGGATAGAAATACTGGTAGCACATGATATCCACAACTGTGAGGTGTTCAAGGTTGTTCAAATGCTGTGTTACCTGCAATCTAACTGGGTTGCACTAAGGGTATGTGCACACTACTTAATTCTTGTAGATAACATCCTGCAGATTCCACCGCGTGCTCCCACTTGACTCTCCGCATATCCCATAGACTTCATTCTATGTTCAGGTGTATTTTGCCGTCCACCCAAAGAATTGACATGTCAATTCTTTGGGCGGACAGCGGATTTCGCCTGAGCATAGAATGGAGTCTATGGGATGGGTGGAGAGTCAAGCGGAAGCACGCAGGGATGAGCAGCAGAATCCGCGGGATGTTATCAAAGAATTCCGTAGTGTGCACATACCTTTACTGCAGATTTACCTAGTCTTGTTACAAAGAAATGAAAGGAAAGCTCCCTTCCTGTGATTGCTGCTGATCATTATGTATGTGCAAAATCACGTCCACATGTGATGTCCAATAGCTGCACAAGGTTTACCTCCGAGACGTGGAATCATGGGAACAGAAGGCTTCAGCAATCTTCTGGTCTTCAGGCAACCTCTTTAACCCCTTCATGACCAAGCCCATTGATGCACGGATGTCCAGGTAAAATTAATGTTCTTCCCCACCTTCTAGGAGCCATAGCGCTTTTATTTTTCCACCTACAGGGCTGGTTGGGATGTAATTTTTTGCGCCATGATCTCTAGTTTTTATTAATATCATATTGGTAAAACTGAAAATTTTTGATCGCTTTTTAATAATTTTTTTCTAATATATAATTTTTAAAAATCAGCTATCCTGGTGTTTTTTTTTTCCGTTTAGGCCGTTCACCGTGCGGGAACAATAATGTCATATTTTAATAGATGGGACAATTCAGCACGCTACGATATATAATATGTATATTTATTTATTTTAAGATTTTTAATTTTATAATCGGCAAGAAGGTATATTAAACTTTTATTGGGGGGGGGGTTTATAAAAGTTTTTTTTTATACTTTTAAAAACTTTTTTATTACATTTTATTTAACACTTTTTTTTTTCAATTTAAAACATGCAATCATTAGATTGCATATACTGATCAGTGTTTTCGGCAATCTATGCATAGAGCCTGCCTGAGAGCAGACTCTATACATAGAACACCAATCCAACAGAGCGGAAGTAAGCGTTCGGGACCCCCGCAGTTAAGGGGTCAATATATTTTTATTCAGTTTAGACAGTCTTCTGTAGACTATATAGCATTGACTCAAAACCATGGCCGTATTAAGCAATAGACAATGGAGGCCAAGGGTGGTCAATATTCCTGAAACTGCAAAGTTTGTGTTCTGTTTATATGCTGCTGTAAAGAAAAAGTATTGTGAGACGCACCAAATTAATGCTTTAAAGGGAATCTGTCACCTATAATTTACATTCCAAACTGCTGACACTATTAGATAGCTGTTAGGTTAAGGAGACACATGGTACCTTTCACATATTCAGCTGTGCTTCCATAACGTAGAAAAATGTTTTTATTCTCTGGTACAAAGAGTCAAAGAGGGTTTTCCACGCCCATGAAAAGCTGCAAGCTGCAGTGCCTGCTGTCCACTAGAGATTAACGAACCGGGTTGAGGTTCGGGTTCTTACCATCGGGATTGGAATCCTGCTAACCTAACAGCTATCTAACAATGTCAGCAGTTTTGTGCCTGAATTCCCTTTAACATGTTTTGTTGCGAAGCAATGCACAGTGTATTTTATAACTTTACCCACCAGATAATCTATTAAAACAACAAAATTATAAAGTGGTAAGAATTATATGTCCAAATAAACAAAGTTCCTGGGGCTCTGAAGCAGATGGATAGCCCCTTAAGGACAGAGCCTGAAATGGCCTTAATGATAGAGACAAATTTTATGAATATGACCTGTGTCACTTTATTCATTAAAAACTTCGGGATGCTTTTACCTATCCAGCTGATTCTGAGACTGTTTTCTCGAGACATATTGTACTTTACATTTCTGGTAAATTGGAGTCGATACTCATAACGAATCTTTATGAAAAAATACCAAATAATGTGAAAAAATGTGAAAAACTGCATTTTTCCAACTTTGAAACTTTTTTGCGTATACAGAAAGTGGATATACCACATAAATTATATATTAAATAGCATTAGCAACATGTCTACTTTATGTTGGCGGCATTTATTAAACGATCTTTCATTTTTTTTAGACAATAGGAAGCTTAAAACAGTAGCAGCAAATTTCCAAATTTTCAGTAAAATTTCAAAATCAGATATTTTTAGGGACCTGTTCAGGTGGGAAGTGTATTTGAGGGGCCTGTATGTTAGAAAGCCCCACAAAGCACCCCATTTCAGAAACTGAACCCCCCACACTCTGCAAAAGCATATCCAGAAAGTGTTTTAACCCTTTAGGGGAGTCACAGAAATAAAAGCTAAGTGTGTAAGAAATTTGAAAATTTTAATTTTCTGTGCAGAGATTTTATTGTAATCCAATATTTTTCATAATTTTAAACCTATTACCAGAGAAATGCACCCCAATATTGATTGCCCCATTTCTGCAGTTTATAGAAATACCCCATATGTGGCCCTATTGCGCTATTTGACGCAACCACAAGCCTCAGATATAAGGGAGCGCCTAGTGAATTTCAATGCCTCCGTTATATTTGGTCATTTCTGACTGTACCACTTCAGGTTGGCAGAGGCTCTGGGGTGCCAAAACCTAAAAAACACCCCTAAAGGGACACCATTTAGAAAACTACACCCCTCAAGGAATGTAACAAGGGGTGCGGTGAGCATTTGGACCCCACAGGTGCTTCACAGATTTTCCGAACAATATGGCGTGAAAAAAGAAAAATTTATTTTTTACACTAAAACGTTGTTCTAGCCTTCAATTTTTCATTTTCTTAAAGGGATAAGAGGAAAAAAAAGACACAAAATGTGTAGCGCAGTTTCTCCCGAGTATGGAAATACCCCACATGTGGACATAAAGTGCCAAGCGGGCGCAGGACGAGCCTCCAAAGGGAAGGAGCGCCTATTGGCTTTTGGAAGCTGGATTTCACTGGAATGGATTTCAAGGGCCATGTCGCATTTACAGAGCCCTCGTGCTGCCAAGAAACCCCCCACAAGTTACCCCATTCTGGAAACTACAAGGAATCTAACAAGGAATCTAACAAGGGGTGCAGTGAGCATATGGACCCCACTGGTGACAGGCACAAATGTGGAACAATGTGTCTTAAAAGTAAAAAATTTCATTTTTTCACTTTCATGGCACAAATGTGCCCGTCATCAAGGGGTCCATATCCTCACTGCACCCCTTGTTAGATTCCCTGAGGGGTGCAGTTTCCAGAATGGGGTCACTTGTGGGGAGTTTCCAGTGTTTTGGCAGCACGAGGGCTCTGTAAATGCGACATGGCGTTCATCATCCATTCTAGCCAAATCCAACCTCCAAAATCCAAATGGCGCTCCTTCCCTTCGGAGGCTTGCCCTGCGCCCACATGGCGCTTTATGTCCACATGTGGGGTATTTTCGGACTCGGGGGAAATTGCTCTACACATTTTGTTTTTTTTTCCCCCTCTTTTAACCCCTTGTGAAAATGATAAATTCAAGGCTAAACCAACATTATAGTGTAAAAAATGTAATATTTCATTTTCACGCCACATTGTTCCACATTTGTGCCCGTCACCAGTGGGGTCCATATGCTCACTACAACCCTTGTTACATTCCTTGAGGGGTGTAGTTTCCATATTGGGGTCACTTGTTTCAACTGTCTTGGCAACACAGAGGCCTTTTGAATGCAACATGGCCCCTCGAAATCCATTCCATCCAAATCCAGCCTTCAAAAACCAAATGGCGCTCCTTCCCTTTGGAGGCTTACCCTGCACGCTTTATGTCCACATGTGGGGTATTTCCGTACTCAGGGGAAATTGCTCTACACATTTTGTGTTTCTTTTTATCTTTTAGCCCCTTGTGAAAATGAAAAAATCATGACAAGATTAATGATTTAGAGTAAAAATTTTACATAAATTACACTAAATGTTGGTCTAGCCTTGATTTTTTTTCCATTTCCACAAGGGGTTAAAAAGAAAATTAACAAAAAACGTGTAGGGTAGTTTCCCCTGAGTACGAAAATACCCCACATGTGGGCATAATGTGCCATATGGGCACAGGGCAAGCCACCAAAAGGACAGAGCGCCATTTAGAGGCTGGAATGGAGGATAGAGGCCATGTCGCAATTACAAAGCTCCTGTGCTGCCAGGTCAGTAGAAACCCCTGACAAGTGACCCCATTCTGGAAACTACACCCCATAAGGAATCTAATAAGGGGTGCAGTGAGCATATGGACCCCACTGGTGACGGGCACTTACGTAGAACATGTGCCGAGAAAATAAAAAATACCATTTTTTTCATTTTCACGTCCCAAATGTGGCCGTCACCAGGGGGCCATATCCCCGCTGCCCCCCTTGTTAGATTCCTTATCGGGTGTAGTTACCAGAATGGGGTCACTTGTGGGGGGTTTCTACTGTCCTGGCCGCACAGAGGCTTTGTAATTGCATCATGGCATCCTCTAATGGGAATGGCGGCCATACCTACTTAGCTGGGAAAAAGGGACAATTCTAATTTATTTGGGGGTATTAGGCCAATTATTAGTTTATAAGGTTGGAAATGACAGGTGTCGATCAAATTCAACCTGTGTTGATCCAGAGGAAGGCAAAAAACCCTTGTGAGGCAGACGACAGTAGCCTCATCACAGGGGAAAAATTCCTTCCTGACTCCATAATGGCGATCAGAATAATCCCTGGATCAACGTGACCCCTGAAATAGGAATAAGGGACAGAATTTAGATAATGTAGAACTCCAATGACGTGTGGTACGCCTTGGAGCGATCCAGTATGCAGAGGCCGGGGGGATCAGGACAGGTGTCACACTGGAAAATGGCGTCCTTCCTGATCCCCCTGTTACGCCACACTCTGCACTTCTTCTGGGGTCTCCTGTTTTCCAGTGTGGGGGACGTCACCTGGAAAATGTTGTCCTGGTGCGATACGGGGTCCTTCATATCCAGAAGCGCTGGGTTCGCTCCATGGCTGCTAAATATTAGGGCTCTATTACTACTTCTGATATTTTCGTATCGTGCCGCAAGCTACAGTAGCTCGGGCAGCGAGGGACCGGAAGAGGGGGTGCTGGTATAAAAGTTATCCCCGTACAGGTGGTAACCTTTATCCAGCAGTGGGAAGATCAGTTCCCGGACGATCTTCCCACTTGTTCCGAGGATGGGGGGGGAGGGGGCATCTGGGGGCTACATTCGGGTGTCCCTTCCTTCATACACTCTAAGGGTACATGCACACTGCGGAATCGCGACAGATAACCCTTCGTGCATTCCGCAGTTGGCACCCGCCGGCGGAGTGATGCAGGCGCACGTCTCCACACGTGTCATAGACTCCATTCGATGCCCGGGCGGATTCCGCTCTCCGTCCAACGTATTCATTCTTTGGATGGACGACGGAATCCGCCCGTGCATAGAATGGAGTCTATGACACGGGTAGAGACATGCGCCCGCATCAGTCCGCCGGCGGGTGCCAGCTGCGGAATGCACGAAGGGTTATCCTTCACCATTCCGCAGTGTGCACATACTCTAAATCTGTAAGTGTACCCTGAGGTACGCTCACAGAGTTTGTAGAATTTCACACCATACCGTCATCTCTTATTGGGACGGTACTGGCAGAAAAGACGTGTCTGGGGGGCAGCGTACGCTACGCTACCCCCAGATACGTCATTGGATGATGAGGACGATGAGGATGAATGGAGGAAAGAAGGATCCCCCCCATTCATCCTCACTGGCTGTTTCGGTGTCGGAGGCAATAACGTATCCCTCTGACGCCGAAAACACCCTGGGGGCCATCTTTATACAGGGATTGGTATATGGGGTATGTAGTGGTGTAGTGTCAAACTTTATTCAATGTAGTGTGGTGTAATGTAGTGTTTTTTTACGTGTTTTTTGTTACAGTAAGTATAAAAAAAAACCTACGCCAACAAAGGAGTTGCTGATAAATGCCGCACTTATGTGCGGCACTTATCAGCAGACCGTGGCAGTAGAATATAGAAAAAAAAAACACGAAAGTGCGCTGCTAATCAGCAACTCCTCCTTTTTGGCGTAGGGTGTTTTTTTTTCGTGCGATGCTGATCAACACTCAGCGGCGATAGGGTGCGGAAAATAGAAAAAAAAATTTGGGAAAAAAAAAAACTTTTTTACATTCTGAACGTCTCTGTAGCTGCTGATAAGTGTATTACACATATCAGCCGCTAGAGGGCAGCAGAGCGCAAAATACGGAAAAAGCCGACGCTGGAGCCGAAAATAGCCGAGAGAAGCCGAACGTGACGTCACGGAGGAAGCCGAAGACCCGAACGAACACGAGGACGCCGCGAACCCGGAAGACGCCGATCAGGAGCCCGGGACAGGTGAGTAATGTACAAATACCTGCTCTGGACCCCTCGGCTACCTAGCTGAGGGGTCCAGGGCAGGTATTTTTTATTTTATGGGACTCTGATCGCCGTGCCACCGGCCCGATCGCCGTGAATGGCCGGCCGGGCTAATAGGGCCGGGCCAATAGGGCTGCAAAGCTTTAGACCAGTCAGAGTGCCATGCTGGCCACTGGCCACCACCAAAGGAGGTCTACCATGACTATATGAGCACCAACACTGGACCACGGGGTAACAGAGGAAGATGGCCTAGTCTTATGAATGACATTTTCATTAAATCATGTTTATGATCGGGTTGCTTACCTGGGGATACAGATATATTCCTAACATGCCCCGGTAGATTGATTCATCGTCCAGGCAGCCCATAGGGGATAGCAGCGGTCATGTTGAAAGACAAACGACTGCAAAGATCAACCGACATTGTTCATGTCGGCTGATCATTTCCTTCTATTACACGAAATGATTATCGGCCGTAACGGCTGATATCGGCCAAATACAAAATTACAAAAGAGCTTAATTAAGAGCTATTTAGTAAAAAATACTTTTGGCCCTTGTCTGGTCAGATCACATTGGAATATGATAAAAGATATGGAATAGCAAAGAAGTCTATTCTAGTGAGTACCATTAATAGCTTATGGGTGATGGATGTCACTATGAAAGTGCCTTAGCTTTAATTTATATATTTAATAGTAAAGACTTTACTCATACATAGAAAAAAACTCATTGTTTCTATTCACAAAGTGTCTGCAAAAAGAAAATGATTAAAAGCAATTGTACAACAAAGGATTTATTCCCAGTTGAAAATTAAATCAAATTACAGGTTGGGTTCTGTATAGTACCAATTTGGTGCCCATAACCATTTCCATAAATAACTTGCAGCCACACCCATGGTAAGTGTAGGGTTTCCAAATACTTGACTTCCTTTGAATATTAGACCCTGTCTTGCTTGAGGGCCAAGAAGCGCCATAGGAGCTCAAAAATATGGGGGGGGGGGGGGAGATTAGATTTTGGTTACTGAATAGTTTCATTACATTTTCAAAATGTTTAATACATATTTTCTCTATCTGAAGTATAAGACCCCATTACCATATTCTATATATTGCTAAATTATTAGCAACTCATCTTACCAGTGTCTGACTGGGGCACCTGGGTCCCACCTAAGGAAATGATCCTGGGGCCCACCAATAAAGAACCAGTGAGAAAGGTTACTGTTACTGAAGTGTTACTGCAGGTTCTGAGCTGGGGGCCCACCGGATCATTCTCCAGTCTTCTGGTGGGCCAGTCGGACACTGCATCTTACACATTAATGGTCCTCTTTGTAGACAGAAGAAAAGGGTTATACACACCTAGAGGCAGCCCTATGTGACTGCTCTGGGGCCCTTCAAATAAAAGGAAAACTTAAAAACATAGAGGAGATTTATCAAAGGGTGTAAAATTTAGACTGGTGCAAACTGCCCACAGCAACCAATCACAGCTCAGCTTTCCTTTCACCAGAGCTGGAAGCTGAGCTGTAATTGGTTGCTGTAGCCAATTTGCACCAGTCTAAATTTTACACCCTTTGATAACTCTCCTCCATAGTTTTTATTTTTAGCTGATTACATGTCAAAATATGGCCATAGAACAAAGGGTAGAAAAAACAGGCAGAGGGCGGCGCCTCGTGTGATACCGCAAAAGTTGTTGGTAATGAGAAAGGGAAAGTAGCAAGGCTCACCTTGTTGCCCCTTTGGCTTTTTGCATATCACCCTGAGGTAGGGTAGGTAGATGGAAGGTTGATCCTGACGTGGGTCCAGGCGGAAATCCTTCTGATGTGATGTTAGGCTGCAGAAGCTAGTTGAGGGTACATGAACGGGATACTCCCAGAAAAAAGGGGCCCGTATTTTAAGAAATGAACGTAAAAACAAGAAATGGCTTGAGACAGCCGTACCCGAGTGATAACCAGCGCTGCCCAACACAGTATTCAGGAGTAGAGTGCAAATAAAAATGTAAAAGTTTATTGCATGCTGCACATAATATGTGCAGCATGCAATAAACTTTTACATTTTTATTTGCACTCTACTCCTGAATACTGTGTTGGGCAGCGCTGGTTATCACTCGGGTACGGCTGTCTCAAGCCATTTCTTGTTTTTACGTTCATTTCTTAAAATATGGCCATATTTAAAGATGTATTTTTATACAAGCTATACAAAAACTTATTATTTTTTAAGAGCCTGTTTTAAACCTCAGGTGGGAGGACATTTAGCAAAAGGTGTAAAATATACACTGGTGTAAACTGCCCACAACAACCAATCACACCTCAGCTTTCATCTCTGGCAAGAAAGCTGAGCTGTGATTGGTTGCTTTGGGCAGTTTACACCATATATTTTATATCCTTTGATAAATCTGGGCCCAGATACTTATCACACATACTCAACTAGAAGAAGATTTATTTCCATAGGTGTCACCATTGTGTTTTATTCCATATTACTCATAATCTTCAGTGTGGGGATTATATGTAGAATTATGTGACTCACATGAACACACACCTCTGCTTCATGTTAGGTTTCTCAGTGGGTATCAATAGGGTTGAATCTTATTAAAGACAACATCTGTGTGGAGTTTGTATATTCTTTCTTTGCCTTAGTATGCCCATGGTTCTTCAGTTTCCTCCCTCCCTCTACACATGATATTCATACATTTACTGGAGTGCTATTAAATTTGTCCCAGTCCCCAATGTGCACTGTATATAAGAGGTAGGGATGATACTTTGTTTCCCCTTAGGAGAATGACTTGAATGATGGTCATTTCGGTCCAGCACTAAAGAATATTCATGTAACTTATAAACAACACAAAATAAAACAAATACTGTAAATTTAAAGTGATGAAAGTACATGCTAAGAGGAGGTTGACCAATATGATACTTTGAGAACACTATTCCTTCAATAAAGAAGGCCACAGAGCACAGCGATTGGCATAGTGTTGGGGCACATCACAGGAGTCTGGGCCAGGTTAGTGTCAGTGAGAAAGGGGCTAAGGAGGTTGTTCAACTAACTTGTCCACAGGATAGGGGACAAGTAAGAGATTGCTGTGGACCCAACCTCCGTTCCCCCAGACGATCTCTACTAATAATTCTCTACTGACTGGGGCTCCAGGAAGGGGGGTTTACCTCTGCGCCATATGTGAATCCTCAAGCCAGGTGGAGCATGGTGGAAGGCATTGGCCAGAGCTTGGCTGGGATTTTGAGGAGTATCTAAGAACGACCTTTGAAGACCTTTCTAGGCACAATCTGTAGATGGTATTGATGGTATTATTGCTTCAACTGACTACACCACTGTTTAAAGTTCTCATGATAGTGCCATTACAGATCTTTCCATCCATTGAAGCCATAGGTGATACTACCACTCCTTAAATCGCCCAACATCTGTTCTTAGGAAAGTGATTAAATATGGTCTAATTAATTAGAAAAAAAAAGGTCACTGTAGGTGAACTATGCGTCATCATGTTTTATGGTTGGAGAACCACATGTCAGAACAATTCTGACTCTAAAATGACACTGTTTATAAAATTAACTGGAGAGCGTGAAACGGCTGTCGTGTTCCTATACATTCATTATGTATAATGGAAGAACAGGGTGTGAATCTTATAACACAATTATATTGCTGATTGCCCCAAGAGTATCGTAGGAGGAAGCTCATTCTTTCATCCACCCATTTTTATGTGCAGTTGGAAAGTTATACAATGAGAGTTTTTCCCCAGTATGTCTAGTTTAAAGGGCAACTCCAGCAAAAAAAGAAAAAAAATCTTTTAAATCAGAGATTTGTATTTTACTTCTATTAAAAAATCTTTCTGTACTTATCAGTTGCTGTATGTCCTATATATCTATGCTTATGTCTATGACATACAGTGAAATACTGTAAGACTGTAGATTTTTTAATAGAAGTAAATTACAAATCTGGCACTCTCTGACACCAGTTGATTTGAAAGAAAAAAAAAATCCGCTGGAGTTGCCCTATAAGTCTTTGAATGCATGTGGCCCAGTTTTTAGTGCTCTTTATGGAGTGTTGATGATGTTTTTTCCTTTTTTTTTATTATAAAATGTTTTAATTTTTCATCCAGTAGAGAAAGCAGTAGAAACAAATAAATAAAAATGTGATGAATAAACGTTTACAAAGTCATTTACAGAATCAATTCCAATATTGTTCAGAAGCGAATCATTTGCTAAATCATTTAGAAGCTTTTATAGACTGCAGGATTTTCTAGGCAGAACTCAAGATGAAGAAAGACACCACGTACAGCAATGCATTATCTGGTTGTGCGGTAGTTCAAGCGAATCAACAAGGGTAATAGTCCGGATGCGTAGCTTCCCAGTTATGATGTTTGATCTCTGGTATGAGGAGGAGGCTTAACACTTTGCTGCCCTAGACAGATGTTCAACAATCGTTTAGGCGTGAAAGTTGCAGAACAGTCTGAAATATATACACCAAGTATAAGACAAATACATTTACCTTCAATTAGAAGCTAATAGTGCATCAGTAATAGACATTGCTTAACACGTTCATTACGATTAAAAACAGTATTTTTCCAAACTATGTATTACTGAGTATCACTGACACTTCTTCGACTCACCCAATATTAATTATATAGTAATCATGTTCTGATGAAGTAGGAAGAAAAATAATACCTCTAGCATAACTATTACTACTAGCATGACTCTGAATACTACTAGTGTTATTACCACTACCACCATTAAAGAAGTTCACAAAAAATTATTATTGGCCCCTTCGGTAGGCGCTGGCACGTATACTTACTGCAGCTGATCGGTGTCACCGGGGCGCGGCTTCGTCCCGCTCACTTCAGCCTCTGCAGTGACTCCTCTTCTCTGTTCTATGATTGAACGCCGGAAGTAACGTTCTTCAACAGAGAATGCATTGAAGCGTGTAAGTTCCGGCGTATAATCACCGGACAGAGAAGAGGTGTCACAGCAGAGACGGACATGAGCGTGCGCCGGATTTGAAGGTGCCGCTGAACCAGAAAGAAGCCACGCCGCGGGACACCGATGAGCTGCGGTGAGTGTACGTGCCAGCACCTACTGGGGGGCCAATAATATTTTTTTGTGAACTGCTTCTTTAATAATAAAAAAAATAATAAAAAAATAATAAAAAAAAAAAGAGTGAGGGTCTGTGAGCCCTAGATAGGGGCGACCCAGTGGAGGTAAAATATACTTTTTTACTTCTTTAATAATAAGCAGTGCTAGTACCACTATTATAATGAAAGGGGTACTCTGAGCAAAAGTAAAAAAAACAGGAAGGACCAGAGGTGTAGGGAACATAATAATAAAGTTATACGTACCTATCCTGGTGCCTCCGCAACCACCGCGCCATCGCTCACTTTGACCCTCTTGTCTCCTGAATCTTCCCGTTTCCTGTGCCGTCACGACACCACAAGAACTACCCCGCTCAGCTAGTCAGTGACTACAGAGGTATCCCATGTAGAGATGAGCGAACCTCGAGCATGCTCGAGTCGATCCAAACCCGAACTTTTGGCCTTTGATTAGCAGTGGCTTCTGAAGTTGGATAAAGCCATCATTGGCTGTATCCATGTTTTCTAGACAACCTTAGAGCTTTAACGTTCAGGTTCAGATCGACTCGAACCCGGTTCGCTCATCTCTAATCCCACGTTATTCACTGACTAGCTGAGTGGAAATTTCTCAGTCAGGTGAAGATGTCACAAGATGAGGAAATAGAGGTAACCTGTGGGTGACCCTGAGTGGTGATGCCGTGCTGCAGGGGCACCAGGATAAGTAATACTTAATTAGTATGTTTCTACCACCTTTGGCGCTCCCTGTTTTTTTCTCAGTAAGATTGGTTTTGCAAAACGCCAAATGTTCTGCATTTAACTCTAGGTGGCTGAAGAGGATGGATGCAGCCCTGGGGCTACCTGGAAAGCCTGGATACAGTCTCCAGACTGCAGGAATTAAATACTGATTGTTCAGGTTTGCATGACCCCGAACTGTAAGCTCTTTTATCTCTAACCACTATATATTGGTTAGAGATATATTTTATATATTATGACTAGTATTTTACTTTATCTACAAAAATTACTATTGCCACTATTAGAATTACTACTAGCAACAGTACTATCGATATCACTACACCTATTACACATATTACCAATATAATTACCACTAGTAGTACCTTTGCTACAGTCCCTATTAATACCATCTACAACAGTACTACTAACTAAAATACTAATACCATCATTACTCCTACCACCACCATTATCACTACTGTCTCTGAAAACAATAAAGTAAAATTAACAGCACCAATTCAAATGGTCCATAATAATTTACAATAGCAATATAAAAAACATAGGGACCCCTCAGGATTCTGAACTAAGGAGTTCAGTGATATCTTCTAAGTAACTTTACTATAAAAGCGATGTAACACTATTACTCAGTGGTGCTACTACATATGCCAACAGGCTCTGCCTGCAAAACCTGTTGGGACAACCAGCTCCTCAACAGCTGTTTAGTGATAAATGGACTAAGCCTTCTATACAACCTCCCCTTTCCTGGGATCGACATCCCTATAAAATTAGGAACTTGATTGTTATCCTTGCCCCATAATAAACAGAGCTTCAATTCATCCATTTTTAATAATTATGTAGGATTCCAGTGGACAGTTGAGGACAGACAGGTTTTATTGATGTCACATAGAAAAGTTATGCCAGGCCGATAGTGCTTTCCCCTCTATCTCTTTTTTATAATAAATTTTAAGATAATTTAAAAAGAAAATTAAACCAAAGAAGGATTATAAATTATAGTAATGCGATGGCTTTACTAAACTATCAAGTTAAAACGTAGTAAGATCTTAGGCATGTCTTTGGCATGTCTTAAAGCGACTCTGTACCCACAATCTGCCCCCCCCCCCCCCAGACCCCTTGCACCTTCGGATAGCTGCTTTTAATCCAAGATCTGTCCTGGGGTCCGTTCGGCAGGTGATGCAGTTATTGTCCTAAAAAACAACGTTTAAACTTGCAGCCCTGTGCCCAACGGGAGTATCTGTGCCCCAACTTTGCACCACCCCTCCGCCCCTCCTCACCACCCTCTTCATCATTAGGAATGCCACTGAAACATTTTCTCCTGTCTGAACATTGCACAGGTGCCTTAACGATCCAGCCCATGTTCAGTATTCACACAGCTGATGAATAGGAGACAATCTGCATGGAGCATCCCTAATGATGAATGATGAAGAGGATGGGGAGGAGGGACAGTGAAGTTGTGCCAGCCTAATGCTTACACATTCTAAGCCCTGGCCATTGGGAATGGGGCTGCCAGTTTAAAAGTAGTTTTTTTTAGAACAATAGCTGCATCACCTGCCGAACGGATCCCAGGACAGATTTTGGATTAAAAGCAGCTATCTGAAGGCACAAGCGGTTTGGGGGGGGGGGGGGGGGGCAGATTGTGGGTACAAAGGCACTTTAAAGGGGCTTTCTATAATTACAAAAGGTCATCTTTTTTCTCCTAGAATTGTCACCATGGTAGTAGTAAAAGGAGACTTTTTATTATTATTATTATTATTAATATTAACAATCCCTTTAAATATAAAGTGCTGTGTTCTCAATGTTAAAAGATTATATATTATATATTATAGATTATAGAGTATGATTTCTTGCTCTTACCCATTGATCTTTAGTTACAACCTTAAGTGGAACACAGCAATGCATGAAGACACAAGTCTTCCCAGTTTGGTGCTTTAGCATGTGAAGGCTGTCAATATTGTTAGTCAGTTAGGTGAATGACAAACACATCTTAATACCCTATTGTGGTCACCATACCATAATTTTTTACATAAAATTTGCACAATTGTTAAGTAACTCAAACTAATTACAAATTACTTTTATACTACTAAAGGGTGGTGGTTTAATTTAATTTATTTTTTTTAATTAAAAAGTGCACAAAATATGATAAACCAGTAAAAAGTTTAATAATATAATAAATTGTTTAATCTCACAATCAACATTAATGCAGTTATAACAGTGCAAATATAGAATGGGATACATTTAAAGGATATCATGTCATTGTGGGAAACAAAAGTCTTGACATATTTAGGCCATGTTCCCATACCGTTTTTATTAAGCAAAAAACAGCCAATATTTTGATAATAATGACCATTTTTTGATAAGGACGGCCATTATTGATAATGACCATGATCTTTTTTACAGCTGTTTTTTCACTTTTTAAAATTGGTGTGTGAACATAGCTTTGTGATCAAACTATACACTGAATACTAAAAAAAATATGTATTATTGGACATGTTAAGTAACTGCCCTCCTTTGTGCTACCATGAAACTGGACCATACATCTTCTTATATCCCGGAGTCTTTCATTCTCAATACTTATCTACCAGAGCACAAGTATTGTGCAGAAACATAATCATTGTTAATAAATCCTATGTCCAGCTTCTTAGCTGAGATAGTAATTAATATCCTTTAAGCAATGTTTAACACTGTATGCAAACTGCATAGCTTATGTAACCACCAATATTTGGCGTTTAGGACTGATATTTTTTCTTTATGTCTCCTCTATGTCAGCCAGAACTTTTTGATTTTTAAGGCTACGTAGCTATTTGAGGCCTTCTCTTTTGATGGACGAGTCATCTATTTTTAAGAATAATTTCCTGGCAACTATATGGTAGTATTTAATTTCAATCAATTTTTTGTATTAGAGGAGAATGTTTTTTGATTTTTTCATAGGGTATACGTAGCTGATAATACAGGAAGGGGTTAATAGGTACAGGAATTTTATTCATTGTTGCCTCTGGAGCTTAAAAACTTTTTCTTGTTGTTTGGGCCTTGCTTGAAATCCATAAGGATCTGACTACATAATGATCTTGGATTTCAACTGGAGTGTTATTCCACGTATTACAGTGTTTTACCACTAAGCTATTCTTTTCCCCTGTGAATATCCACCTTTTAACACCATTTTTCCACACCAGCTCTATTAGAGGGCAGCGCAGAGCCTAGACAAAGCTGTCCACCATATAAATGAATACATCAATATAGTCATCAGACATGTAAAGTCATTAGGTGGTGGGCCAAGCTATAGCCATAAACAGGGGCTTTCACACTTCAAGCTTCAAGCACAGAGGCTTATACCACTGTCATCAAGCAATGTAATTCCGTACTTAATGTTCTTCTTTGTCACCACTAGGCTTTGGCACCACTATGTAGCTATCAGTAATTGTGATTTAGCGCATGCCACTGTGGTGGCCATGCCCATTATCACACATCTACATATGAACTGTTTCATTTTGAATCAACAAGTTTGGTAAAATATAGATAACACTTACTGATATTAAAACTGCATCTAATCAATAAATTAATCTTTGTTTCTTAGCATTGTCAATACCTAAGATTAATACACCTTCTGTGCTTTGGCAAGGCAGAACCACAGGCAGAACCACAGAAGAAATTTTGGATTTTCAAATATCAAGAGCCTTTAAGTGGGCACCTTGCCCTCTACTTTGATATTTGAAGACAATGTCAATTTGCTATTCTAATATCACCCATTCTTGTTACATAGAGAACGGCTTATTTACACGATCAGGACAGTCCAAAGAGCGTCTCTTGTGTGGTTCAGGCTCTTCATTCCAGTCATCTGATGGATCATATGTCCCCAAAAATATAGCCAGCTTCTCCCTTGCGGTTTTTGTATTTGGAGTAAGCAAGTAAAAGTACACCACAGCAGCTAAGGCGGCCCCGGTTATTGGCCCAATCCAAAAGACCTACAAAATAAACAAGGTTCAACAAATAAGCCTTTTTTTAAAGTTATGCATATATTCTATCTATCTATCTATCTATCTATCTATCTATCTATCTATTTTCCTACCTACGTTGCCCATACACCATCAACCAAAATTACTTGTCGGCTAAAATTTATCAACAAACGATGAAGTCAGTTAACTGATGACAGACTTTTTTTTCTCTGAAAAGAAGTCAGGTGTTTTGGAAACATTTGGACTTATAGTTGGGCAAGAGATTGCCTATTCAAAAAAAGATCTTTTGTTTACAATGGATCTTTCAGGTAAGAATATTATCAGAATGTTTCCAGAGTATTCTTAGAATGTACCCTGAATATTCCCAAAAAGATCGTTCATCCGTCATTTATGGCCAGTTTGAACATCTTTAACAGCTAATATGGACTAAAATGTGTTTGGCTGACAGCTTATCAGAGGATTATTTGTTCAACCAGCAACCGTCTTTTATCCAATGTTAAAAGTAAGAACATATACCAGATCAATATCTGGACTGAGATGACCATGCATGAATAAAATTTAAAGGGGTACACGGCACCCGGTTATGCCACAGTGTGGAGTGTTGAGAGGCCAGAAGAAGATGTTAATTATGTTTTATATAAAGAGAGCACTATGGAACAAAAAAAATTTTAAGTGCCAGAGTACCCCTTTAATAAGGAAGACTTGTTCATATTGTGTGTATTGTGAATACTGTGATAGCAACATTTTGGTAACATTTTAGATTTTAAACTGAAGCTGGTGTGGCCTTTCTCCTTCGGAACACTTGTACCATTACTACAGGGAATTGTTCTTTAATTCAGTATATATCTAAATGTGCTTACCCAATGATTGCGAAAGCTTCTCACTATGACCGCTGGAGCAAATGACCGGGCAGGATTCATTGAGCAACCAGTGAAGTATATCTAAAGTTTTCAAGATATAATTCTCATTAAATGACAGTAGTAAATTACAAGGGCTTTGATTTGAATTTCTATGTATAACACATATGTTGTCTCCAGTGTTTTAAAAAATTACAATTAACTATTTTAGGCTATTTTCACGGAACGGCCGGTCTCTGGCCCGATCATCTCGGCCGGTACTTAAGTACCTGCCGGATGATCTTTCCGGCCGCGGAGCTTCCCATAGCCCACAGCCGCAGCCGTTCGCTTCACTATGTGAACTGACAGGGCTTTCTGCGACAGAAAACTGACATGTCAGTTTTCTCTGGCGCCGCATGGGATCCCAGCCGGAGCGCATACGATGTGTGTACACTTTGGCCGGGATCCCATTCAAAATAAGGCTATGTTCAACCCCTGAAAACTACGGTCGTAGTTCTGCGGCGAGAACTATGCCCGTAGTTTTACGTAGTGTGAACATAGCCTTAATCTGCAACAAGTACTGATTTGTCTTGCTATAAAAAGAAACCGCTGGTAAAGGTAATGCCCAATCGCCTGAACTGTAAACAGGTAAAGTACAAAAAACACAATAACCAATTACAGTAGTCAATTTTGCAGTCAGGACAGTAGGGTGAAGAAAGTCTTCTATCAGCGTGGAAAATTTTCAAAAAAATTCTAAGCCTTATGTACAGTACCTTCAGGCTCCAGTGAGAAAATATTGCCTTGGCCTATAATAGAGTCCCATCTCCTTTAATTGTAATTCTTTATAAATACTATACACTTACATTGCATTACTTCTTTTATCATCACACCTCCCACTCATTTTGTGTGAGTGCTGGCAACAATCGAAAAGTTCTTCATGTGTTATTGATCATATTTTTTAGCTAAACTTAAAATCATTGTTAATTGTGCACTATAATTCTACATTCGTTTGCTAATCGTAAACGATCATAGTAACGATTATAACTAACGGCTACGGTTCTGTGTAATATGGGGAACAATTTCAGTTAGCTCTCGTTTGTCATCGTTAATCGTTAAAAATCCCTTTGTTTAGTAGGACCCTAAGATAGGACCTCAACTGATACCAGTTGGTTCTAAAATACTGAAAATCTTGAATATTCTAATGAACTCTTCAAATATAATTGAGGGAGTCCTTTAAATATGGTTATTTACTTATAACACAGTAACGCAGGTCTATAAAAACACATAAAGCTGTAATACAAGAAAGTGCATATAAAGGCAAAAATATGGACATCACGCAACATAGTGCACTATGAAAACAATTAAATAAATATTTTACTTACCCCTACAAGATGACCCAGAGTAACAGAAAGCCCAATAGATATAGATGGAGAGCCTACATTATCTGTCCGGCGGCTGTCAGTAGATGCAAAGATACACAAAACCAGTTGCAAGGTAAGAATCATCTCAACGACAAAAGCAAGTCCTGGAGTTGTGTTGTTACTGAGCTGTAACGTGAACATATTATTAGTATTTCCAGAGAAATGTACCAGTACATGACCAGTACACATGCCAATGCTGATAGTGCTGCCAAAATCTATTGGAAAGTTGACTCATTTAAGCATTGAATTAAATAATATTAATGATCCATTGGAATTCTGCCAAAATTTAAACAAGGACAACTAAACAGGAAATGATCATCAATAACTAGACATGTCGCTTAGCTGATACATCTAGAATTGCATGCTGCTTAGCTTATAGTGAAGAGGTCCAATGACATGTTTTGGCCTATAATTCATAACAAATTTAGAATATTGTTTTCTTCAGATGGACAAATACAGTAAGATTAGCTGCCGCTAAGCCCCAAAATCAGTCTTTTTATGTTTAGGACAAAGTCAGTGACAAGTCTACAAGACTATCAAGGTCCTTATCAAGGTCCTTGGAGTTATCTAGTATCAATCTGTTCTTGTTCACTTATAAAAACAATATAAATAATAGACCCTGAGAGGGAATAACTATTTAAATAAGTGTTGTTTATTGTATTATTTTATTATATTATATTATATTTATAAATATATATATATATATATATATATATATATATATATGAATATTTTATTTATTATTTATTATAATATTAAATAACTATATAAATACAACAGTTAGGTCACCAAGGGAAAGGGATGAACCTACACTTTACATTTTATCATATAAATTATATGTTGAAGCCCTTTGCTTTTGGTCATAGGATACAAATTGCTTAATAAATCAGTTTTTCTACGTGATATGATGCCTTCCTCCCATTTGTCTTTTAATCCTGCTTAGCTATAAATCCCATGTTTACATTTTGGATTAAGGTACTTGTATAACAACCTGTATGCCTGAGTAGCGTCCAATGTGTTATCTGAAATAATAAAGACATATAACTATACCCTATCTCACAATAAAAACTTTTTATCTCATTCACTATTGGTGTGTATTCACAATTGCCTAAGGTTGTAGTTTGGTGGAGGGGGTGATGTTATGTTATATTAGACTATAAGAACATTATCAATGTCCCATTTTATCATCATGTTCTGTAAAAGAATCGGATGAGATCTAGAAAATCTTTTTTGCTAATGTTTAGTTCCCATTAAAGACATGAGCCAATGTATGCCCTCTGTTATGTGCCGCAGAGCATGTTTGTGCTATATAAATCATACAGTATATAAATGTAGCAGAGCCACATTTGTCAAAACAGCAAATGTAATTGTTATTTGACATCCTCAGCATAACATTTTAATTATGGGTTTTCATGTAACTTTACAAAATTATCTATCATTATTCGGTGGTTTATAAGAAGATGTTAAGTTCAATTGCAAATGATTGAAATATCATAGCATACAGTATTCGTAAAAACATAATGTTGCCAGAAGAATAAAAAGCGATATATGCTATACTAAACTTTGCAAAAATGTATCCTAATAAAGACAATACTTATTACGTCCAAAACATCTCAACTCTCATCTTAAAGGGATTAGCCAGGATTTAAAAAAAATAAATAAAAATAGCTGCTGTATTCAAAAAACAGCATCACCCCTGCCTCCAGGTTGTTTGTTGTATTACAGATCAGCTCCATCGCCTTCAATGGAACTGAGCTGCAATACCACACACAAACTGATGACAAGGGTGGCACAGTTTCTGGAAGAAAACAGCCATGTTTATTTTAATCCTTGATAACCCCTTTAAATTATATGTTTAATTTCTAAAAAGTTTAAAGAAATGCAATGATCATGAATCACGTTATTTTTTTTTCCCAAATAACTACCGCATACATTGATCTCCCTCATAAAAGCTGAGTAAATAAAATATGGTTAAAAAAATTCTCATAAAAAGTTGAGAGATGAATGGAACAAGATAAATTTATCATATGATATACAGTTATCCAGGAGGATAACATCTATCAAGAATCTTTCATACAGTATAGAAAGTTCTATAAAGAAGGAAAGCATTTGGTATATCTATATCCTGAGGGAGAGTATGTGAAATCATATGCATGAATATAAAGGATTATATGAAATAGATGAATTCCTAATATCAGTGCAGGTCTATAAAGATCATGATCTTATCTATTGTCCTAAGTTCTCAAACATCTATAAATTCCAGATTAAAAGATACCAGGAAATTATTGCATATATGATACATGACAAAATGAGAATGACTCTTTAAAGCCATAAACTTAATAATTTCATCATGTTACATTTACTGGGTACAAAGAGTTAAGATGTGGTGACAAGTCTGGCCACGTTCTAAGGGTATGTCCACATTAAGCAAAATAGACGGAATTCTGCAGCGGAGATTTATTTTCTATATAGGAGGGCTGGTGCGCCTCCGCTTCCTCCGCTCTCCGCTTAAAGAATTGACATGTCACAGAGAGCAAAGGCACGTGATCCATGCCAGATACTATAGGACACTGAGGCAGGAGGGATTCTGCTTGGAGTTTCAACGATTTTGCTCAGTGTGAACATACCCTAACAGAGGAGAACTAGGTTTTTTAAGTCAGGAGAAATCACTGGTGACCACTAAATCTTAAATTGAAACTGTAAGCTACAATTCAAGTTCAAAACTGCTGACACTGTTAGATAGCTGTTAGGTCAAAGAGACACATGGTACCTTTCGTATATCCATTTGTTCTGCCATAACATAAAAAATGAGCAAATTTTCCCAAGCCCCTTAAGTGTGGAGATCTGTAAAACCTTGCTGCCCCTTCCCATTCCTATCCCTGTTTGATTGAGAGTTAGAAGTTGATACCCAAAAGGGTCAGGAATAGGAAGGGGGAGCAAGAAGATGTTGCAGCCTTTAGCACTTCAAGGGCTGTGGAAAGCCTCTGTGACTCTTTTCACCCTTTTCTTGTATGTTATGGAAGCTCAGCTGGATATATAAAAGATATCATGGGTCTCCTCACCGAACAGCTATCTAACAGTCATTTGGAACCTGAACCGCATCTGACAGATTGCCTTTTAAGCAAACCCTTTTTTCTAAATTTTCTGTACGACTGTACTGGATTCCCAGATTATTTTGAGCTTTCCATCTTGGTTTTCAATTACGGAATGGCAATAAAACCTAGTACTAAGCTGCTGTCACTACCATATAGAACTTTAGGCACTATAACTCTAGATTTGTTTTTTTTTCTCATCTAAATAGCTTTCCTTTATCTTACATTAGCTGTAAAAACATAAAGCACTACCTAATGGCACACCCCATTTCATCCAAGTCAACCAGATCATTGTGATACTTACTGTGTTGATTGCAAGGTTTCCTCGGATAGCTGGTGGAACCACGCCATATAGAATACCAGCACCAGCCAGTGCTCCCAGAAGCTGGGCGATAATGTACAAAATACATCTCCATATGGATATTTGAGATCCAAGAAGAAAGGCAATCGTGACTGCAGGATTTATATTAGCTCCGCTAACAGGTCCCATTATCTGGACCATTGTGGCTATCGCCAAACCAAAGGCGATTGCGATCTGTAGCACCGTCGGAAGAGCAGCTGGCCATCTCAAAGCAGATCCCAGTCCAAAAAACACAAAGATCAATGTGCCTAGAAATTCAGCAAACAGAGCCCTGTAAAAGGCCAGTGAGCAAAGTTCTCTCCTCATGGTGACCAAGTTTTAAATAGAAGTGAAAAACTTGTAAGATTTCTTCTCCTTGCAGCTGTGTAAGTTTATACGATGATAGTCAGCTTATATATTTGTGCAGGTGACAAGTTGGATGAGAGGTGGAGAAGACAACAGGTTCCACCCCTGGTTGTACATGTTAAAAAACAGTTTAGCCTCATATAATGTAAACCTCCCTCTGTGTCACCTGGAAAGCATTCACATTTTTTTCAGGCATGACGTATAATTAAATAGATTTATATAACATCCGAGATTGAATTGACACTCTTATCTGTTTCATAAGCTCTTATTGTCTTGCCTGTAGTTTGTCAGCGCTCCACTAGATTTCTCAATCATTACTTCTTGCCCGGGAGACTCTCTGCCAGCAGGGCTTGTTTGAAAATTGTTAGAATTTCTTAATCTTCACAACTCTCAGAGTAAATGGGCGATGTGAGAACATTCACACCTATGCTGCTATGTATATTAATGACATATTTTAGGAAAGGTGATTTCTCTTCGGGGGGAAAGGAGGTGGTAGCAAATATAAAGAGTTGATGAGTACTCACTGTCACAGCTATGTGCAAAGGTATATCTTTCAATGCATTTATATGGAGGTTACTACCAAAATAATAACAATCTTTATTTATATGGCACCAGCATATTTTGTAGCACTTTACAATACAATACATGTACTATGTTGATTAATGCAGTACATGTACAAACAAAATCACAGGTTACATTGTAACAACCTGAGTAACAATTTAACCCTATCATGACCGAAGGTCATTGATGCACGGGTGTCCACGTCACAACGGAAGCAGCGCTCTCCTCCTTGCCTTCTAAGAGCCATAACGCTTTTATTTTTCCACCTTCAGGGCAGGTTTGGGTGTCATTTTTTTGTGCCATGATGTCTAGTTTTTATAGATATTATATTGGCGTAAATGAAAAATTTTGATTGCTTTTTGTTAACTTTTTTTTCTGAATATAATAATAATAATAAAAAAGTCAGCAATCCTGGTGTTTTTTTCTCATCTTGTTTACATCCTTTACCGTGCGGTAACAATATTGTTATATTTTAATAGATTGGACAATTCTGCACGCTACAATATATAATATGTTTCTTTATTTTTGCATACTTTTATTTTAAGAATGGGAAAGGAGGTATTTTAAACTTTGCAGTATACAGTGCGGAAGCAGTTTGTCTCTATTCACTGTGTGGCGTTGACTCCAAATAATTGCAGCTCAGCTCCCGCTCAAGTGAACAGCAGCCGAGCTGCAGTAACCATGTTCAGCCAGTATAGGCTATGTTCACACAACATTTTTTAGCTCCATTTAAAATTGCGTCCGTCATTTTGAGTCTAAAATAACAGACGCCATTTAGCGGTCTAGCCTTCCCTAGTGCAATGATGGCTACATTATTACAGTTTGGGTTACTAATTGCCCTTTGGATGTGGCTTAATAGAAAAGTCCATTGAATTTAATAGTAAAAACAGAAAAAGAACGGTGATAAAAGTAAAACGTCCGCTGTTTGCAAAAGACGTCTGAAAATCATTGTCATGATCATTATTTTGTTGTCCGTGGCGATAACGTCCCTTATTCAATACATTGTGTGTAGAGATGAGCGAACATTCGGCATTTGATTAGTGGGGCCTGCTGAAGTTGGATAAAGCTCTAAGGTTGTCTGGAAAACATGGATACAGCCAATGACTATATCCATGTTTTCCACATAGCGTTAGGGCTTTATCCAACTTCAGCAGTCACCGCTAATCAAATGCTGAAAGTTCGGGTTCGGATGGACTTGAGCATGCTCGAGGTTCGCTCATCTCTAATTGTGTGTATTGGACGTCTGTCTTTCCTTTGACTTTAATGCATTGCATTGCAGTCAGTTAAATCGGGTGGCAAAAACGTTTTTTTAAATTACAAAAGCGGCTGACTTTTCTCTATTTTTCGACGTTGTGTGACATAGCCATACAGTGAATGGAGATAACTGCTTCTGGACCCTGTCACTGTGCGGTGAGGGTGCCAGAAAGCTGCTTGGTAGGAGTTCCAGGTGACAGCACCACACTGATTAGTGACTGATGAAAATCCCTCAGGGTCCTTTTACACAGAAAGATTATCTGACAGATTATCTGCCAAAGATTTGAAGCCAAAGTCAGGAATGGATTTGAAAGAGGAGAAATCTCATTCTTTCCTTTATGGCCTGCTCTCTGTTTATAATCTGTTTATGGCTTTGGCTTCAAATCTTTGGCAGATAATCTGTCAGTTAATCTTTCTGTGTAAATGGACCCTAAATGAGTTGCAAAACCACACCCAAACCAAAGACAGGAGTCATTCTGTTTCCAGAAGAAATTAAGCCATGTTTTTCGAAGCCTCAATGACTGACAGTTTAGAGGGGTTAACACTTTAGCAGATATATAGTCCATCAGCAGATTTTTCGCTTATTAAATGTAGAGAGTTCCTGTCATCAAAAATAACTTTTGACATCATCAGGCATGCTTATCCTGAAACCATCAACAGTGTATACAGAGGACTCAGGAAGTGAGGTATTCAAAGGTTCTTCACTGGTGGTCCAGTGGGTGGATCAGCTTCCCACGATGTGCCAGCAATCCTGGCAATTCTCCTAAGGGGAGAACAAATAAGTGTAAAAAAAAAAGAAGTTTTTAATTAAAAAAAATCCTTTACTATCCCTTCCCAAAAATATAAATAAAAATAATAATAAACATATTTGAAATCGCCTAAACTATTCAATTAACATAATCTTGATATTACAAGTAAAAGGCACAAGTGCAAAAACCCACTAAAGCACAAAATTGCAGATCTCTAGTCACATCACTTCCAGAAAAAAATTATAAAAAAGTGATTTAAAAAATGGCATATATGCATGTGAGGTACAGAAAGGAGTACAGATTATGGGGCCAAAATTAGCGCTCAAATAGCCCCATAGACAAAAAAAAAGTAAATAAAAGTGTTATTTGTAAGGATTAAAATAGAGCAATTTCAAACACGCTTAGTTGAATTTTAAAGGTATTTAGAATAAAATCTGTACAAATTGCATATTGGTGAAATCGTACTGACTTGAGAAACAAAGATAACATGCCAGTTTAACCACATAGTGAAAGGGGTAAAGACAAAACCACCACCCACTTCCTGAAATGTAAAAAAATGACTTTTTTTTTCAATTTTACCACATAATTTTTTTTCCGGTTTTGCAGCATATTTTATGGAAAAACTAAGTGTGTCATTAAAAAGAAAAAACGGTGTTGCAAATAATAAAATATGGGTCTGTAAGTGAAAAATTTGAAGCCTTATGACATTTCAAACGCAAGAAGGAAAAAACACAAAAAGTATGAAAACGTAAATTCGCTTGGTCCTTAAGGGGTTAAGGAGGGAAGCCATATCATTTTTCACATCAAGGCTAGAAGTATGACCATTTTTATTTGTGTTATGATCTCTACCATCATTGCTGCCTCTCAATCTTATATAACTCATGTAGCCGATGAGGACTATTTAAAGTGAATATACCAGTTGAAGTAGTAAAGAAATAATAATTTTTCACTACCTGGTCGCAGTGATCCCGATGGTGCGGCCCTTTTTTCAAAACATCATGGATAGTAATTGACAGGAGTTTCTAGTCTTTTTAAACTTTAGATGTGGCCTGTTGGTCAAGGCATCTGATGCTGGGACATTAACTACAAGGGTTTGGTAGGAACAAGCCTTAAGAGCTCTAGGTTTATACTACTGGGTACAACCAGGGGCAACTAGGCTAACTATATCATTGACTACAAGACACAAGACACTTACCCATCATGGTCTATTCACCACCAGGAATCTTATGTTGGACAATACAATGGAAGAGATTTGTTAAAACAAAGGAACAAAAATAGAAAACAATAACCTTCCAGCTTTAATTTTTCATGGAAAATACATATGTATTAAAGCCGTAGTGCAGCGCTAAACATTTATTCACAGCATAACTGTGCTCAGCCAATCGCGGCTGAGCAACTGATGACGTGGCAGAGGGGGGCCGGCATTAGGGCCGTCTGGAACTGTTCGGCCGGCCTTCCGAACATGTCGTCATTGTCCCAAGATGGCGGTCGGGAGTCGGCAGTAATGCAGTGAGTATAATGCACCACACTTCCGGGGTGGGGGGACACGGGGAAGGGGGCCATTTACTCACATAACACACATTACAAAGTTGTATAACTTTGTAATGTGTGTTATTTTGTTAACAAATGTTTAGAGACGCACTACCCCTTTAACTAAAGCAGATGTGTGAGAGGCCACAGTTCCTCTATATGCATTAATATACAGTATATTTATCATACCATCTTTACTAGGACAGGATTTGCATATACTATATACTGTGTTTGTTATGCATATATGAATATTAAACGTGTATTTGGCATAGCACAAGCTAGGTTGGAATGATTCCAGAGAACATCTTGTTGAAGATTATTATTTGTGCATAACCTTAAAGGGGAAAACTATAACCTTAAAGTGATAACTATACTTATTATTTACTTCTCCACAGTTTCTAAAAATACATAATTATAGGATAAGCGTTGTGTGGGTTGTACGGTCCATGCCTGGACCCTTTGTATGAAGCTGTAGCATGGACCATCTGATCGATACTCACGTTAGCATACGTTTATTTTCAGATAATTACATACTATGAGTTAGTACCACTAGGAATCGTGGCATGCAAATGGTAATTGCTCATATAAAAGTAAAGATTTACCAATCTTACAATGTATCTTATGATCTAGTTATTTGTACATCCTCCTTCCTGGCTTTACTTTCATGTTACATCATAGGACAAGAGCAATTATTTTATCTTGCATTAAAATCTAGAAATTACTGACAACTCATACAAGCAAGTTCAGCTTTACTACATGCATTATCTGTGTCCTATATTTGATATTACACACCGTATTACTGTACAGTTTACTTTCTTATTTAAATAAGGGAAATGCATGCAAAGATTTGGAGGCCGAAAAGGAAACCGATCCATGAGTATAAATACTTTTCCTTTTAGAATAACAACATTCTCCTCTTCAATTATATTGTTTGCACTGTATCACAACCTAGCAGAGACATTTTGTGTCATTCTTGCGTGGGTTTATATAGGGCGCATTATAGAGATGAGCCAACCTGCGGAAACCCAACCTCTCCGCAGGTTCACTCATCTCTAGTGCTTTAGCTTTCTTCAACAGTCAACAGGCAGGTCAATTGGCTTCCTATGAAACTGTTTTAGTGGGCATAAGTTCCCTATTATATGTGGAACTTATTGAGTCGACAGACCAATATTGTCCTGTGTGATAGGCCCAACAGGAACAAGCAATTGTTCAGTCCCCAGCTGATTGCACTGTTTTGCATTTTCTTCTAAAAAGTTTGTAGTTTTTTTTTTTTATTATTTGTAAAATGACATTTACATTTGTAAAATTACCTTTTTTTCTTTCCATTTTTGCAGTTTACTTTATGGTAAATTTAGGTTGTAACCAGAAAGTACAATTGGTACTGCCGAAAAATAAGCCCTAATGTGGTTCTTTAGATAGAAAAATCTAAGAATTATGGTTCTTAGAATGGGATGAATAAAAAATTTAAAATTGGTCTGGTCCTGAAGGGGTTAAAGTGAATGTTTTTTGTAATTTTTTTTATATTTTTTTCTTTACTGATTTAGACCATGACCGCATGTCATTTTTTTTTTGTCTGTTTCATTATTTTGTTTTGTTTTTGGTTCAGGCATGAAATAAAACCCTTCAAAAAAATGGCCGTCAAACTAAGAAAAAAAAAAAAAGACATATATCAAGGGCATTGCGTATATTTTTCATTGAGTAATTGGATTTTTCACTCATTTATGGTCTATGTTCTATTTATGAACCAATGTTCAACTACTCACCCAAAAATTTGCATAGTACAGGATTTACACCAGAGTTATAAATTGTTACTTTTTAAAAAGTCGCAAAAACTGGTGCAGGCTTCCATCTGGTCAGTACCAGGTGATTTTTTTTTGTGCCTTTTTACTTAAGCACATTTACTATGACAGTGCAACATTTCCATAAATCACGCACAATATGTTATAACAAAGTAAACACCAACCCACATTAGAATAGTCGCACACATTAGACTCCTTAGTAAATGTCCCCCTTTGTGTTGTCATGGCCTACAGCCAGATACTGAAATGTTTCTTTTTTCTATCTTCTAATTGTAACTTTTTTTTTCGTACTTCATTATGGAGGCAGCCATCTTTCCTGAAGTGTTTTTAAAAGCATTTATAGATAGGCTTTTATCATCTCCCATGGACCTAGGCAATAATAAGCAACAACTGTCCTATTAATGTGAATGGGAAAGATGTCTGATCATGTTTTGTGACCTTTGAAAAGGAGGCTGAGGTGAGGCTGATAATCAGAAAAAAAATAACAAAAATATGTAAGATAAAACTTGAATAAGCTGTATGATGATGTGCACCGTGTTGTATCTGATGGGAACAGATACTGAGGGCTGTCTCCCCTTTTAATACTCTTTGATGGTGATTTGATTTTTCTTTTGCCTTTGTCTTGATTGTCTTTATATCTAATGGTATACAAGAGTTACAAGCTAAGCAGTAACAGCAGCAAACTTGTATTCCTAAATGTCTACATGTCATTTGTTTTCTGTAATCCTGCAATTGATGACCTACATAAACACACCTTTCCTCTAGTGCTTCCCTTTTGTACCATTTATTTTAATGTTTAGGTTGAGTCAAGTCATTTGATGACCAGAGTGTTGTAAAACCACCCATAATCTTAACCTAGTGCACTCTCTATTGTTAGGCTATGTTCACACAACGTACAACTGCGGCCGTAGTTCTCGCCGCAGAACTACAGCCGTAGTTTTGCGGGGTGGAACAATGCCTATTGATGAAAGGGATCCCGGCCGGAGCATACACACATCGTATACGCTCCGGCCGGGAGCCCATGCGGGACCGCAAAAAACTGACATGTCCGTTTTCTGCGGCCGGAATTCAATGAATTCCGGGCACAGAAAGACCTGTCAGTTCACACAATGAAGCGAGCGGCTCCGGCCGCTCGCTTCACTGTGCACTATGGGAAGCTCTGATGCGGGAGCAATTAAGTACCTGTCGGGATGATCCGGGCAGAGACCGGCCACGGAACGGTTTCTAACAGTGTGTGTGAATATAGCCTTATACTGTATGTGGTTAATCTGAACTGTGGTACCTTGTTAGCCTTATTATTAAATTTAAAGTGTAGCTGTCATTTCCGGTAACTTTTCAGGATAAGCTGCCAGATGTGCACATGAGGAGTGGCACTATTTGTGGCCATTACATATGTGGTGCAAAAATTTGTAAACGGTTTAAATAATAAAATTATGTAATATCATATAAAAATAAAATAGCATAAAATAATATTTAATTGAATAACGAAATAATTAAGTACAATCTCTTATAATAATATATTGGCAACCCTAAGGACCCTATTACACGGAGGGATTATCTGCCAAATCAGGCGCAACAATCAGCCAATGACAACGACCATTGGCTGATCTTATCTGTCCTGACCTAAAATCATTGTCCGTTGGGCCCTTATTGCTACACGTAATAGTGATGCAGGGCCGATGGCTGATGATTGTGTGAAAAAAAATGAAGTTCATACATACATGACCACACCCTTGGTGCTTCTGCCTGCTCCCTGGTACCTTCAAGTCTTTTGCCTGGTCCTGCAGCCGCCGCGAGTACTGCAAAGGCAGCCTCTAAACTGATAGGATCAGTAAACAAATGCCAATCTAGCTGATTGTGGCTCGTTTACATTACTGATTGGGTGATGTGAGGGTCCATTTACACAGAAAGATTATCTGACAGATTATCTGCCAAAGATTTGAAGCCAAAGCCAGGAATGGATTTGAAAAAAGGAGAAATCTTTCCTTTATGACCTGATCTCTGTTTATAGTCTGTTTCTGGCTTTGTCTTCAAATCTGTCAGAAAATCTTTCTGTGTAAATGGACCTTATTACGGCTCTATGATTCCCTGATCAGGATTTCCTGAAAGTAAAAACTGACACGAACCTGTGAAGGGGGCTTCACTATTTACACATTGCCAGAAACTAGTTAAAGCTAAACAAGCTAAATAAGTATTTTTGGCTACTAGGCTATTATAAAGTTTCTTATGTTCACTTGTATTATTGATCTATTGATTTTAAGGGTACAAACCCACTTGACGTATTTGCTGCGTGAATCAGTCTTAAAAATAAGCAGGCAAAACGCAGGTTAGATTTATACGATTGTTCTGCGTTAAAATACGCAATTGCGTATTTTTGAAGCGTCAAGCTTGTTGTTAGCAAAGCATCAGTTGTTAAAATACGCAATTGCGTATTTTTGAAGCGTGAAGCTACATGCGTTTTTCGCACAGGTTGTTAACAACTGATGCTTTGCTAACAACAAGCTTCACGCTTCAAAAATACGCAATTGCGTATTTTAACGCAGAACAATCGTATAAATCCAACCTGCTTTTTGCCTGCTTATTTTTAAGACTGATTCACGCAGCAAATACGTCAAGTGGGTTTGTACCCTCACCTTTAACATTTCTATTACACATCTTTCTCCAAATAAGAAAAAAATTCTCAATCACTTAGGCTATGTTTACGCAGTTTTGGCAGTATTATATAACTGTAAAAAAATGGCCGTAATTTATATTAAAAACCTGCCTTTTTTTAAAACTGCTTTTTGATACATTGCCATTATTGCCATTATTCATCACTTCTCATCCTGTGATTTAACTTTTGAGAGGGGCCATTTTTATTTTTAAACTTTTATTTTAAATTCTTTAGCAAAACAGCAATTTTTTTAACATTTTGCAGGTGCCAAAATAAAATCACGTGTGAACATGTAAAAAAAGGTTGTAAATATTGGGCCTGTTGATTATTTTTACACCCATAGGCTATGTTCCCACAATGTCTTTCTTTTATTAGCATTTCGCATCCATTTTTTTTTTTTTTTTTGGATGACAGTCATTTTGGCGCTAAAACGTGGCCCAAAAAAGGTTGTGAAAACATAACCATTCTGAATTACATTTTTCTGCACTGTGTGTACACTGATGTTCAATTCCCCATAATGGAGCACATTATTTTATTTAAAAATGACTCTATTTTTCACTCAATATTACAGCTGTATTTTGGTATTATTTTACTGTGTGTGAACATAGTCTGAAAGTATACTTTTTAATTCTGAATGTATTCATCTATATTTTGGAAACAGAGTGCCAGGATGCACCTGCTAGCATGCACTATGTTTGCCAATACTTGATTGAAAGGGTAGATTAGGAACCCGGAACTTGGGCAGGAAACACTTAGCTGTAAATCCCTTCCGGAAAGACATAAGTCTATATATCATGGGGCACGCATGATTGGGCCCCCGTGACATGTCAGTTAGCCAACAAGCTAGTGGAATATATGTGCCACTCATATTGTTTATCTTTTTGGCCACGATCACTAGACCAGTGATTAATCCTAATGTCTTCCTGTCAATGCTAACATTAAATTATCTGTCACACTGTGAGGGCAGGGTACAATTAATGACATTGGTATGTGATAAATTGTAGGATATTAGGTATAGGAAAAGCATTTCACCAGTGAGTTCAAACGTGCGCAGTGTTTGTGATCATTAAGTCAATGAAGAAAACACGCCACTCCCTGACTAAGCCAATTTGCTCTAATACAGTAAACAAAAAGGATAGAGGGTTGCCAGCTAGGTTTCTGCTAGACATCATTTCATATCACTTCTTGGTTCGTCAGCTGTAAAAACAATAAAGAACCAAGACTGTTTTGAAGATAACTAAAGATGAGCGAACCTTGAGCATGCCCGAGTCTATCCAAACCCGAGCATTCGGCAAAGCGGGGGCTGCTGAAGTTGGATAAAGCTCTTAAGCTGTCTGGAAAACATTAATACATGGATATGTTTTCCACATAGCCTTAGGGCTTTATCCAAGTTTAGCAGCCCCCACTGTGCCGAATGCTCGGGTTCGGATAGACTCAAGCATGCTCGAGGTTCGCTCATCTCTAAAGATAACCTTTCATGGATATCAACTTTTAACCAGTCCCTGTGCCAGCTGCTGAACATTTACATATACAGTGGCACTTTGGTTTAAGAGTAACTTGGTTTAAGAGCGTTTTGGTTTAAGAGCTCACAGTTTTTCAAAATTGTGACTTGGTTTAAGAGCATTGCTTTGGTTTAAGAGCTCCCTGTACTGGATAGGAGGGGGAGAAGGGGAGGGGCATGGTCTGCATAGTGGGGGTCTACATCCCTGATCCGCAGCAGATTTGATGGGGCAGAATTGATGCTGTGTTCATTCATTTAGTCAAATCTGCAGCGGATCCGCAGCAGAAAATAAGCTGCGATACGGTACATGTGAAGTTACTCTAAGGGTGCCTTTACACGTACCGTATCGCTGTGTATTTATCGCTGCGAGTTTCTCGCACATAAATCCACAGTGATACTGATTGCTATCAAGCCAATGTATATGTATTCTCACTGCGTGTTTGGTGCGATATTTACATGCGAGTTTTGATTTTCATATGATTTTCACAGGCGAGTTCAACACCACAATAAATGCAGTTACTTTCATGCGAGTTTGATGCGAGTTTTGTGCGAGAAATAAGCAGCGATACGATACGTGTGAACAGGGCAGCTTTAACCAGAGGGCACATGGTGCACGTGCATCGGGCCCACTGGGTAAAGGGGCCCACCTTGAGCAGGGCCGGCCTTTGCTCTGTGCGACCATTGTGGTCGCACAGGGCTCCGGCCACCAGCTTGCCAGGGGGGCGCCATCGGGATGGGTATGTTACCCATCCATGGCGCCCCCTGCAGGGCTCCCCCACCAGCTGCACTCTGTACTGTAGCTATGAGCGCTCGTAACGAGTGCTCATAGGTATAGGCAGAAGCAGCAGCACTGACAGGGCTCATGTCAGTCATCCTTGTGGCCGCAGGTAGTGCTTTACCTACGGTCACAAGAGGCCGCTCTCCCGCAGTGGTATCGGTGCTGAGTGACGTCACTCAGTGCCGACACCGTGAGAAGGGAGAGCGGCCTCTTGTGACCGCAGGCAAAGCACTACCTGCGGCCACAAGGATGAGGTGAAGAGAAGAAGAACGCGCGGTCCCAGGTGAGTATAATGTGGTTTTTTTTTTGTTACTTGCTATATGGGAGGGGGGAGCCCAAAGGGGGACTATATAACGGGGGGCAGCACACAGCAGGGGTCCACAGGGGGGCCTATATACTACTGGGGGGATGGGGTGCACAGGGGGGTATATATAACTAGGGGACACACAGGGGGTATATTTATAACTGAGGGAGCGCACAGTGACAGGGGGGATTATATAAAAGGGGGTGCACGGGGGGTTTAAATAACTGGGGAGCACACAGGGGGATTATATAAAAGGGGGTATATATAACTTGGGGAGCACACAGGGGGGTATGTATAACTGGGGGGGCACACAGGGGGTTTATTTATAACTTGGGGGACACACAGCGGGTATATATATATAACTGGGGGTTGCAAAGGGGGATTACATAAAAGGGGGGTGCACAGGGGGATTATATAAAAGGGGGGTGCACAGGGGGGTATATATAAGTCGGGGAGCACACAGGTGTTATATAGGGGTGCACAGGGGATATATACTACTGGGGGGTGCATAGGGGATATATATACTACTGGGGGAGGCACAGGGGGACTTTATACTACTGGGCATGCACAGGGGATATATTTACTACTGGGGGGTGAACAGGATAGTATATAAACTACTGGGGGATGCACAGGGGGGTATATATAACTGGGGGAGCACAGAGGGGGCTATATACTAATGGGGGCAGCACCTAGTGGTCTATAGTACTAGGGGCAGCACACAAGGGGTCTATATACTACTAGGGGCAGCCTCTAATGGTCTATAGTACTAGGGGCAGCACACAATGGGTCTATATATTAATGGGGGCAGCACCTAGTGGTCTATAGTACTAAGGGCAGCACACAAGGGGTCTATATACTACTGGGGGCAGCACCTAGTGGTCTATATACTACTGGGGGCAGTATATAGGGACCTTGCTACTATATTGGGGCACAGAGCATACCTAATTATTAAGTGGGAGCAGAGAGGGGTGTAACTGCTAAATAGGAGCGCAGAGGGGGGTAACTACTATATAGGGGTACATAGGGGGGTAACTACTATATAGGGGTACAGGGGACCTTACTACTGTATGTGTTGGAGCCTAAAATGTTTCTCTGGCAGATTCTGGAGAGAAGATTCACAGCTGGGGGAAGACTTAAAGGTGGCCCATGCTGAATGGAGTGAAAGAAAAGGTGAAAGACTCTGATCAGAGAAGACACCCCCTGTAAGTAAATGGATGTAGCTGTTATAGGGTCTGTAGTGATAGTGGTCATAGTGTGGCGGTATTTTGTAATGGTATCATTGGTGATATCTTTACAAGGCTATAAGGTAACTACCGTATGTATTGGGGCTCTTAATACAGTGTGGGGGCATTTTCAGGGCATTATACTGTGTGTGGAGCGCCGATTCTGATAACGCTGGGTTGGGGGGAGGCAGTCTTGACGGCTATGCACTGGGCCCACCAATGTATAATAACGGCCCTGCGTGTGAAGGCACCCTGAAGGTGGCCATACACCTAAAATAACTTTTGAATGAATGAATGAATGTTTGTTAGTTATCTCTCATGGCCACCTTATACACATATAAAAGGAGGAGGCACAGACAAACCTTCATGTTTCCTCTATGGGGAGGTAAGCCAGACATCTCTGAAGCCAGCTTATACCTCCGAGAGCAAAAGGGTCAGGTGGGAGAAATGCAGCATGGCCGACCTTTCACTATAAAAGAACTTCCGTTATTCGCCTCAAAATAATGGCCATATTAAAAGATGGGCATCAAACAGCCGAAAAAAGACGGTGTGAGAATGTAGCAGGCTGGAGTGAGGGAACACGGGGAAGAAATATTCTGTCACAGGCCGAGTGGTAATAAGGCTCTCTCTCTTCTTGAGGTAAATACTGCCACAGAGGTTAAAGAGAGGGACTGAACCTGGGTGTTTTGTGAGGATGGTACTTGTAGTTCCCCCATGGATTTCTAAGTAAGTTTTTACTCAGCATTCTTAGGTACCATATTGTTTTAACCACCTTCTGCTTCTTGATCTATTTGGATTTCATGCTAAGTAGGTTGTTTCCATGAACTGCCATATTAAATCTCTGACAGACCCATCACCAGTGGGTACCCATTGTAACTGACAGCTGGTATCCTTCTATAACTTCCAAAATTAGTGATATTTCCTGAAATCTGCTGTTTAACCCCTTAGATGCAGCAAATAGTGGCTGCAGAATCTAAGCAGCTATACTGTAGAGAAAGTTTTCTGAGGACTTCCCAAACCCAGCCAGCCTGAGAGATGAGCGAGTAGTACTCGATTGAGTAGCTATTCTATTGAATACTACACTATTCAAAATACACATTTTTGATCAAGCATCTTGACCGAAAACTCTGTAAAAATTAGTTTCTCCTTCCTTGCCTGGCAATTTTTTTCTAGCCAATAATTATACAGGGGGTGTGTGACAGGTCTTAGTCTTACTCATATGACCTCCAAACTATAAGAGCTTGGCGTTTGCTGCTTCTCATCAGATGCCATCTTGAAAGTAGTGAGGAAGAGATCCTAGAGTAGGGAGAGTGAGGATTTAGCTGATTGTAGGCAGTAAATACCCCACAAGCCTTTTTTAGAGCTACAACTATTCTCAGCACAGCATATATCTACAGGTTTCCTGTGAATAGGCCGGCTACAAGCACATCTGCAGCTTAAGGCCCTATTCCACCAACAGATCTGACGACAGATTATCTGCCAAAGATTTGAAGCCAAACCCAGGAACAGACTATAAACAGAGATCAGGTCATAAAGGAAAGACTGGATTTCTCCTCTTTTCAAATCCACTCCTGGGTTTGGCTTCAAATCTTTGGCAGATAATCTGTCGTCAGATCTGTTGGTGGAATAGAGCCTTTATTCTCTCAGACAGACAGGCAGCTGCTTATTTTGAAGAATAGGCTTCAGTTCATCTATTTGCTCCTACAATCTAAAGGCCCTATTCCACGGAACGATTATCGTTCGTATTCGCAAGATATCGGCCGCTACGGACGATAATCGTCCGGTGGAATAGAGTGCAACGATCAGCTGACATCGTTCATGTCGGCTGATCGTTGCAGTCGCTTGTTTTTCAACATGTTGAAAAACAAGCGACTGATATAGCAGCGATCTACTGCCGTCGCTCCGTTGAATAGGAGCATTGGCAGCAGACGCTGCTATATCCTATGGGCTGCCCGGATGATCAGCGATCCCCCGGGCAGCCCCCCCGCAGCTCCCCGCCGCCCCCTCTCGCACTCACCCGCTCGCTGCAGCCGCGTTGAATAGCGGCGGCAGCGAGCGGGGAACAAGGAGCAAACGAGCGCTGAGAGCGCTCGTTTGCTCCTCTAAACGACCTGTGGAATAGGGGCATAAGTGTCGCAGGTACAGTAGTTGAGGGATAGATATTAGAGTAGGGATAGTGAGGATCGTAGATTGAAGGCAGGCAAGATCACAAAGGCCCTTCTTAGATTGCATAGACTAGAAGCATATCAGCTAGTTAGACAGGCAGGCACACAGCTTAGAATTCTCCTGCATAGACCTGTGTGTGTGTATTTTGTCCTGCATTTGAATTGTCACAGGACAGTTTATTGCGCTCTGCACCACTTACAAAAAAAAACAAAACAAAAAAAAACTCTCAAGTATCGCCGGCTGCCGTCAAAGTTCATTTCTATACTGTATATGCCAGGCTGGGCATAGTTCCGTTGTGATATAAAACTGCTGCAGAAGTTTATTGTGCTCTGCGCCAGTTTGAGAAAGCAAGAAGACCTCTAACGTATGGCCTGCTGCCATATGTCAGAGTTCATTTCTATACTGATCCAGATGGGGGAATGGCTGCCTCTATTTGGTCGTGCACTCTACCTATCCCACCCAGGTGGTGTAATTACTTTTGCCGGTATAAGACAGATGTTGCATGCCCAGAGCATAGGCGAATTTTATGCCATGGAGAGGCCATAGTACAGTGTAAAACTGCCCCGTTATGAGGCCACCGTAATGTGGTGGGGTAGTTTACACCATTTTCAAATGGTAACCAAGAGCCTCATTATTTTTGTGGAAGTTCTTTTGGCAGTTGGGGGGGGGGGGGGCTGCTTTTAACTATTTTCATATCTGTAGTGGGTCTGTATCTTGCCATTGCGGTGAGCTGTTGCATTCTTTTGTGTTTTTGTGTGTATACTGTATATGCCAGGCTTAGTATAGTCCCCCCCCCCCCACACACACACACAATGACAGCAGTGGGTGCTGTTTGATTTCCCCCCTTGCCTCTGCCATCTGTGGTTGTCATAGGAAACATAATTTAAAAAGGTGAAGGAAAATGTTTCTTTTACTTACAATTTGGTTTTCTGTCCATGTAGAAGAAAGAAGGTTTCCTTTTCTTTTTCAACTTTACATAGAGGTTATACTGTGTTTGGAGTTTACTGTTGAGAGTCTGTGATAGTGGCGTAATACTGCGACTTAGGCGTGTTAGATGCACCCAGGCATGCTTCCCCTGCTGTCCCAGTTGCATTCCAGAGGTGTTTGCATCATTTCCTGAGGTGTCATTGTGGACTTGGTGACTTCTAAGTGGAAGAATTTAGGTTTCCAAGAAATTACTATTTTTCTCCCATTGACTTTAATGGGGTTCAATATTCAATGGAATAGTCAAACATCACTGTCGTTTCAAATCAAATTTCAAGCTTTCGAATATTTTGGTACTCGCTCATTTCTAGTGGCCAGGATTTCAAAAAAGCACAGCTGATTGGACTGTTTATTGCAGTTTATATATCTCCCATAGACATTTAAGTGGTTATCTGGAGAAAATAAAAAGGTCTTACCTTTGAAATACTTTAGATAGTGACCATGTCTCTGTATAGTATGTAGCAGTTCACGGTATGGAGAGGGTTCAAGAAGATGTTGTTCTAGTGAATACTTTCATAAATGGGAAAACATGTCCTAAGTAAGGGTGACCCATCTACTTGACCTTTCTGTGTTGCTTCTATCTAAGTCCAGTCTGTCAACTGTTGATGTTTTTCCAATTCTGGCTGAATGTTCAAATGATCTGATTTAATCAACTTTAAGCACTGACTTAATACAATAGTAAACTGAAACTTGAGAGTATCATGAGAGCCAAGCCCTTCATATTATTCATCATGGAGCCAGGACTCACCAAGGTCTACAACAAATACAAACTTTTGAACTTGATAATCATTGACCTAAATTATTTTGCTGTTGCTGTTGTTCTATGCTATTGGTGCTTTGTTTATGGTGTTATACATCTACTGTGTCCCAATAGGAAGGGGAATTTATTCTCTTCCCTCTGTGATTCTTGTGTGCTACTAAGGTTGGTGTTAGATGGCCCAATGCCTCCTTGAAGCGAGCGCTGATCCAGCAGATCATGTACTGAGAAAATTACGTGACTCAATAATCATTTATCAAGATATCCGTTTAGCCCTTGTCCTTAAACTGTATACATTACCTGTCAATTGTCCCGGTGTTCTTCTGCCTTCTGCTCATTTTCCAGAACCACCGCTGTAGCTTCAGAGTGGGTCTCTGAACTGACAGGCTGCTCAGTCAATCACTGGACGTGACCACCGCGTCCATTGATTGGCTGAGTAGCCTGTCAGTTCAGAGAGCCACTCTGAAGCTACACTAATGTCTCCAGGAAGTGAGCAAAGGGCAGAAGAATATTGGGACCATGGACAGGTGATGTATACAGTTTATTATTTCTTTTTTACAAAGATGTCAGCCGTCAGCTGTGCATCGCTACAACATGTAGCAATGCACAGTTGGCAGCCAATGAGTTTAGGTCAGGACCAAAAGACACGATCAGCCAATCCTCCTTGTCATACGCAGATTGTTGTCTTTATTACACGGAGCAATAATCAGCTGAATCGTCCTGATTTGGCCGATTATCACTCCGTGTGATAGGGCCCTAAGTGGTTGTGTCTATATGCAACATCTCTGGTGAGTGGAATTATTTTTCTTTTTTATTTAGAACATATGCACTATTACCCTATGAGGCATTTTTGTGTTTCTTGTCATATTTGCCACAAGACACCTAAGTATCTGTGCCTAGGGCAGTATTGTTGTGGGGACAGCTCTTAAAGTGTATTCCAAGTTAGAGTAACATCCCCTATACACAGAGGGAATCAGAAACCGTTTTAAACGCTCTGATTGCCATAGCTTCCATGAGTACCAAATGATTTGCCGGGTTCCAATACAGGACAGAGGGAGCCCTCTCCCTCTGTCACCCTAATAGATGCTGCAGTTGCACTTATTGCAGCTTCTAAAGGGGTTAACGTTCAGGATTAGAGCTCTGCTATGCTCCAGAGCGGCAATGAGTCACAGCCAACTTGCACAGCTGAAGATATTGGCAATGCTCCGGATCTTGTGACATTCTCATGACATACCTGCTCTGTTGGTTTGCTTTAAAACAAATCCAGATGCAGCAGCAACATCAGTTAGTTGGTCACCATTTAAATCTAAGTTTACCATGCAAAATGAGCAGCCACACAAAGTTAGTGACTACAGAAGTTAAAGGGGTAGTGCAGCGCTAAGAAATTATTCACAGAATAACACACATTACAAAGTTATACAACTTTGTAATGTATGTTATGTCTGTGAATGGCCCCCTTCCCGTGTCCCACCACCCCCACCCGTGTACCCGGAAGTGTTGGTGCATTATACATTACCTGATCTGTGTCGCGCATGTCCTCCATCTTGTGCCAAACGTCATCTTCGGCCGGCCGAATCGCTGCCGCCGTCCCCCCTCCGCCGCGTCATAAATGTGCTCAGCCGCGATTGGCTGAGCACAGTTATGCTAAGCCAATCGCGGCTGAGCAGCTGATGACGCGGTATGTATAATGCACCAACACTTCCGGGTACACGGGCGGGGGTGGTGGGACACGGGAAGG
Source organism: Dendropsophus ebraccatus (assembly GCF_027789765.1). Lineage (NCBI taxonomy): Eukaryota > Metazoa > Chordata > Amphibia > Anura > Hylidae > Dendropsophus > Dendropsophus ebraccatus. Next base: position 51,519,266 of record NC_091458.1, read on the forward strand.
GGGCGATTCACAGTATAACTTTGTAATGTGTGTTATTCTGTGAATAATTTTTTAGCGCCGCACTACCCCTTTAATGTTAATTTACAGGGCAGCATAAACAATGACTGTATTGTTTGTGTGGCCATTTAAATACATTATTATGAGCTGTACATCTCGGGGGAAAATTATCAAGCAAAAAAGTTGTATTTGTTGGCGTAAAACGGCCGTTTTGCAAATGGCCGTTTTGCGAATAAAATATTCGCATCTGACCATTTTACGCCACCTTCACCAGTGGGGCGGGGAGGGGGTGTGGAGGGGTCACAGACTCTGGTTCCGCTGCATTTATAATTTTTTGAGACAAAAAACTATACTGAAACCCACGCCAGCTCTGAGCTGGCGTAGGTTTCAAAGTTTTCCCATGGAGAGGCTCCATGAAACCAGGATTTATGTAGAGGCAATGCGCCTCTACATAAATCCCCTGAGCTCCGGAGCTGCAGGGACATTTTTACGCCCGGCGTAAAAAACACCGGGCTTAATAAATGTCCCCCCTCCTGTCTAGACAAAGAGATGTGCTATTGTTAATTTTATCGCTGGCACAAAAGATCATATCAGCTGTTGAGCTGGCAATAATCTGCCCATGTAAAAAGGCCTTAAGAGATGCCAACGATTTAAGTTAAAGGGATTTCATCATGAAAACCTTGTTTTAAAGTTTTTGGTGATTCAAGCTTTTATACCTTTAAAGGTCAATGGTATAGCCATGGAACATCCCAGACAGTTACCAGCCATACATTTCCTCTTGACATCCATGCAATGTATGAATATATGAGGTTGGCTTGAGGTGAAGATGTGCTTGATAAATTTCCTAGGAATGCAGCTGTAAATAAATAGGATACAAAATTATTTTGAGGACAAGATACATTATATGGCCATGTTCCCACTGCGTAATTTTCGTAATAATCACAGCCGTTGTAACAACGGCTGTGATTACTACGGAACTTATGTAGTGCTGCCTTCTAAGGAATCCCGGCCAGAGTGTGTACACATAGTATACACTCTGGCCTTGATCCCTAGCGGCGCAGCAAAAAACTGACACTGAAACTGACTATTCATTGAATAGCGGTCGCAGAAAACCTGTCAGTGCACACAATGGAGCATGCCGCACGCTCCATTGTGTGCAGTGCAGAATTCTGATGCGGACGCGCACAGATGTGCCTGCATCTTAATTCAGCGGCAGTAAAGATCATCTGGCTGGTACTTCAGTACCGGCCGAGATTATGTTTTCCAAACACCACCCGTTGTTGGCCAGTGTCTTACAGAGTGGGAACATAGCCTTTGACTTTATGTAAATAATCAAATAAAATAGCAGACAAAATGTAAAACCAAATGACTATTATTATTGAGAAGATTTGTTGATTTGTCGAGATTTGTCGAGGAGCTTTTGCAAAGAAATTCCACATTACTCTCTTAAATGCTTTGCTTATATGTAATGTTAATTCAGGTTAGTGCAGTTTCCCAAACCAAAAAAATATATATATAATGGCAAATAAATAGAGAAGTGACCACTCTGTTGGATGTTTGGGCCCCACCCAGGCATTTCACACCGTCTATGCAGGAATAGGACAGGTATCAGTCACCAAGAAGCAATTAAATATCACAAAATGACACAATGGATGAATTAAATAGGTTCTCTAGTGCAGTTCCACATAAAGTGTAAATAATAGACAAGTGCACATGGTATAGAAACAATAATTGAAGAAAAGGCTGCCAGGCATTTATACAGTTGTACATATCTATGTGAGATCTAGATACAATGATATTGGGATCAAGATACTGAGAGTATTTAATCTGAGGTGAAGGTGCAGGTAAAGTAAAATATATTCCTACTGTCTCATTTGGTGTCAAAAGGTACCTGTTTGGTATTTAAATGTGCAATAACAGTAGGGTGATATAGTCCTGTCATATAGTTGATAGGCGGACTCTGCATAAGCAAGCTGTGCCATTGTGATGGCATGCACGTTACTTCCCATGTGCTTCTTTTGCATGCCAGCGATGTCAGTACTTTGCAACCGATTAGGAGAACAAGTGGGGGAGAAGTCCACCCTGCCATGCATTCTGCTCCCCGCTGTATGTCTGTGTGACCTAGACAGCCCCATAGACTTACATTATCCTACCAGGTCACATAGCAGAGAATCAGGAGAGAAAGTGCTGCAGATTGACTTTTCTCCGCTCGTTCTCCTGATCGGTCCCAATCAAAAGTTTTGACACATCTCTGTGACATGTCAATACTTTTTATATATATATATATATATATATATATATATATATATATATATATAATGACGGATACTCTTCAATACCTCAGACAATTCTGCATGTGGCAATTCCAAATTTTTTATGTTTAATTTTTAAAAAATGGGAAATTGGGAAAAGTTGTGTATCTGTGTGGGGACGGGGGCGTTGGTTTTAACTTTTATCATGTGAGAGGTTTTTTTTTTTAAATATATTTTTAAAAACATTTGTATAAACTTTTAAAATCTTATAGAGAACTTTGATAAGCAGTCATTATATTGCTAATACTGTTCCAAATATACCACATGCCACAATCACATAATATATCTTTAAAGGGGTAGTGCGGCGCTAAGAAATTATTCACAGAATAACACACATTACAAAGTTATACAACTTTGTAATGTATGTTATGTCTGTGAATCGCCCCCTTCCCTGTGTCCCCCCACCCACGCACGTGTACACAGAAGTGTGGTGCATTATACATACCTGTCACGTGCCGACCCCCGTCCCCGATCTTCTGTGCCACGACGTCATCACACTTTGTAATGTGTGTTATTCTGTGAATAATTTCTTAGCGCCCCACTACCCCTTTAAATAGCTAAGCAGGACATATATAGGCTATGTTCCCATTTCATAATAATATTGCCGGTAGGAAGCTGTCTTGTTAAATAGACGTCCACTAATAAAGGTTATGATCATTATTAATGTCTGTCTATCTAACAAGACGCTGCCCGCGCCATTACACTCTCCGACAGTAAGTGGGGGAGAGCGGGGGGCAGCGGGAGGGGCTGCGCGAGGGGCCGCTGCTCCTATTGCACAGAGTGACGCCCAGCAGACCGTCATTATCATTGTGATCTTTTCCAACATGTTGAAAGACGAGAATCAATCAACATTGTGCATGTTGGACGATCGTTGCCTTTTAACACTAGCTATTACACCAAGCGATTATCGACTGTAACGGTTGATAATCGGCCAAATCCGGCAGATAAATTGCTTGGTGTAATAGGGCCTTAACTAAATACATTGGAACATGTACTGCCAACAAACAAGGACTGCAATCCTTACGATAAAAGATGGGATCATCCATTGGCTGGGACTTTTACACAGGGCAGTAACTGAGCCATTTCCCTTGGTAAAAGTGACGTAAATCCGGAGATTGTATACAGTGCAGACAGAGCGCACTTTTCCTGGCCGGGATGTTTCCTGGCCATATACCTTTCAGTTTGGATAATTAGATCAGCAGGGATTACTCTCTGTGCCAAAAGTGGTTAGCAAAACAAGTTCTTAATCTTCTTACCTCAGTGGAGAACCATATTTAATATCATGACATTGCACAACTCCTCAGCCAAATAAACAACATTCCTTAAAGTGAAAGGCAGCTGCTTTTATAGACTTACCCTTATTTTATAGATTAGTTTGACTTAATGAAATATCTTTTGTGTGTTATCATTTCTTTGTATCTCTTTCTGTGAAATTAGATGGTGTTGATGTGATCAATGACGATGAGAGCTTGCATAACTAAAGAATAGGTGAAATAAGGTCAAGTAAGTGAGAGCTACGTGGTTCTCATGCTAAAAGTGATATCCACATGTATGTGCTTAAAGAGGATGTACCACCAGGTACATCCTCTTGAATTTAATACACAGATAGATCGATAGATTCTAATGGAGCCAGGTCATAGAGGGGAGGGAATTCCCTCCCACTGGGGGCGGGCCGGCCGACCTCCAGTGCTTCAGCACAACCCGGTCATGCTGGATAGAACGGTGTATTGATAGAAGACGGCACTCTGTGGTAGCGATGGTGCACGTGGTAGGAGTTATCCCAAGAATAGGTAAAAGAGTCAATCCCGGCACTCATCAGGTAGATTTCTGCTTATTTTATTGGCATAACAAGTGCAGTATGTACAGGAGTACGCGTTTCGGCTATGTAGCCTTCCTCAGCTCAAAGTACAGTGGTAGCTGGCGGATTTAAATACACAAAAGACCGCCAAATAACAAGGGGTGGTCCGATAGTGACGTCACAATGACGCCATATGTAAACAAAACAAGCATGGCCAGATGTTGGAATAAAATGCACAAAACGTCCATAACATGAGTGAGTCAAGTGAGGGAGAAGGTTAGGGCATGGGTAGCAACTAAACAAATACAAAAAGAACACTTGTCGGCAGTTCCCCATAGTCCTGTATGCACGCTGTGAGCGGGAGCCGCTGGCCGGAGAAGCGCTGGTCCGGCGCATGCGCAGTACAGAGATACGGCCGGTGATCCTGGACCGGCTGCTTCAAAGTATCTAGAGGAGCGCATCACAGTATCGGTAAGTCCAGTTAAAGAACAGGTCATAATGCCAGCAATGTAAGAAATACAAACGGTCAACATCATGAATGTAGCAATCATAAATGTAGTCATAAATATAATAATCATGAATGCAATGTGGCGCTTGTTTAAGTGGCAATAATGGGAACTGCGTGAAATGTGCAGTGTGTTCAGGGAAGATATATATATATATATATACATATGTACAAGAGCATATTTACAAAATCAATATACAAAGAATCCAAGGGGGGAAAAACTGAAAGCTAGTCCCGCATGTGGGAAATGATGGAAGAGACGGGGGCTGTAGTGGATAAATGGTAGGTGTTATAGAGCGGTCCACGGGACACATACCTAGGCCAGCTCCCAGTGTAACAAGCCAGCCAGAGCGGGGAAGTCACGGGCGGAGAGCAGCCTGAAGAGAGAGAGATATATATATGTGTAGTATGTGTAGTGTCCCGTGGACCGCTCTATAACACCTACCATTTATCCACTACAGCCCCCGTCTCTTCCATCATTTCCCACATGCGGGACTAGCTTTCAGTTTTTCCCCCCTTGGATTCTTTGTATATTGATTTTGTAAATATGCTCTTGTACATATGTATATATATATATATATCTTCCCTGAACACACTGCACATTTCACGCAGTTCCCATTATTGCCACTTAAACAAGCGCCACATTGCATTCATGATTATTATATTTATGACTACATTTATGATTGCTACATTCATGATGTTGACCGTTTGTATTTCTTACATTGCTGGCATTATGACCTGTTCTTTAACTGGACTTACCGATACTGTGATGCGCTCCTCTAGATACTTTGAAGCTGCCGGTCCAGGATCACCGGCCGTATCTCTGTACTGCGCATGCGCCGGACCAGCGCTTCTCCGGCCAGCGGCTCCCGCTCACAGCGTGCATACAGGACTATGGGGAACTGCCGACAAGTGTTCTTTTTGTATTTGTTTAGTTGCTACCCATACCCTAACCTTCTCCCTCACTTGACTCATGTTATGGACGTTTTGTGCATTTTATTCCAACATCTGGCCATGCTTGTTTTGTTTACATATGGCGTCATTGTGACGTCACTATCGGACCACCCCTTGTTATTTGGCGGTCTTTTGTGTATTTAAATCCGCCAGCTACCACTGTACTTTGAGCTGAGGAAGGCTACATAGCCGAAACGCGTACTCCTGTACATACTGCACTTGTTATGCCAATAAAATAAGCAGAAATCTACCTGATGAGTGCCGGGATTGACTCTTTTACCTATGCTGGATAGAACGGCGGCGCCGATCTATCGGTGTGTTAAATTCAAGAGGGTGTACCTGGTGGTACATCCTCTTTAAAGCGGAAGTCCGGTGAAAATTTTTGTTAAAGTATTGAATCCCTCCAAATCACCAATATACACATATGCACATAAAGAGGGACAATTAGTAAGAAGTCTAATAAGTGCAACTATTCTAATGGGGATTAGTGTGTATTTTGCTCTAATATCTTGTGACTGATTCATTAAAATGTAGCACTACCATAGTAAATGCATCTAAATAAAAAGGCGCTAAAAAGGCGCAACTATGAAAAAATTGCGGTTTTATTCACCTGGTTCTGACCAGATGTAAGCTTGCGCCTGTTTATGCGACTTTTTAAAAAGTCGCAAATGATAAATTGGGCGCTATTCTCGGATTATGCAAACTTTTGGGTGAATACAGGCAGATTAAAAAAAAGTTGCATCTAAAAATATTCACCTGTCGAATACTGGTTCATAAATAGAACTCAGACCAAATATGGTTGAAAAATGCAATTATTCACCAAACATTAGGTGCAAACCTCTTGATAAATGTCCCTAAAGTGTTTTTTTTGCCTGCACTTACTACTGCATCAAGACTTCACTTACTGGATAAAATGGTGATGTCACGACCCGACTCCCAGAGCTGTGCGGGCTGTGGCTGCTGGAGAGGATGATGGCAGGGGGACACTGGACACTGGAGGGACACTGAGCATCCCCCTACCATCATCCTCTCCAATAAATAGAAGCTGAGCTACAGTACAACTGCTTCTGGCCCCCTTTGGCACCCTTTTGTTTGGAGATTACTGGCTATTTTGAGGTGAAAATATGTCCGTATTTTGATAATTATGGTCATAAATAATGATCATGCTTTATATTTAAGCCATAATGGTCGGCTGGGGAATATGGCTGTATTTTGCCTAAAAAAAAATAATGAGGGACATTTACTAAGGAGTCTAATTTGTGTGACTCTTCTAATGGGGAGTGGTGTATATTTTGTTCTAATATCTTGTGACTGACTTATTAAAATGTAGCACTGCCATAGTGAATGTATCTAAGTAAAAAGTCGCAAAAACTCACAAAAAGTCAAAAATTGTGCAAGCATATTCACCTGGTACTGACCAAACGTAGGCCTTCACCAATTTGTGTGACTTTTTAAAAAGTCAAAATTATGATTTATTAGGCACTAATCCTGGGTTATGCAAACTTTTTCGTGAATACTCAAAATAGAAAGATAAAAAAAAAGTCGCATCTAAAAAATACAGTATTTAGACAAAAAATGGGAGAAAAATCCAATTATTCACCTAAAAATAGGCACAAAGCCCTTGGTAAATTTCCCCCATTGTGTGAACATAGCCTAAGTATGTTAAAGAGTTAAATAAGGTTTAGGAGGAAAGTATATTTTAAAAGGAAACAAAAAAGGCAAATTTTTTAGTAAACTTTATATTTAGATTTTGAGTAGAGATGAGCGAACCGGGTTCGGGTTCAAGTCGATCCGAACCCGAACGTTCGGTATTTGATTAGCTGGGGCTGCTGAAGTTGGATAAAGCTCTAAGGTTGTCTGGAAAACATGGATACAGCCAATGAGTATATCCATGATTTCCACGTAGCCTTAGGGCTTTATCCAACTTCAGCAGCCACCGCTAATCAAATGCCGAAAGTTCGGGTTTGGATCGACTCGAGCATGCTCGAGGTTCGCACATATCTAATTTTGAGTAAAAATAACCAGTTCAAACAATGTAAATAATGAGTCTGCACATAGTCTTAGGCTAATCATGCACATTTACATTTGTCTGTTATGGTAAAAATTTGTTGATTTTTGGATGATTGTAACAATAAATCCCCAGGGGTCAATGAAAACTAAAACATTGTCATTAACCTGTAAACATCATCAATCATGCTGCGATGAAAAGAATCATTATTTATTAGCATGATTGATAAATGTAAACACCGCCATACCATTATTTAACAATACCACCCACAGGAGATGAATAATACTACTATATCATAACTAAAAAGTACCACCATATATTGACTTAGCAACATCTTCATTCAATATCATGCTGGCAGTTGGATGAATTAGTGGGGTACTTATCTGTGGCATACATACACTATATATAGTATAGTGTATGTATGCCAATGACGAGGGGCAGATACCCCAAAACTGCAGTCTGTGGATGGATGCCTAGCCTTGGTAACCCTTGTCTTATGTCGTTATACTCGCCACAGAGTTAGACTTTGACTTAGAGGGGCCACCCTGGTGTTTCCCTATTTAGGTCCCAAAGCTCGCAACAGAGTGAGGACCTGAGGGACTACGTATCAGGGTGGTTTGGTGCTCTCCCCACTAGGAGGCACCCCTTGGCAATGGCTTCCTTCTCTGGAGAGAGGGATATCTGGCTATTCCCGTGTTTTTAGACTCGCAACTGAGGCTCCACGGACCCCTTCTTTGCATATTCAAATTTTATAGGGGACAATCAGTGGAGACTCGTAAATGAGTACTCCATTCAGTTTTTTCGCTGTTCTCCCTGAGTTCAGTGATTGTTGTGTTTTGTTGTTCTATTTTTCATTGCCCCCGGTAGCCAGAATTCTACTCCAAACTGAGGAGGGGAAAATACCCCGAAACTGCAGCCTGTGGATCGATGCCTAGCCTTGGTAACCCTTGTCTTATGTCGTTATACTCGCCACAGAGTTAGACTTTGACTTAGAGGGGCCACCCTGGTGTTTCCCTATTTAGGTCCCAAAGCTCGCAACAGAGTGAGGACCTGAGGGACTACGTATCAGGGTGGTTTGGTGCTCTCCCCGCTAGGAGGCACCCCTTGGCAATGGGCTTCCTTGTCTGGAGAGAGGGATATCTGGCTATTCCCGTGTTTTGAGACCCGCAACTGAGGCTCCAAGGACCCCTTCTGCCCTGTGGTTAGCACTGCAGCCTTGCAGCACTGGGGTCCTGGGTTCAAATCCCAAGGGCAACATCTGCAAAGAGTTTGTATGTTCTCTCTGTGTTTGCGTGGGTTTCCTCCTACACCCAAAAAAACATACAGATAGGTGAAGCACTGCGGAATCTGTGTGCGCTATACAAATAAACAATTATTATTATTATTATTATTATTATTATTATTATTATTATAGGGGACAATCAGTGAAAACTCGTAAATGAGTACTCCATTGGATTTTTTTCGCTGTTCTCCCTGAGTTCAGTGATTGTTGTGTTTTGTTGGTATATATATAGTCTACACTTATTAAATTTATTTTATTAATTTTAACAATTCTTGTGTCTATCCTTGTCTATCCTATGCTGAAATAATGTCACCTTTTTGGACAGAAATGGAAAAATATGAAAAGTGTGGCACAGAGGCATTCTCTCTGACGTAAAAGTATATACACCTATTGTGGAGTGTATTGTAAAGTGATTGATAAATTTCCCCACTGTGTTTGCAAATGCTGGCAGTACAGAGTGCACTGTTTGCAGGAAAGCTGGCAGCCCTTAGGATGCACTGAGGGAGGGGTGTTGTGTACTTTGTGTTCTTGCTGCCGCTTAGCACCCGCTTGAAAGACTTCTTCCCTCTGCCATGAGAGCTGCCAAATTTAGAATTTTTCACTAATTTAAGTGCTACCTCCTAAACACTGTAACCCTAGGCATATGCCCATAGGTACCTAGTGGAATATACAGCCTTTTCGCTAATGTGCTTACATGAATTCCTGTGGAACCCATTTCTTAATTTCTTCCCCCTGCTACGTCAGGGAGGAGTATATACGGTAGGCCCTTGCACCTGTGGGTTGCTGTTGCACCTTTTGTTTTTTTGTCTGTACCTAAGCCACAAGCAGCGTGCAACCAGCAGTGTGAACAGAGTCATAGATGTTCTGCCAAAATTTCCCTTTTTTTCTGTTGAATGTGGGGTGTGTGGCTACCTCCTGTTGGCTTGCACTCCACCCATGTCCCAAGGCTGCTATAAAAGAGATCATTTGGTTCCTATCTGCCCAGTTGTAGGCTTATTCAGCCCAGGAGAGGCCATTGCTAGTGTGAAAATACTAGAGTAGGGACCATGTCTGGAGGACGCCTTAACGTGGCGACATGGTACACTCTAATCAAATAGTTTGCTAAGATCAGTCAGTGGGACACCGCTGCAGTCACTGATCGGCTAAGCTGGCTATATTCCACCCTTTGCCGCTGTTCCAGCCAAGCTGTGGCATACCCCAAAGCCGGGTGAAAATAGCATCCGGCAGGGTACTGGAGCCTGGTGATGCGACGAAGCCAGTAATTATACTTTCTTTATTAGATTTCCCCCACCTCCTGCCCCACTGTAATTTTTAATTTACACCAGATTTCTCCTTTACAATTTGCCATGTTTTAAAATACTTAGCCAAGATTTACTGCAGCTGCTTTGCCAGAATTTTGGCTCCAATTAATGAACACATATGATGAACATCTGGTTGCATCAGGTGTGAACAACAAAAAGTGCAAAAATAAATCCACCGAAAACACCCATGAAAATGTGAGAAAATGTTTGGTGTGAATCCGCCCTTAGTGTCCCTCTATGATTATGTGAAATATTAAGAGCTGTGTAATTAAGGGGAGTCAACGACACATACAGCATGATGCTTCCTAATTAAAAAAGACATTTCCAGCAGTGTCAGAGCTGCAGGTAAATTCTAGGCCATTGCCTTGAAGATGCAATTAACATCAATAACAATGCCTTAATGGCTGCCTCCTTATAATGACTGCGGAGATATGATTATGGCCACAGCATTACGGCAATATAGTCTGCCTTATCACCTCCAATAATTTTATAGTATGCCCCCTCCTGCTTACCTTCACAGCTGTAAAGACAAATGATAAACTATCCACGCTTGCAGCCACAAGTAGAGGGAGCTTACTGAACCCAGAATTATATAGCTCATTGAAATCAACAAAAAAATAGCCTTCACAGAGTTTTATTATTAGCCTTAGAGGTGGCTTTGGTAGCCAAAATTGTTTGGCTAATGTGACAGCTCACCTGTCCCCAAAATAGGTTGCTAAGGTCAACTGATGTGCACCACCCAAGGCACGAAAAAGTAGTCAAGAAAATGTACAGTAGGTACTCAGTCCTTAAAGCACTCCTTTACTACTGATAAATTTAATAAAAAAAAAAAAAATCATAAAATACATATACAAGGCATATAAACCATAGGTCAAACAATACACATGAATCAACACAATAAAATCAATAGATTAATCTAAAAATACATGAATGATATGTATAATAGGGTTTTTAACTGTTCATGTACCAGTACTACAGGTGTTAGCAAAAACATTGGAGAGACTTTCTGGCACCTGTAGTGAAGTACATCATGGACACTTGAAGCACTATTGCACTTTTCTTTAACCCCTTCACGTCAACAATCCATATGTATACGTCCCTACTGCACATACCCCGAGTGTGTCTGAGACCAGAGGTAATGACAAGCAGCTGCGAACCCACAGCTGCTTGTCATTAACCTCTTTAACACTGCGATTTATAGCGATCGCAGCATTTAAATTACTCAGTGACAGAACAAGCTTCTGTCACTGAGTGATCGGGACCCCCGGGGGGTCCCAATCCCTTATGCTAAGGAGTAATCCACTTACCTCCATCCTGTCATTTCGGCCACCTATGTATAGAGTCTGCTCTCAGGCAGGCTTTATGCATAGATAGCCGATAACAGTGATCTATGCTATGCTATGGCATAGCATAGATCAGTATATGCAATCTATTGATTGTATGTTTTAAAGTGAAAGTAAGTGTAAAAAAAAAGTGTAATAAAAAAGGCTTTAAAAGTATAAACAAAACTTATATATCCCCATCCCCCATAAAAGTTTAAAACACCCCCTTGCCCATTATAAAAATAAACATATTTAAAAAAAATAAAATAAACATATTATATATCATAGCGTGTGGAATTGTCTGAACTATTACAATATAACATTATTGTTCCCGCACAGTGAACGGTATAAACTGAAGGAAAAAAAAGGAAGAAGAAGAAGATTGCTGATTTTTTTAAATTATATATCAGAAAAAAAATTAATAAACAGCGATCAAAATTTTCTGTAACACCAATATGATATTAATAAAAACTAGAGATCATGGCGCAAAAAATGACACCCCAACCAGCCCTGTAGGTGGGAAAAATAAAAGCGCTATGGCTCTTAGAAGGCGAGAAGGAACATTGCATTAATTTGAACCGGACATCCGGGCATCAATGGGCTTGGTCTTGAAGGGATTAACCAAGGGACGAATGGACTGCCAAAACAATTAACATGCTTATTATTTACAACCTGCTTTTGAAAAATATGTCTGTTTTTTCCACCTGTTTTACATTGTTTTATTTTCACAAAAAATTACAGGGGAGATCTATCAACAGGGAATGTTTTTGTGTGTGGTCTGTTTCTGCTGTATCAAGAATAGACTGGTCTATTGAAACTGAAATTAACTACAAGGGATAAGCCTGGTCTATTCTCTGTGGTGCTGATTTGTTAGTCTCAGAATTGTCACAAAATTGTTTAAATTTGTCTCTAAATAGTCTCATTGGCCCAAATTTACCCCCTAGGTAACAAGCATTTTTCCCCCCTTTCTATTCTTTTTCAGATACCTGTATGCTGAGGACTTCACCAGATTCATTTGGACTACGTTGATGACCCGCAGATTTTAAAGTTAAATAAAATGTTCAACGAGGGGTGGGGGGTGTTTTTATTTGAATAAAAAGATTCTTGGTGTATTGTGTTATTCTTTTAATTAATTTACGGGCTAAATCTATTCATTTTATGACCAAATAATTGCAGCCTAGTAATACCAGGGAGGGTCCATTTATTTTAGCCATCCCCAGCCTAATAATACCAGCCTACCACCTTTGACGCTTCAAGACTACTGGTACCCTGCTCTTCCCAGTACCCCTGTGGCAGTGGATACTGGGGTAATAATGGGGGGTTGACTAACTAACTAGCCATTTGACCGACTAACTAGCCATTTGACTGACTAACTAGAGATGAGTGATTTGCTTTATTTGATCTGCGCTCTACTTATCAAGCCACTAACCTTTCAGCCTTGCTTCGCTCCCTGCTGCTCCCCCCTGGGTGCCGGGGAAAAGCTAGATTCAATCTTGGGAAACTGGGAGAAGTGGAGAGTGGAGCGCAGATTAAGTGCTTTGCTTTGTTTAAATGAGCAATTCGCTCATCTCTACGGCTAACAACAAGCCCTGACTTAGTAATGGATACCATCTATTAGACAGCTTTCTCTACTAAGCATGTAAATTAGTTAAAAAAACACAATACACCTAGATTTCTTTTTAATTCAAATTGAAAACACCCCACGCCCCTCATTGACCATTTTATTGAACATTAAAATCTGCTGGTCATTGATATAGTCCAAACTGCAAACAGGTATCTGAAAAAAAAAGAAAAAACACAAAAGAAAAACCCAAGCGAAAACAAAGTTACAAAGTGTGCACTCACCGGCAAGTAAGGGGTTAATTCCTAACTTGCTGGGGTTAGAAAGTGTGTGTGTGTGGGGGGGGGAGGCGTGGGCAAGGCACTAAACAGTGATGTGTCTGCCCTGTCTACTGTGCATCTCCGCTTAACCCCTTACTTGCTGGTGAGGGCGCACTGCATGAATCACATCACTGCATAGTGTTGGCGCCTCCCCACTGGTTGGGGGCATCACACATACCAGGTATTTTCTTCTTTATCAGACCAGGCACACTTAACATCAAATGTGCCAAGTTTGCTGCTGTATAATCCACTGAGCCAATCACGGCTGAGAGGGGACATTGCTCCAGCCACTGATTAGCTCAGCAAATTATCCAGCAGCAAACCCAGCACACAGGATGCTCAGTGTGCTGGGTCTCATAAAGAAAATGTGAGCCGTTGGATGGTATGTATAATTGTCCCCAACCACCTGCCCCATAGCAAACTCACAGCCACTGCCCAGGCAAGGAAGGGGGTCACTTAACCTTGCTGATGTGGATTCAATGCTAAAACAGTCTGGCCACCAGAAAGTTAAGCTCCTGGGAGCCAGACTGTAACTGGTGGTGAATTTTAAAAAGCCTGTCCAAAAGCAGAAGCTTTCTGCTCTTGGATAGGAGACCCCATAGAGCAGAAAATCCTGGCTTTATGAGGGGGTTTCCTGCTCCTGTACTCTAAGGAGCAGTGCGCTATGCACCCCATTAGGTGGTGGAATACACCACCTCTAGTGTGGAGTCAGTATGCCACCCATGTGCGACTGTTTTAGATAGTTGCACAGGATAAATCTTGCTTAATTTTAGCATAAGTTGTAAGGCTACAATTTCACACAGCACAGCTTTTATCTACTGATTCCCTGTGAATTGTAGTATAGTAATCTGCAGCTTATTTTCACAGACTGACTTGGGCGTGTTAGATGCACCCAGGCATGATTCCCCTGTTGTCCCAGTTGCATTCCAGAGGTGTTTGCATCATTTTCTGAGGTGTCATTGAGGACTTGGTGACCTCGAAGTGGTCAAATTTAGGTTTCCAAGAAACAAGCATTTTTCTCCCTTAGACTTTAATGGGGTTCAATATTCGATCGAATATTTGAACATCGCGGTCTGTTCAAATTTAATTTTTGAGCTTTCGAATATGTCCCTACCCGCTCATCTCTAGACCCTTACTATATTTTGGTAATATTTGACTGTAAAATGCTATTTTGTTTATGTTTTATTGTCATTACTTTGCATGCTGGAAAAACCATGACTTAAGCTGCATATCATAGTGATGTAATAGTGTGTAATAGGCAGAGTTCCCAAAAAAGCAAGTTACTGTTATTAAAGTGTGGGAGTATGACAGCTAATTACAGCCAAGCTCCTACTTTAATGGTCGTAATACATTCTGTGCCATGGGTAATGGTGAGAAAAAAAACAAAGCAGGGAGGTTGACCCACAGAGATGTTTTTTTTTTTTTTAATTCTTCAATCTTGAAAAGTATAAACAAAAAATCTTTGGGTCCTGAAGACCACAAGTGGCTGTGTCCAACAGTTGTATACATGGAACTAAAACAGTTAATCATTAGTTTCTTTGAAACTTTCTCCTTATTACTATGAGTGCAAAAAGTATTAAACCATTTTGTCTGCAATCTGATACCCTAAGGCATCTGCTGCCAGCAACACAATACATTCCACAACACTTTGCAAGCCGTCTTACACAATTCTAAGGAGGAGATGATGTGTAAATGTAAAAAATTGCACTGTTCCATGATTTGTAATATAATATCAATAGGTCAACAGGGGACAATGCGTTCTGTATGAATAATGCAAGCCCTGGGGTGACGGTGCATGGACGGCAAACACCCTTCTCCGGATGGGTAAAGTCATGAGAATATTAGCGGCACACCTATCCTATTAACACGATTGCAGATAAAAAAAAAAACATTCCATCGCGGTTATGTCTAGGTGTGAAATTTATGTAATGTTTTAGCTTTTTTGACACATAAAGCAAAAGAAAAAAAAAAGTTAATGTTTCTTTTCATTGAGCCAATAGTATGAAACTTGATATTGCACATAGTAGAAAAGCCCAATAGGCAATGGGGGGCGATAATAAATTAAGTCCTGCCCCCTTTCCCATGCCAGATTTACTAAGAGGCGCACACCTCCCAGTAAACCCAGCCAGCCCTGTGCCTGGCACAGGCTCTGTGCAGCAAATCTACACCTTCCAGCAAGTAAATCATGATAAATCAAGCTTGGGAGGAAGCCACAAGCCTCCTCTCTGCCATACGCCAGGGGCGCAATGATAGTAAATGTCCCCCATTGTGTTTTATTAGTGTCCAGCAGATGTACCAGGGCACTTCATGATGTATACCTCTGATGTATAGCTATGACAAATGTCACTTACTGTAGTGGGGCCCTTGATACCATAGTGGCATCAATCACGTTTAGTTTTACATTGTAACCTTTTTAAATTATATAGTATATAGTAAACTTTATATAGTATTTTGAATGGTCAATTAATCGATTGGTGATATCATAATACAGATCATGTGATCATAGTAAACAAAAATCATGTACATAACAACATTCAGTAACACTGAGCTTCATCAAAAACATGACACATACATATCTGTAAAGGTACAAAGTTCCATGTAAATTAATGTACAAGAAGTATCCGCAATGAACATATGTCAGATACTTAACAAACACCTCGATCAATGATTTGATACCATAGCAAGGAGAAAACTAATGGCAGTCTGTGCAGACAAATATGCTTGTACACAGAGTCCCTGCGCATGTTAAGAAACTAGGCAATGCTTGGCTCCTGGCACCAGGCCAAGGGAGACCGAGAGAGACTTGTGCATGTTCAGCGGATGTAAAATAGCAAAAGTTTGCTCTCTCTTCTTTATTAATTATGTTACAGGGAATGTATCACTTATGTTTATATTTATAAACTCCTTTACCACAGATGCACAGGTTTTTAGACTGTAAATATGGAATGGGTTCGGGAGCTGTGCCTTCTGCTAAGGCTACTCTACAGCTTTGCTTTTTTTTTGCCACTGTTTTGTTGTGTTTGCCACTTTGAGCACTTTAATCTTGGTTGAAAAAAAAACTGACCAAAAGACTGATAAAAATACTAAGTGTGAACAAAGCCTTTACAATCACACATTATGGCGGATTCTATTCCTGTACTTCATGGAGCTTATATTTAAAGCCTACTCTAAAAACACTGCTAAATCAAGATAGGGCTAATTTTTGGGATAGTGCTTATTTTTGGAGAAACAGGGTCTCTCCTACAAGCAGCATGGTAAATGAGGCTGACAATTATGCCACAACCAGCTACCAATATTTCCACTATTACTCTTGATAACTCACCTGCCTGGAACTACCCGAGGCGATTTTAGTTTAACCCTCTACATGCCGCTATGTGTTGCACCTGCCTGAGGTCCAGTTGGCACCCCCGGGATACAATGGTGGGGTGCTAATCAGTTATCATGGCACCCAGAAGACCTCTAAAGACCTCTGTAGCTGCCCCAACTCCAGTCGTCAAGGTCCACCAACAGGTCATGTTTTAAGGATTTTCTTAGTATTTTACAGATGATACAATTATAGATAGTGCAGAAGGTATAATCACAATACTTTGTATGTGTTCTTTGTATGTAATATCCTCAAATGATGAGCTCTTGGTGGTCCTTTAAGGGGTATTCTGGGAAAAATTCACTTTTCCCCTATCCACAGGATCGGACCCCGCTGGCTCTGTTATGAATAGAGTCCCCCGTGATCTTCTACTTTTCCCCTAGCCTGTGGAATACCCCTTTAAGTAATGGAGTTGGAGAACACTGCTCTAGGGGACTAAAAACCAGTTAAAAAAAATTTGATGTTAATCAATGTTTAAATTACCCCCTTTTTCCAGTGGTTTGTAAAATAAAAAATGTAATCAAAAATAAACAAATAAACATATTTGGTATTATATTTGCACTTTTGTTTAAATTATTACTATATAATGTTATTGATCCTGTACAGTAATTGGTATCAATGAAAAATAATAAAATAAATAAAATAGAATAAAAACCCATCCCTAGTGCACCAAGCCATTTCATTTACATATCAAATAAAATACACATTACAAAACAGCGCTGAAGATTAAGGTAAGGAAATTGCCTTCATCCTCAACACCCTGTGCACTGTGGAAACATAATAGCAGGTTAGATGCTTCCAGCCTGCTGTTAGTTTCCCTTTAAATCACCCTTATCAATAGCTGATAGTGTATCAGGTATGGATTAAACAGACCCTGTTGTGTGTTCAGGAAGGATGGAGTGGGTTATTCCCTCCCAGGTCTACTTATATTTTTAGCATCACAAATTCAATATCTTATCCGATGGCATTAATTTTTTGGAACATTTCTTTTCTGGAGATAGAATGGGACATGGGTGAGATGGGGTTTAGGGTTCTCTCATTGGTGTTGCCTGACATGTTCACTCTAAGGGCCCGTGCACACAGACAGAGCCGTATTAACAGCTGCTGCTGCCCTAGGCACTAAACCTGAAGACACCCCATCTTCACTTACCAATTAGCATAAGGATTTTCTAGTTTCTGATCATCATATTGATATCCGATCAGTCTTACCACCATACCCTCCCCCCTTTCGAAAAAAAACTCCAGATTTACTGTGAAATGTGGGAGACTAAAAAAAAATTAAAAATACAAAGTTATTTCCTTCGCCCTGCTCCCTGGTGCTGCCCCCCACCCCCCGTAAGGTGCTGCCCTAGGCACCAGACCATGAGTGCCTAGTGGCAAATATGGTCCTTCACATAGAGCATAAGAGAAATATCAAGCGGAGCCCATGCTCTTTGGCTCTGTGTGCATGGGAACTTAGGCTTAGGATAAGTAAGAGTTTATCTTACATGGGCTATTGAAGATTTTACACCATCAGAATTTGGGACAGGGGAATACACACCTTTTTTTCTTAGTCCCTAAGCTAAATAAAAGATTTTATATTACAAAGGACATACCTCAATACTATCTGTTCTGTGACATACCAATGGAACACCTAATGTATCTAAATGTTTGCTATGGCAAAGAGGATTTTTTCACTATAGAAAATCTTGGGTCATCTGGCACCACCAGTTCATAGCTCTGACCTTTTGACTATAAACTGCAGTAGCTGAGTCATACATGATAGTGCATGTTTCCTCATTCTAAAGCAATTACTGGAGGCTACCACTCAGGCCGGACCTGTTATCACAAATAACCAGCTATCCTTGAGCATTTAAAGTGAATCTGTCAGCTGCAAGTTAAGTTCCAAACTATTGACACTGATAGATGACTGGTAGGTAGGGATGGTCCGAACCCGCCGAGGTTCGGGTTCGGCTGAACCCGAACGCTCGGCATCGGATTACCGCTGTCTGCCCGCTCTGTGGAGCGGGCGGATACAGCAGGAGGACCGCCTGGAAAACTGGGATACAGCCATATGGCTATGGCTGTATCCCAGTTTTCCAGGCGTTCCTCCCGCTGGATCCGCCCGCTGCACGGAGCGGGCAGACAGCTGTAATCATTGCGGATGGTTCGGGTTTGTACAAACTCCGTACGAACTCGGTTCGGACCATCCCTACTGGTAGGTCAAGGAGATACAACTCCCTTGAATCTGACTGCATACAGGTTGACTGACCCTCACAAACAAGTATGGGGCAGTCAGAATTGTTCATCTCCATATATACCAGCCAGTTCAGAGTGTCAGGGTTCAATGCGTCCATCAAACAAAGCTATAATTACTTGAAATTGAGGTGCCGTCTTCTGATAGCAGCTTTTTAGTCTTGTGCAGGTTAAAAAAAGAGACCAAACACATGAAGTCCCGGCCACTACAGTGTCCGTGTGTCACAGCTCAATGTTTCCGTCAATCAAATTACTGCCTTCTCTGTGAGCGTGCAGATGATTGGAGAAGTCTGCGTTTGGTCTCTTTTTCTTAACCCGCAGAAGACTAAAAAGCTGCTTTTGGGAGACTAGACCTGGATATCAAGTATCTTGCTTTGTTTGTTTAGTTTTGATAATATTTCTGGAGTGACAGCCCTCTCAGCCAATCAGTGACTGGTTGAGTTGGGACAGTGCCGTAGCCAGTGATTGGCTGAGAAGGCTGTCACTCTTGTCTGGAGACTGACAGGCTCACTGGCTGCCGCTGTCCTGTCTAAGCAATTGGCTGAGCTGGCTGAAGGTGGCACAGAAGAGTACAATGGGGACACTGGAGTCACAGAAGACACCGGAGACACAGAAGAGGACACCGGGGAAGCGGACAGGTAAGTATTGCAGCACAACTGCAACAAAACAGATAAACAATTGTTTAGCTGTTTTAGTGCAGTTTGGTTCGCAAGTTTGCAAATGTTACGGCAAAAATTTGCGAACCTGGTGAGCTGACTTTTTTATCTAAAAGGAGTATAAATATTTTTTGTCTGTTAAGGGCTAAATAGTATAAGTTTAATATATTTAGTAATCTAAGTGTATTTGACACCTGCTGAAAATTTTACACGTGAAATTTATAAACACTGGTATCATCTTAATCAGACACTGAAGAAATACTGCTGTGAAAGTTGAGGGCATTCTGATTCATTCTAAATACCAGCCATTAAAGAGTGAAATGAACTGGCAGCTGATACCACAGCAATTCCTAATGCCACATAAAGAGATTAACCAAATGAAATAGTTCTTCCGCTTGTGTGATCACAGCACATGTACTGAAAAATTGCTCATATAACTTACATAACAGAATTGCATAAATGTAGAAGACTGACAATTAGATAAGTTAGCGAATGTGGCAAAGCAAGATTCACTGCGAATAACGCTTCCATTTCGCTTCGTTGTGCAAAGTGAATTCAAAGGTATTTGCTCACAAATTCGCTAAACATGACAGCTGCACACGGACCTACAGACGATGAATGCCTATCCAGAGCCATGCTTCTCTGTCACTACAGTGACGCAGAGATCCAAACATCTTTCTCGCTGCAGGCATGATGCACTGTGATGTCAGCACCGACCCCCCCCCCCCCGCTCCCTGGAAGAGGGCAGTTGGCTCTGTTTGTAGTGGTCAGTAGGTAGGCAGCAGACAGGGAGGAGAAATACTATACAGAGAGATATGGACAGAGAGGAGAGGATAGGAGGGTGGATTGTGTGAGTTGTGAAGCCAGTGTCCAGTATACCAACTAATTGGTGTTGGTTATGCATTAGACCAAGCCACTGGATGCTGAGTGTGCATTATACCGAGTAACTCGGATCAGTAAAGACAATGTACATTATAATAAATCACTGGGAGCAATGAACAGGGTGCTGGTTATGCATTATACCAAGTTACTGGGTGCTGAGGGTGCATTATACCAAGTAAAAGGATGCTGGTTGACCTGAGGGAGATCAACCAAAACACAGCAGAGACACCATCACGTGTCTCAACGTCATTGTATCCTAGAGCATTGCCCCCTGGGAAATCAAATATGCAAATGAACACTGCAGAGACACTATCACGTGCCTCGACGTCAGTGAACTAGCCAGACCTTCATCCGGGAAGGAACACCTAGGCCAAGGAATGTCTCCAATCAAAGAAACCACCCGAGCAAGGTATCCATCCACAGACAGCTGTTTTGGGGTATTTGCCCCTCATCAGTGCAAAGTAGGTTTCTGGCTAGTGGGAGCAATGCCTAGTAGACATTGCTCCGGGGGTCCCGATCCCTCAGTGAGAGATGCTTGACTGGTCACTGAGCACCTGAGTAGGAACATAGCTTTAAAGAGGACCTGTCACCCACCGTGCCGGGGCGCAGCCCTGTCGACCCCCGTGGAGACCCTAATACTTACCCAGTGCACAAATTCCCGCTCTTGGACCCATCTCCATTGCCGAGATATCGCTGTCTGAAGCCCAGTGCGCGCTCATCAGAGATGAGTCCGACGCTCATTGAGTATGACGGCTCCATACATTCTCTATGAGCATCGGACTCATCTCTGATGAGAGTGTGCCGGGCTTCCGATGGCGATATCTCGGCAACGGGAGTGGGTCCAGGAGCGGGACTTTATGCACGGGGTAATAATAAGGGTCTCCACCAGGGGATCAGCCGGGCTCTGCCCCGGCTCAGAGGATGACAAGTTCCCTTTATAGGACAGAAAAGGGTCTTGTTTGTATCTGTACATTGTGCATTTTTTTTCCTTTTTGAGCAGCATTGTCACCCATCTAGTATTTATTATTAGCATGTTGGTATTTACACATACCTGTGCATTGTGTAACGTGACAGCACATGCAGCTCGATAAAATGGCACATCGTAGTTATTTAGAGGAAGTGTTTCGCAGCCTCATACTTTAGACTTTATACACAGTCTTATTATGGCTCTGTACAAGTTCTTGGCTGTCCACAGCTGTAATTTAGCACTAAACTGGCTAAACGTGTCATGGTCCATCAGAGGCCTCTAAATGTTATAGCTGTCTAACATCTACATGCCATATTTACCAGAGTAAAATGTAGTTCCTAAAAATGTTTATGTTTTTACTGAGATCCGATGGTTCATAAGTACAGCGGCAGGTTTATAGTCACATGGGTTAATGTTCAAAAATTATTGTTATTGAAAAGCTTGTGGATGAGAACTACCTTAATTAAGGAGGTATTGTAGGTGTGAGTCATCTACAACCCTATAGTTTTATTTATCGTTCTCTACCAAATGGACATACGCCATAGTTAACAGCCGTAACAACCGGACTACCTTACATGACATTTTAGCAGCGTTTCCTGACTCATTTTGATGCCAGTCATGTCCATGTGTCCATGTAAGAGTGGATTCATTCTCACACTGGACATAAGAATTATATTGACACTTTTCATCTGCAAAATGACCATTATTCACACAATACAGTTAACAAGCCTTATTATATTATATACGGTAATTTGACAAAATATGGCCACAGTCTGAATTTCCAAAATACTGTAGTAACCTCCAGCATCGTCTTTTATAGAGACTGTGACCAACATTTCAGGTTTGTACTATAAATTTTAACCTTTGTCTTTATGTCAGGATAAAATGATACACAGTGCTGTGCCTAGTGTAGGACCTTGGGGTGGGGTATGGTGTAGGGATTGAACCCATCAGAAAATTACTTATTGTTTAACCCCTTCAAGACAGAGCCCTTTGATGCACAAAAGTCCAGGTCAAATGAATGCAATGTTCCTCCCTGCCTTCTAAGAGCCATAGCACTTTTATTTTTCCACCTACAGGGCTGGTTGGGGTGTCATTTTTTGCGCCATGATCTCTAGTTTTTATTACTATAATATTGGTGTAACAGAAAATTTTTGATTGCTTTTTATTAATTTTTTTGTGATATATAATTTAATAAAATCAGCAATCCTGGTGCATTTTTTTTCCCTGTTTACGCCGTTCACCGTGCGGGAACAATAATGTTATATTTTAATAGATCGGACAATTCCACACGCTACGATATGTAATATGTTCATTTATTTATATATTTATTTTATTGGGGGAGGGGGGTTATAAGGGTTTTTTAATACTTTTAGAAAACCTTTTTTAACACTTTTATTTACTGTAAAAGAATCATTAGATTCCATGTATTCATCTATGCTATGCCATAGCATAGATCAGTGTTATCTGTGATCTATGTTTAGAGCCTGCCTGAGAGCAGACTCTATACATGGATCGCTGAACCGACAGGACGGAGATAAGGAGCTTGCCCCCTCCTGTCGGCACATGCGATCGGGACCCCTGCAGCATGGCTCCGGGGGTCCTGATCCCTCAGTGACAGATGCTTCATTTAACCCCTTCCCGTCAGTAACATGTATATATACGTTCCTACTGCACATACCCTGTGCAGTAGGAGTGTATATACGTTCCCTGTACTGACGGGGTTACTGATGTGGGCGGGAGCACTGCAGTGAGAGCGATCCCGCTCACATCAGTGTCCTGGGGCTGGAGGTGATGAGAGGCAGCTGTGATCCCGCAGCTGCATCCCATTAACCCCTTAAATGCTGTGATCTACAGCGATCACGGCGTTTAAGGTGCTCAGTGACAGATGAAGCATCTGTCACTGAGGGATCAGGAGGGGGTATAATATACCAATATGTGTTTTGGGCAAACCTTTAATAAACAGAACAACTGGATCCATCACAAATAAATATTCATATGACCTACCCGTAAAAAAATTACTGATATCATATAGCATTATCAAACCACGTAAAACCAGATCTTGAAACATCCTTTACTTCTACACGTGATTGCACAGGGTGGAATGACAGATTAGATGTTCTAAACTCTTAGGTCTTAGGACCAATTTCATTATATTTCCAGAAGAAAGCGGCCATATATTTCTAAGCCTGGATAACCCTATTAAT
Organism: Dendropsophus ebraccatus; assembly: GCF_027789765.1. Classification (NCBI taxonomy): domain Eukaryota; kingdom Metazoa; phylum Chordata; class Amphibia; order Anura; family Hylidae; genus Dendropsophus; species Dendropsophus ebraccatus. The sequence continues at coordinate 51,542,937 of NC_091458.1, forward strand.
ATGATGCAGTAAGTGACACTGAATTTTGTCACAGTTAAGGTCCAGTCTGTGGGGGCAAGTATAAAGGGGAGCCCTTAGCAGTTCAGAGAAAAATTCCCCCTAAAGCAAAACAAAATATACACTGTTTACGAAGTACAGTAGGAGGATTAAATTGAATAAAATTTAATTAGGGGACATGTAGAGTACATGTGTAAGGGTGGTATTACCCGGGACGATTATCGTTCAAAAAAGCATCAGATCGTTCAGATTTGAACGATAATCATTTAGTGTAATAGCAGACAACGATTAAATGACCAACGAGAAATCGTTAGTTGATTGATAGAATTTGGACCTATTATTATCGTTTGCAAATCAATTGCATGTAATAAGACGTTGTTCGGTCGTTCGCAGTAGCGATGACAGGATGACCGCAAAAACAAACATCAATGTAATTGGGTGAACAATTTCAGGTTGTTCGCCATAGCGGTAGTTTGAGATCGTTTATTGTTAATCATTGATGGTCAAAAAAACGCTTTGTGGAATAATACCCTAAGAATAAATGATCAAGAGATAGTCTTTGTTCACACATAAACCATTTATAAAAGCTGTGTGAGTAATTATGGTTCTAGAGAAGCAACATACCCCTCTTACTAGGACAGATTGCTCATCTTGTTGAACTTCTCCATGCTGCCAGTACAGTATATTAGGAAATATTTTTGGTGCAATAGTAAAAGGTATGTTTTAAGACCACACAGTTGGGCATTATATAAACCATTTACATTTTTTACATTTGACATGTTACCCTATGCAGTAATAACTTTGGAATGTCTCTACTTATCCAAGTGATCCTGAAAATGTGACACATTGTATTATATGTTAGTGGTTAATAAATTAGTAATAATTACCATTTATCATATGGCATCATTTTTAACCCCTTAATGAGGCAGCAACTTATTCACATTCTTTCTTACCTTCTAGAAGTCATAACTCTTTAAAAAAAAAAAAAAAATATGCATGGGACCAATTGTACATTGTAGTAATTATTTTCAATATACCACAAATTGTATGGTGAAACAAACAAACAAAAAAATTATCAAATTTAAA